>NC_064620.1:66917083-67225555 GCF_023898315.1 Schistocerca nitens | reverse complement strand
TTCGACAGGGCTGTTGGCAGAACGAGGTTGGGTCCATACAACGACGGATGCCACTGCCGATCGCTGTTATTCGAAATGTAAGCGGTAGCTGGGTTCACACCACGAACCCAAGACATTTCTTAGGTTTTCATTCAAAGACGCCATTTACGAAAAAGATTATACTCTGCAGTCAAAGTATGTGGTACACGCTCGAGCCAGACCAGTTCCCGTTTAATAGGTTTTCATGCACCTTTAAAGCTCAGACCAACAACCCCATCATTTTTTTTCGTGGAACGAGTACTACAAGTTCTTGGTATGCGGTGTACATAATAAATATCGTATTTGCTTAGTTTACGAGAAAGTGGTTTGTGAACTTTCAGCTGTTGCTCGAGAGATTCTTGACCCATTACTAGTGCTTTCTGCGACTTTAAAGGAGCTACGTTACTGTCATCAAGCATCTAAAAACACGGTATCTAGTTAGTGGCCTAAGACACTGTGTCACCAGCTGGGGAATGTCTGGCTTGAAAAGATACAGACGGTCGGCAAAAAATTTTACGCTGTTGGCAGCCTTCATGGCGTCCTCTGCAACAAAAGGTAGGCACAATATTGCCACTACCGACCTCTGTATGCATAATGATGAATTTGTAGCGCAAGCAGTCTCCTGAAAGAGGTCGACCGTGGAACCCCTATTGCCGACCATGGAACAGCCTTCGAAGTGACCTAAAATAAATATGATTCATGTGACCATAAATTTGGTTTTTACATCTACATGTACATCATTGTTCCACGAATCAACTGAAAAAATACCGTACGTTGAAATTTCCTTCCGTTTCACTGACGGATGGAATGTGGGAAATACAAGAAGCACGGGGTGCTTACATTTGATAATTTTCGAATGTTCGTTTGTAAAATTATTGTTTATATGGTCACTTGCCAGCATTATTGTTTATAATTTAAGTTCAGTAAATAACCAACGGCTTTCTTGGGACCATATGAACCACAGCTAATTGGTTATGAAATGCGTCAGTACATCAATTTACAAAGAACTGATAAGAAAATTTAAAAACAAGAAGAATACCGTAAAATTAGAAACAGTTACAATGCTATACACTAATGTGAAAAATCTTAGAATAGCGATATGCACACATACAGATGGCGGTGGTATCGTCTACACAAAGTACACACATCAAAAAAAGTTTTGCATCACATCGGTTTCGAGAGTTCCGGAACCTATACATAAAATTGGAATAGAGATCAACATAAACATCATTTCCGCCCTTTTTATTGTTCATGAAAACCACACATTGCATGTTGTACCACCATACAGCGAGACCTTCAGAGGTGGTGGTCCAGATTGCTGTACACACCGGTACCTCTAATACCCAGTAGCACGTCGTCTTGAATTGATGCATGCCTGTATATGTCGTGGCATACTATCCACAAGTTCATCAAAGCACTCTTGGTCCAGATTGTCCCATTCCTCAACGGCGATTCGGCGTAGATCCCTCAGAGTGGTTGGTGTGTCACGTTGTCCATAAACAGCCCTTTTCAATCTGGCTGGCCAAGGTAGGGTTTGCCAAGCAGGAAGACGAGCAGTAGGAACTCCCGCTGTGTGCGGACGGGCACTATCTTTCTGAAATGTAAGCCCAGGATGACTTTCCCTGAAGGGCAACAAAACGGGGCGTAGAATATTGCCGACGTACTGCTGTGCTGTAAGGGTACCACGACTGACAACCGAAGTGGTCCTGCTATGAAATGAAATTACACCCCACACCACCACTCCTGATTGTTGGCCGTATGTTGGTTGACAATCAGATTGGTGTCCCAGCACTATCCAGGGCGTCACCGGACACGTCATCGGTGGTCTTCGGGGCTGATTCCGAAGCGGACTCATCACTGAAAACAATTCTGTTCCAGTCAACGCCATTACAGACCGAAGAGTTGTCTGGAGCCGAACCGGACAGCGGTGGCATACCAATCCGAATGTCCTCCGCTATACGGCCCAGTAACCAGGAGTGATGGACTGTGATGCAAAAAATGTTCAAATGTGTGTGAAATTTTATGGGACTTAACTGCTACGGTCATCAGTCCCTAAGCTTACACACTACTTAACCTAAATTATCCTAAGGACAAGCACACACACCCATGCCCGAGGGAGGACTCTAACCTCCACCGGGACCAGCCGCACAGTGCATGACTGAAGCGCCTTAGACCGCTCGGCTAATCCCGCGCGGCACTGTGATGCCATTTCATCTCAGCTCTCAACCCGTTTGGTTGTCATCCGCGACACCGTTGCAGCACCATGGTACGTCGGCGATGTTCTACGCTCCGTTTTGTTGCCCGTCTTGGTGAACCGTCCTCGGCTTTCACTTCAGCATGACAATGCTCGGCCGCACACGGCGAGAGTTGCTACTGCTTGTCTTCGTACTTACCAAAGCCTACATTGTACACCTCACTATCTCTCCCCAACTGAGAACGTGTGGAGCATCATGGGCAGGGCCTTCCAAACAGTCGCGGATTTTGATGATCTAACACGCCACTGGAACAGAATTTGGCTTGGTCAGTAACTCTATCATGCCAAGCAGAATAAATGTTTACGTAAGGGCCAGTGGTGGGCGAACTCGTTACTGACATGCTCAATTTGTGAAGCTCTTTCTCTTGAACAAATTATCCAATTTTGCTGAAATTGTAATCATTTGTTTGTCTATACATGTACATCGCATCTACCGATTTCCGTCGCATTCGGATAAATCCTTCGTGGTGCGTCCTGTTTCTCTTTAATGTATTTGCCTTTAAGCATGTAACCGAGAATGAGTTTAGGAAAGATTTGAAATTATGTTTAAAGTTTGTTGGACGTCGCTAAATGTTCTCATTATAGTACACTGGACGAATATAGACTGGGTAATTTGTGCTCCATTTTAAGCAAAAGCTAGTTTCTCACGCATCTCAACGACTATGACGTTATATCTCTTGAACCATGCGCCATACAATGACATAATTTTGGAGGAAAATTTACTGGTATACGTGGATACCGTCTGCAGTTTGTGTTAGTAGTAAAGAGTTAGTAGTAAATAAATAATAAATTAAAACTTGATGCCTGGAGTCTGGCGACATGAAGAGCGATAATGTAGTAAGCGTTAAACGCTTTTTCCTTTCATTATTTTGTTTGGGGTGTCAGAGAGAAAAGTTTTTGAAGCTTTGAAATTATGTGTAAATGTTGTTGAAAGTTGCTAAGTGCTCTCATTCTTAAATACTGTATGAATGAAGTCCATATACACTCCTGGAAATGGAAAAAAGAACACATTGACACCGGTGTGTCAGACCTACCATACTTGCTCCGGACACTGCGAGAGGGCTGTACAAGCAATGATCACACGCACGGCACAGCGGACACACCAGGAACCGCGGTGTTGGCCGTCGAATGGCGCTAGCTGCGCAGCATTTGTGCACCGCCGCCGTCAGTGTCAGCCAGTTTGCCGTGGCATACGGAGCTCCATCGCAGTCTTTAACACTGGTAGCATGCCGCGACAGCGTGGACGTGAACCGTATGTGCAGTTGACGGACTTTGAGCGAGGGCGTATAGTGGGCATGCGGGAGGCCGGGTGGACGTACCGCCGAATTGCTCAACACGTGGGGCGTGAGGTCTCCACAGTACATCGATGTTGTCGCCAGTGGTCGGCGGAAGGTGCACGGGCCCGTCGACCTGGGACCGGACCGCAGCGACGCACGGATGCACGCCAAGACCGTAGGATCCTACGCAGTGCCGTAGGGGACCGCACCGCCACTTCCCAGCAAATTAGGCACACTGTTGCTCCTGGGGTATCGGCGAGGACCATTCGCAACCGTCTCCATGAAGCTGGGCTACGGTCCCGCACACCGTTAGGCCGTCTTCCGCTCACGCCCCAACATCGTGTAGCCCGCCTCCAGTGGTGTCGCGACAGGCGTGAATGGAGGGACGAATGGAGACGTGTCGTCTTCAGCGATGAGAGTCGCTTCTGCCTTGGTGCCAATGATGGTCGTATGCGTGTTTGGCGCCGTGCAGATGAGCGCCACAATCAGGACTGCATACGACCGAGGCACACAGGGCCAACACCCGGCATCATGGTGTGGGGAGCGATTTCCTACACTGGCCGTACACCACTGGTGATCGTCGAGGGGCACTGAATAGTGCACGGTACATCCAAACCGTCATCGAACCCATCGTTCTACCTTTCCTAGACCGGCAAGGGAACTTGCTGTTCCAACAGGACAATGCACGTCCGCATGTATCCCGTGCCACCCAACGTGCTCTAGAAGGTGTAAGTCAACTACCCTGGCCAGCAAGATCTCCGGATCTGTCCCCCATTGAGCATGTTTGGGACTGGATGAAGCGTCGTCTCACGCGGTCTGCACGTCCAGCACGAACGCTGGTCCAACTGAGGCGCCAGGTGGAAATGGCATGGCAAGCCGTTCCACAGGACTACATCCAGCATCTCTACGATCGTCTCCATGGGAGAATAGCAGCCTGCATTGCTGCGAAAGGTGGATATACACTGTACTAGTGCCGACATTGTGCATGCTCTGTTGCCTGTGTCTATGTGCCTGTGGTTCTGTCAGTGTGATCATGTGATGTATCTGACCCCAGGAATGTGTCAATAAAGTTTCCCCTTCCTGGGACAATGAATTCACGGTGCTCTTATTTCAATTTCCAGGAGTGTATTTGCGCGCCCTCAGTCACACTGTATCAAGACACACACACAGACACACACACACACACACACACACAGTTTCTAACTGTAATATTTGTCTTATTTTTTTAAAATGTTAACATAAGTTTATAGCTCATAATGAGTAGATAATGGAAGCATTTCAAATTTTTTAATTCGGTGACTAATTACGCGGATTATCGGGTTCTGGGTTCCGGATTCCGGCATAATGTTTTAATGACAGAGTACGACATAAGTAGTGAAACTGGGATAAGGGGACCTCTCTTCTTCGCCTTTCCTTTCTGCTGAGGTGTTCCGTTGATTAGATTAGATGAGATATATGTTTTATGCCATAGATTCTTCGACGATCCGTGAACCATGAAATTTTCCGAAATGGGCCGGCTTGCGTACTCCACGATACAGACAACTCTACCGAGGGTACAAACTTAACGGAGGAGTATCTGTGGACAGGACAGACTAACTTTGGCTTTCTGGAGAGGGGCAGCAATAGTTGCAGGGGCAATAGTCTGGATGGTTGACTGGTCTGGCTTTGTAACATCAGCCAACGTGGCCCTGCTGACCTGGTACTGCCATCGACTGATAATCAGAGGAAACCTTCCTGACTCCCAAATACAATTAAAAAGCTATGAGACACAAATACTTGTGGTTTGCGACATCATGTAAAACAACTCACAAAGCTACGCGTAGCCTTTTTCAAAATGATTCGTCTTGTTTTGCTTGAAATGCTTAATAATTACCAGAAATGACTACACCTTAAGCCAGGCCGCAATGTGTGGTTGGTATGCAGAAAAGAAATCACCCGTTACTGTTCGAGGAAATTTTCGACGTGAATTTTAATGGGAACTATCAGACCTTAACACGATTAAGTCTTGGTATGACAAGTCACTGGCCACTGGGAGTACAAACAAACGGTCAGGTCCTGGCACAAGGTGCACGTCTGATGAAATAGTAGAGGAGATGAGAGACACCTTCCAAAGAAGCTCATCGGAGTCAGTACGTCGAGCGTCACGAGAGCTAAACATCCCTCACCGAACAGTTCACAAAGTTCTGCATAAACGACCTATCCTGCACGCTTACAAAGTTCAGATTGTGCAAGCATTGAAGCTTAGTTACGAATTTGTTCTTGAAACGTTTGAACGGATTGGGCAAAAGCCGAGCCGACTAGGAAATGTCATTTTCTCTGACGAAAAAACATTATTCACATGTGGGAATGTAAATAGGCACAACATTCGCATCTGGGGTTCAGAAAACACCCACAGTTTTCGGGAACGTTTCAGAAGCAGCGAAGAGGTAATGTGTGATGCATATTGATTGTTGTTGTATTCAGTCCTGAGACTGGTTTGATGCAGATATCCATGCTACTCTATCCTGTGCAAGCTTCTTCATCTCCCAGTACTTACTGCAACCTACATCCTTCTGAATCTGCTTAGTGTATTCATCTCTTGGTCTCCCTCTACGATTTTTACCCTCCACGCTGCCCTCCAATGCTAAACTTGTGATCCCTTGATGCCTCAGAACATGTCCTACCAACCGATCCCTCCTTCTTGTCAAGTTGTGCCACAAACTCCTCCCCAATTCTATTCAATACCTCCTCATTAGTTATGTGATCTACCCATCTAATCTTCAGGGTTCTTCTGTAGCACCACATTTCGAAAGCTTCTATTCTCTTCTTGTCCAAACTATTTATCGTCCATGTTTCACTTCCATACATGGCTACACTCCATACAAATACTTTCAGAAACGACTTCCTGACACTTAAATCTATACTCGATGTTACAGTAAAGCTGCATGCCCTCGGGAAAAATTACGGCTGTAGTTTCCCCTTGCTTTCAGCCGTTCGCAGTACCAGCACAGCAAGGCCGTCTTGGTTAGTGTTACAAGGCCAGATCAGTCAATCATCCAGACTGTTGCCCCTGCAACTACTGAAAAGGCTGCTGCCCCTCTTCAGGAACCACACGTTTGTCTGGCCTCTCAACAGATACCCCTCCGTTGTGGTTGCACCTACGGTACGGCCATCTGTATCGCTGAGGCACGCAAGCCTCCCCACCAACGGCAAGGTCCATGGTTCATGGGGGTAGGGCATATTGATAAAAGACAGCATTTCTGAACTATTTTTCTTCATCGAGTAAACAGTAACAGGAACCGTTTATTTCGATATGTGTGAGTAATTTTCGCCGCGCGGAGTGGCCGCGCGGTTTAGGGTGCCATGTTACAGACTGCGCGGCCCCTCCCGCCGGAGGTTCGAGTCCTCCTTCGGGCATGGGTGTGTGCGTTGTTCTTAGCATAAGTTCGTTTAAGTAGTGTGTAAGTCTAGGGACCGATGACCTCACCAATTTGGTCCCTTAGGAATCCACACACATTTGAACATTTTGAGCAATTTTGAGTCCCTCAGCTTCTTCCCATTCATCCTGATGTGATTTTTCAGCAATATAGTATACCACAGCGCTGGAATTCGCGTTTTTGTGACTTCCTGGACCAAGCATTTGCTCAGTGATGGACAGCACGTTGTGGACCAACCAAGTAGCCACCGCGATCTCTCTAGGTATCCTCCCTTGCTGTGTGGCAGTCAAATGTGAAGATGAGAAATGTGTCGATGGAAAAACTGGGACTACATGGAAAACAGCGATATTAAAGAATTCTAAAAATTTCTTGGTTATTTAAGACACGTCATGAAAAAGGCTAGGCAATGAAACAGGTTTTTGGTGAGCCGTGTTATGGAAAAGTGAATACCTTAGTGGAGTATCTATTAACACATTCAGAAACAGAAGATAAAAACTGCAGGGGACGATTAGAGTATTCAAATCAGGTAATAGGGGGTGTTGGACGCAATAATTACGTAAGCACCGAAAGATTAGCACAAATCGAATTAGGTGACGGACAGCATCAAACCATGTGACTTGAAATATGTGTCACCGTCATTTATTTCTGATTCACATGTCTGTTAGTGTGGAGGCGTCTGGCTCTTAGTCAGCTGGGTTTGCATCACAAGCTTGGACTGTGTCACTCAGTGGCCCAGTAACCTACTTCCGGCATCTGGGGCAACGTAACAGCCCGTGCCGCGGCGCGCTTGCTTACCACAAATGGTTCAAATGACTCTGACCACTATGGGACTTAACATCTGAGGTCATCAGTCCCCTAGACTTACAACTACTTAAGCCTAACTAACTGAAGGACATCACACACATCCATGCCCGAGGCAGGATTCGAACCTGCGACCGTAGCAGCAGCGCAGTTCCGGACTGAAGCGCCTAGAACCGTTCGGTCACAACGGCCGGCGCTGCTTGCCACATTTTCTCATTAATTGTATGGGACTGATGACCTCACATGTTAAGTCCCATAGTGGTCAGAGCCATTTGAACCATCCTTAATTGTCTTCATTATTGTTTGTTGTACCCACTACCTGTCCTATATGAAAATACACGAACATAAATTTATGTAACACAAATGGCTGTTTTTATCCACTGAGTTTTATGAAGATAATCCTTCCAGTTGTTTTACTTATTATAAAGTTACCAGATTTAAAATATTGATAGTGAACAAAAGATCATATTTTGAGCCATTTATTTTTCATATAATCTTCCTACGTACTAAAAATTCCTGTAAACCTCAAGTGAAGTTTTATGTTCTGTCTGCCAGTATATCATGACATATTGCGTAATTTGTCCATTGGTATACTCGTAGTTTGTTGAGTGGCCTCTTTCTACGATTTTCCAGCGCAGGTATACGCTTCCTTATCAGTTTGTCTATCTGCAATTGCGTGAAGAAGACGTTTACTTCCGTACGTCGTACGTAGTGATGATGTATTCGTGTTTTGAATGTCAGGTCGCTCTGCTCCACGCTTCAGATGAGTTCTAAAAATTTTTACATCCAATTTCGTTTACCTACAATAAGAAACTACAAAATTTTCAATACTAATATTACTTTGATCTTTACAGTCATCACATTTCAAAGTACTTTCAAACCACCGTTATTGGAAGGTACTGTTTTAGGATTACAATTTCGATATCTGAATCACGTTCTTGTATGAAACTGTTTACTACATCCCAGTCATTGCTTCCTCTTCGAACATTAATACCGTCTGGTATCTGATGTAATTACCAGTATCTGACTCCATTACAATACTTCTGGAAACTGCTAATTCAATTCAACTTGCAACGTTATCACTTGTTTCGCTTTTAAACGTTCATTAAAAGTTATAGTTTCTACTTTAGATACAGTGCGTGGGGGTATGGAACATTCTAATATGAGCGTGCAGGAAATCGTCATTAGTCTATAATTTGTCTAATTACATGGTGTGCAAAATTTCAGAACGAAAGTATCTTTCGCGCGATGTGTCACTGTCAATCACATTGTGTATGTTTTAAGATGTATACATATTTTTAACCGATTTTCAGCGTACAAGGTTATCATCAGACTTTCTCTAACTGTCGTTGTCAAAGAAGGTACAGTATTCAATGGCAACACTGAAAAAGAGAATAAAGTGGGATATATATCCACTATGAAGAATGATATTCACTCTTTGTTGGTACTTTATTCTCTTTTTCAATGTGGCCCATGAATACTGTACCTTCTATGACTGTATATATAATATCCTGTTACAGTTAAACGGTAAATAAGTAGAAAGAGAACAAACCAGAAAAACATTAACACTAAACATTGAAAAAATAGTGAGTATATAATAATTTGAATTAAATTAACAATCACAATAAAATAAAATGATTAGGTTACGTTATTGGCCTTTGTTTGCCAAGTGGAGGACATGGAAGTGTGGCTGATAGCTGTGGAACTCACGCAGTACATGCTCAGCAAATGTTGGGATCACAGTTCTGCATCCTAAAGCTGCATTCATGTTCAGCCAGTATGTCTCTGCCTGACTGATCAACATAAGACTTACCACAATTAAGACAAATAATTTTATATCCCACTATCGACCAGTAGCGGTCGCGCGGTTCCAGACTGTAGCGCCTAGAACCGCTCGGCCAAGCCGGCCGGCGACCAGTAATTGGATCTTTACTATTGAAAATACAGTGTGATGTGGTGTTCATCATATTGTAGGAAATCACATGGTTGCAGGACTTCAGTATTTTGGACACACACTGCGATACCAAAATACTGAAGTCCTGCAACCACACACTGCAATACCAATACAAACGTCTCAAAAATGAGATCGACAGGAAGTGCAAAATGGCTAAGCAGGGATGGCTAGAGGACAAATGTAAGGATGTAGAGGCTTGTCTCACTAGGGGTAAGATAGATACTGCCTACAGGAAAATTAAAGAGACCTTTGGAGAGAAGAGAACCACTTGTATGAATATCAAGAGCTCAGATGGCAACCCAGTTCTAACCAAAGAAGGGAAGGCAGAAAGGTGGAAGGAGTATATAGAGGGTTTATACAAGGGCGATGTACTTGAGGACAATATTATGGAAATGGAAGAGGATGTAGATGAAGATGAAATGGGAGATAAGATACTGCGTGAAGAGTTTGACAGAGCACTGAAAGACCTGAGTCGAAACAAGGCCCCGGGAGTAGACAACATTCCATTAGAACTACTGATGGCCTCGGGAGAGCCAGTCATGACAAAACTCTACCATCTGGTGAGCGCGATGTATGAGACAGGCGAAATACCCTCAGACTTCAAGAAGAATATAATAATTCCAATCCCAAAGAAAGCAGGTGTTGACAGATGTGAAAATTACCGAACTATCAGTTTAATAAGTCACAGCTGCAAAATACTAACGCGAATTCTTTACAGACGAATGGAAAAACTGCTAGAAGCCTACCTTGGGGAAGATCAGTTTGGATTCCGTAGAAATGTTGGAACACGTGAGGCAATACTGACCTTACGACTTATCTTAGAAGAAAGATCAAGAAAAGGCAAACCTACGTTTCTAGCATTTGTAGACTTAGAGAAAGCTTTTGACAATGTTGATTGGAATACTCTCTTTCAAATTCTGAAGGTGGCAGGGGTAAAATACAGGGAGCGAAAGGCTATTTACAATTTGTACAGAAACCAGATGGCAGTTATAAGAGTCGAGGGATATGAAAGGGAAGCAGTGGTTGGGAAAGGAGTGAGACAGGGTTGTAGCCTCTCCCCGATGTTATTCAATCTGTATATTGAGCAAGCAGTAAAGGAAACAAAAGAAAAATTTGGAGTAGGTATTAAAATTCATGGCGAAGAAGTAAAAACTTTGAGGTTCGCCGATGGCATTGTAATTCTGTCAGAGACAGCAAAGGACTTGGAAGGGCAGTTGAACGGAATGGACAGTGTCTTGAAATGAGGAAATAAGATGAACATCAACAAAAGCAAAACGAGGATAATGGAATGTAGTCGAATTAAGTCGGGTGATGCTGAGGGAATTAGATTAGGAAATGAGACACTTAAAGTAGTAAAGGAGTTTTGCTATTTAGGGAGTAAAATAACTGATGATGGTCGAAGTAGAGAGGATATAAAATGTAGACTGGCAATGGCAAGGAAAGCGTTTCTCAAGAAGAGAAATTTGTTAACATCGAGTATAGATTTAAGTGTCAGGAAGTCGTTTCTGAAAGTATTGGTATGGAGTGTAGCCATGTATGGAAGTGAAACATGGACGATAACTAGTTTGGACAAGAAGAGAATAGAAGCTTTCGAAATGTGGTGCTACAGAAGAATGCTGAAGATAAGGTGGGTAGATCACGTAACTTATGAGGAGGTATTGAATAGGATTGGGGAGAAGAGAAGTTTGTGGCACAACTTGACTAGAAGAAGGGATCGGTTGGTAGGACATGTTTTGAGGCATCAAGGGATCACAAATTTAGCATTGGAGGGCAGCGTGGAGGGTAAAAATCGTAGAGGGAGACCAAGAGATGAATACACTAAGCAGATTCAGAAGGATGTAGGTTGCAGTAGGTACTGGGAGATGAAGAAGCTTGCACAGGATAGAGTAGCATAGAGAGCTGCATCAAACCAGTCTCAGGACTGAAGACCACAACAACAACAACTGCGATACCCGCCCTAGGCCTGTGACTGTACATCACTTACTGCAAATATGGCAGGAACAGCAGAGGAAGCAAATTTAATGGCAGATAGTCCGTTCAGGTACATGAGATTCTTCAGAAGCGGTACCAGAAAGCACATTTGATTAAATTAAAAAGGGATGTTCTTTCTTCGATCAACTTCTAACTGCAAACCATGTGTATCGGACCTGTGAAAGCAGGTGCACTGAACTGATGCCGAATTACAGAATGTTGTTTCATGATAAAAAATTATACAGGCAATATTTGTACCTGCACCTCCAGCGTGGTAGCCTATAACCTTAACAGTATGGGTACAGTTGGTTGGTTGATTCGGGGAGGGGAGCAAACAGCGAGTGCATCGGTCCTATTGGATTAGGGAAGGAAGTCGGCCGTGACCTTTCACAGGAACCATTGCGGCATTTAACTGAAGCGATTTAGGAGGAGGGGGGGGGGTTGGGTTGTTTGGGGGGAAGAGACCAAACTGCGAGGTCATCGGTCTCATCGGATTAAGGAAGAACGGGGAAGGAAGTCGGCCGTACACTTTCAAAGGAACCATCCCGGCATTTGCCTGGAGCGATTCAGGGAAATCACGGAAAACCTAAATCGGGATGGCCGGACGCGGGATTGAGCCGTCGTCCTTTCGAATGCGAGTCCATTGTGTTAGCCACTGCGCCACCTCGCTCGGTAAGCGATTTAGGGAAATCACGGAAGATCTAAGTCATGATAGCCGGACGCGGGTTTGAACCGTTGTCCTCCCGAATGCGAGTCCATTGTGTTAGCCACTGCGCCACCTCGCTCGGTGTGTACAGGTGCGCTTGCCTGCTCTTTCTTTTTCTCCGTGCCTGACAAAAATGAAACCGTGAATTGGGAATCGAACCCATTGCTTGCATCTATCAAACTGGGATTATTCCACCAGACCCCTATCGTTTCTCTTTTTTTTTCTAGGGCCTCCATCATATTCCTTAGCCCCACCTTACACTCGCCACAGAAAACACTTACGTTCGGAGCTCATCACTGTATAACCCTCGCGGAAATTGTCCTGAGGTGTATTCCAGACTTTTAAGTAACTCGTGGTGTCGTGGCAGAAGATGAGCTTCTTCATGAAAAGCGTAGAAATAAAGTCTTCGTGTAAATGAATAAAATAACCTCTTCGTGGGAAGAAAAGTAAATAAATCTCTTCTCGAAAAACGAAGTACATCATGGGCTAAATGGCTAGCAGTCGGAGCGGCACTAACATTTCGGATACTGGAGACAGGCGTAAGACTTAAACATTGGTTTTCTCAGAAACCAGTGACCGTCGGATGAAAGGTCGCTACCCAGGTACTCAGGACAAGTGCCTCTACCAGGCTACGATGCAGCTAAGACTCATCAAAATCAGTGATTAACGCGTCTGGTTGTCCCCTTGTAAGATGAAAACTTCATCGCCTACTTCCTTCGCGCTGATGTCACATACGTCACCACAGCTCATCACAGTCTTAAGGGCGACGAATGCCTCTCTTAGTTTTCCACAATCGCACAATGCTGTCGACGGACAACGCATAGGAAGTTCAAATTCGGACTATGACTGTCCATAAGCTAAAATCTATCTTTTATAATCAGACAGCGGTACCGACGAAAATTAAATGTTATACACTCCTGGAAATGTAAAAAAGAACACATTGACACCGGTGTGTCAGACCCACCATACTTGCTCCGGACACTGCGAGAGGGCTGTACAAGCAATGATCACACGCACGGCACAGCGGACACACCAGGAACCGCGGTGTTGGCCGTCGAATGGCGCTAGCTGCGCAGCATTTGTGCACCGCCGCCGTCAGTGTCAGCCAGTTTGCCGTGGCATACGGAGCTCCATCGCAGTCTTTAACACTGGTAGCATGCCGCGACAGCGTGGACGTGAACCGTATGTGCAGTTGACGGACTTTGAGCGAGGGCGTATAGTGGGCATGCGGGAGGCCGGGTGGACGTACCGCCGAATTGCTCAACACGTGGGGCGTGAGGTCTCCACAGTACATCGATGTTGTCGCCAGTGGTCGGCGGAAGGTGCACGGGCCCGTCGACCTGGGACCGGACCGCAGCGACGCACGGATGCACGCCAAGACCGTAGGATCCTACGCAGTGCCGTAGGGGACCGCACCGCCACTTCCCAGCAAATTAGGCACACTGTTGCTCCTGGGGTATCGGCGAGGACCATTCGCAACCGTCTCCATGAAGCTGGGCTACGGTCCCGCACACCGTTAGGCCGTCTTCCGCTCACGCCCCAACATCGTGCAGCCCGCCTCCAGTGGTGTCGCGACAGGCGTGAATGGAGGGACGAATGGAGACGTGTCGTCTTCAGCGATGAGAGTCGCTTCTGCCTTGGTGCCAATGATGGTCGTATGCGTGTTTGGCGCCGTGCAGGTGAGCGCCACAATCAGGACTGCATACGACCGAGGCACACAGGGCCAACACCCGGCATCATGGTGTGGGGAGCGATCTCCTACACTGGCCGTACACCACTGGTGATCGTCGAGGGGCACTGAATAGTGCACGGTACATCCAAACCGTCATCGAACCCATCGTTCTACCTTTCCTAGACCGGCAAGGGAACTTGCTGTTCCAACAGGACAATGCACGTCCGCATGTATCCCGTGCCACCCAACGTGCTCTAGAAGGTGTAAGTCAACTACCCTGGCCAGCAAGATCTCCGGATCTGTCCCCCATTGAGCATGTTTGGGACTTGATGAAGCGTCGTCTCACGCGGTCTGCACGTCCAGCACGAACGCTGGTCCAACTGAGGCGCCAGGTGGAAATGGCATGGCAAGCCGTTCCACAGGACTACATCCAGCATCTCTACGATCGTCTCCATGGGAGAATAGCAGCCTGCATTGCTGCGAAAGGTGGATATACACTGTACTAGTGCCGACATTGTGCATGCTCTGTTGCCTGTGTCTATGTGCCTGTGGTTCTGTCAGTGTGATCATGTGATGTATCTGACCCCAGGAATGTGTCAATAAAGTTTCCCCTTCCTGGGACAATGAATTCACGGTGTTCTTATTTCAATTTCCAGGAGTGTATTTCAAACACATTTGTTCTAACTGTGACAGTATGTGACGCAGTAGTCAGTGGCGGCTCGTAAGCACACGTTAACATGCAACTATCTCGTAAATGGCACCATGTTTACAATTTTTTCTCTTTCTAAACCGATCCTGTTTATTATACTACTGTTGCTTTAGGTCAGGAAGCATTTCACGTGGATATAGTAGTTCGAAACGTGCGCCTGCTGGTCAGGCTTGCCCGCCACACGCCATCACGCTTGTACTGCTGGTCGCGCACAACATTCGAAGCTGGACTCTTTACAAACGACTCAGGTTTCTGTCTCCTCACTCCATCCCCTCATCGCTACGTAGAGGTGCAGTAAATAATTCGAGCTTCTGAACGAACAAATAAGCAGTTGCAGAGTTATTCCTTGCACTTTTGAAATTTTATGGAATGGTTCTACAGCTAATTAATGAATAAGTGCCGGGGGGGGGGGGGGGGGCAGTATAACGTAAGCGAGACAAACGGAAAAATGAGTTAGTAAACTGTTTATTATTTGAAAAATAATCGCCATAACTGTTAATACATTTATCCCACTGTAAGAGAAGACAGTTGAAATCTCCCCCTGGAAAAATTATAAATGACTGTACTGGTAAACCCCTTACATTATTTGATTTTCAAACAGCTGAGCAGAACTGAACGTACTCAGACATTTCTCTCTTTACTTATTCTGATCAACACTAAACTGACACACAATATTTTTAGCGCAACGCAATCTGACTTTCCATAATCCCTACAAAAGAATGGCCCTGACTAACAATAACCTATACCTTTCATGAATCACTTACGTCACAAAAATCTTAGTTACTCGAACTACTGCAATACAGCGAGCGCCAATACTGCCAGCTAATTAAAAGATTCTAACTACTGAAGGCACTAACTACTGATAGGCATAGTTAGTAAATGAAAGATTTTGATAGAGAACAAACAATGTATTTACCTTAATAATATTCAAAAGTCATCATATATATATCAGTTCATGACATCCAGTCTTACAAATTTACTCTTTCTGATTGACACACGTCCAGATCATCCGCTCTCAAAACTCCGCCATCTCTCCCCACATCCACCACTGCTGGCCGCTCACCTCCAACTGCGCAACGCTACGCGCTGTCCACATCCAACTGCCTAACACTACAATAACGAATATTCCAACAATGCCAACCAGCCACAGACTGCACACAGCACAGTCAGTGATTTTCATACAGAGCGCTACGTGGCGTTACCAACATAAAAACCTAAACAGCCTACTTACACAGTGAATGTCTATAGTGAAAAATGTTTGTGGGTCTACCTGTATGCTGCCAATATTATTACGAATACGTTGCAGAAGTTTCGCTGGGAAGCCCTTACACACAGCCCTTACACATTATCCATACAGTCTCGATCTCTCCCTGCGCGCTTTGCGTATTTTTGGAGCCTTCAAGGAAGAAACTGGTGACCGTCGATTTGCTTACAAAGAAGTCCACACCAGGGTACAGTCTGGTTCCATAGCCAACCACAAACATTTTTCCCAGAAGACCTTAACCGTCTTCTCTCACAGTGGGATAAATTTACTATCAGATATGCCGATTACTTTTGAAGTAATAAACAACTTATGTTTTTCCGTCTGTCTCATTTTCATTTGACTGTCCCTTAAGTTAAATATGTTGTGAAACTACTCCTCTAGATACGATACGACACGTAATTCCTTTCATCTGTCTTTGCTGATATATTCATGTTGCATCACTGTATCAGTTGTTTACACGTCCGCAAATCACAAAATCTCGGCAGGATCAACCGTGTATTGCGCAGTATCACGCTTACAAGGTGCAAGATATTAAGGGAGCGTCAGTATTTTTAGAACTATGCAGACTTGTTCAATATATTGCACAAACCGTCAAATCGCTGTCAGACGATCAGTATTACTACGTGGTACTCAATTTTATGAAATAAAGTTGAGCGTATGAAAACTCTTTTATCGATATGCATGCGACTGCAAGAGTACTTAATTTGTTCCAAAAAGTCGCGCATAAAAAGAGGGTTTTCCGATTCTCTTATCTCGGGTTCTGTTGGTGATAAAGAGGTAGAGTCAGGTGTTCTGGATAGCCCTTGGACTAGGGACCATTTGAGTACCCATCACAAGGATCATCTTAGTGTCACTATTAAAGAAAAATTATGAATATTTCACACATACTCCTGCTTAGACAAACGGAGAAAATCGCTTGGTACTTTTTGCATTTGATGTGGTCTGCGGTGGGCTTGATGGGACCTATGCAGGCACCATTACTTCAAGGGCGGTTTCTTGGAAAACCGCTAAAAGGGCTTTTTGCTGTATTTTGGCCGTCACCAGCGGACCAAAACCCATCCGGGAATTCCAAGACGGCTGTGCACAGCAAATGGCTGTAATTTAAAGATGCATTTTCTAAGAACCCGATTTCGAATAACCTAGAAAATTCTCTTCATATCTTTACTCGTTCCCGAGGTATAGACGCTCAAATTTACCCTATTTGTACACGTAACATACGCACGTAAAATCGGGTGTGAGGTGAAAACGTAGTTTATAATGTGACGTAGCACGGAGAAATATGCTGCAAAATGTCTCCGTTATCCTCTGGGTACCACATGTTGTGCTACAGAAGCACATTCAAATTTGTTTACGCGTAAAATTCGGTCTGAGTTGTATAATTAGTTTTTCGTTATTTCAATTCGACGTAAGTAAACTATCTAAATTTTACTGACCAATATGAGTGACATGCCTTGCTAAAGCAGAAAAAAGAAGGGAACTAGCGCAAAAATACTCATAGCAGAGAACAATAAGTGGGAATATGTTCCTTTTTATTCGGAAGACTCTGACTGAAAAGTGGGATACCAACTGCCTCATTTTCCTTTCTTCAGCACCTCTAAAATCTTTCCCAACATTTTTAGCATGCAAACATATTCGCGCTTTTTCCTGCCGAGAGAGAAGAAGGCAGTGGCAGTACAAAGAGAGTGAAAATAAATACTGGAAGACGTAGATAGTGGCTGTGTTACAAGAAGAGAGAAGAAGACGACTTTGGTGTGTGTGCGAGCGGGCTCTTCTTCCCGTGGTGGCACATTGAAGTGTGAATGTATAGTACGAGAGGACTTACTGTCCTCCCCTTGTTTCCACTCACAATAACTAGACGGAACAAGTTGTCTGGTATAATTGTTTATTACATTAAACGTTACAACTTGCACAGGCAGCGCGCCAACTGCGGCTCCTGGCTTAGCTGGAAGACATAAACGCCCGTTTCAAAAGATCAGTTTCATATGTGTGTAGGGGAGCGACGTGGGAGACCCACGCCGGCCGAAGTGGCCGTGCGGTTAAAGGCGCTGCAGTCTGGAACTGCATGACCGCTACGGTCGCAGGTTCGAATCCTGCCTCGGGCATGGATGTTTGTGATGTCCTTAGGTTAGTTAGGTTTAACTAGTTCTAAGTTCTAGGGGACTAATGACCTCAGCAGTTGAGTCCCATAGTGCTCAGAGCCATTTTTGGGAGACCCACACTGCTGTACTAGGCAAGGTCCTAGTGGAGGTGGTTTGCCATTGCCTTCCTCCGACCGTAATGGGGATGAATGATGATGATGATGATGATGACGACTCAACAACACCCAGTCATCTCGAGGCAGGAAAAATCCCTGACCCCGCCGGGAATCGAACCCGGGACCCCCTGCTCGGGAAGCGAGAACGCTACCGCGAGACCACGAATTCATTCAGTTTCGTATATTTACCGAAATTTGCGAAAAAGTAATACAAAATAAAAATATCGGTAACGATATTGTCATTTCGATATTTATATATCGATAAGTCTTTGAAGAAACGCCGCCGACGTATATCGGTAGTTTTTGGAGTAATGTCGATATATCGATATATTTTTCCTTATAACAGTCCTGCTCTAGACCTGGGCGTCTCACACACAGAAAATCGCGCCAGTGCAAAGCGACGTGCAGAGTGTCTGCACGGCCATCGGTCCAACTGAATTCGCCCCAACTTGGCTTGCATGGTGAAGCCGTCGTGGTGCGTTGCCGAGCACGTTGATGGACGACTTGTTTAACACCGAAATATTCGTAGATAAGCGTAAGACAGTAACTAGAATAACGGAACAACCTGCTCCGAAAAACGCCAAGATTTCCGAAAGCCCTTTTAAACCGAAGTGGAAACTTTCTTATTTTTTTCTTAGTTGTAACTCCGAAGTCAAATGTCTAATATGCGGTACAGTAATAACAAGTGTGAGCAAATCCACTACTGAGAGACTCTACAGTAAATTGCGTTCATTCACTAGAGAGGAAGAATTAAGGAAGTTACGAACTCTTGCAAGAGAAAATTCTATATCCATAAATGTGGTTTATACCATTTCCTTAGCATGTTTATTTTGGTTAAAGATCCTGCAAAACGAACTGATGTTCGATTATACAGGGTGGTCCATTGATAGTGACCGGGCCAAATATCTCAGAAATAGCATCAAACGAAAAAACTACAATGAACGAAACTCGTCTAGCTTGAAAGGGGAAACCAGATGGCGCTATGGTTGGCCCGCTAGATGGCGTTGTCATAGGTCAAACGGATATCAACTGCGTTTTTTTTTAAAATAGGAACCACATTTTTATTACCTATTCATGTAGTACGTAAAGAAATATGAATGTTTTAGTTGGACCACTTTTTTCGCTTTGTGATTCGGTTTCGTTTTCGCTTGTATTTTTCCTAACATTTTTTCCTCTAATTTAGGCCGAAGAAACGGAAGGGTGCTGCAAAAGGTCTCTTAGAACTAGTCATGAAGTAGCTCTACAGCAAGAGTTGGGAAGCATTAATGGAAGGGCCATTAATAAAAAATATTTTGTTGGACTTAGTGGAGACAATGCATCCCACATTAGCTCCTGCATACAACAGAACACCACATTCCAGTATGATAATATCTCGGCGAATCAGCGACGCGTCCTGTAATTTGCGGGAACAATTGGAATGACAGTTGAAGTAAAAGAACTCGGTTGGGAAAAGCTGTTTTCCGTAACCACGGACGGGGCGCCAGCAATGCGCGGCAAAGTATAAGTGTTTGTTGGCCCACTGTGGAAAAAGCTTAACATTTAGATTTTACCTTCAGTCATTGTTTTGCATACTAAGCTTTTACTAAATCGGTTTTCAAGACGCGAAGAACGCATATAGTGAACTCCTCTCGTTCTCACGGTCTCATTCGTCCTCAGTTCAAAGAGTTTTTGATTTCATTTGAAGAGCAGTATCCAGATATGTTGTGCCATGCTGAGGTACGCTGGTTGCGCAAAGGAAAAGTCATTTCTCGAGTTTTACCACGACGCACGCCGTGGCTCAGTTTTTGGGGGACAAAGCATGTTCGGAGCCACTTTTACATGACCCTGAATGGGCCACTGATTTAGGTTTTCTAGCAGACATTATGGTTCTCATAAGGGATTTAACTCTGAAAATCCAGAATGAAAATAATCTCTTCAAAGACATGGCTGTTAAAATAAAAACTTTGCAACGTAAACTTCAGCTCCTCGAAAATAACCTTTAAGGGGAAAGTACGCAATACTTTCCTGAGCTAGGTAAGCGATATATAAATTTTCTTTAATAAGGCATCCGGATTTTTATAAGTGCTTTATTCACAACGGTACTATAGTTTTGTCCGATGCATCTGAGCGAGAACGGGTGCGCTTTGAAAAATACGTGGAGGTGCTACAATCCTTTGAAAATGAGTTTAGCGATCGATTCCAGATAATGTACCGACGTACCACTGCCAGCAAAATAAAGTCGATTCCATTATATGTACAAGTGCAATATTACATTAAAAACAGTAGTCCATCGCTTTTAGTACTTCGGAGCAACTTTATACGTTACTCACGTTTATTAACATTTGGTTTTGTTTTTGTTACAGGAAATTACTAACGTGCAGCCAATACTTGATGTATTTGTAAAGCACTTTTCTACAGCAACTGAAAAATTACCTCCCAATTTACATTTCGAACTAATCGATTTGCAAACCGACAATTGCCGGAAGGATTTACTTTACAATACCATGTGTTTGCTAGAATTCTACCTGAATTTGTCGAATGAAGAATTTCTCAAGCTGCACAGACATCTTCATTACTTCTGCGTATGGTTCCACAAGTGAATGTAAAGGCTTTTCTTCTGTTTTGTCTTGTACGAAAACTAGATTGCGTGCAGCTATTGCTGATTGTGATCTAAAAATGCTCTAAGAATTCCTGTCAGCCGATCTGTTGTTCTAGACCGTAGTAGCATAAACTTAAATGAAGGAACGAGCAAATAGAAGAGATAATTTTATGATGAACTCAAATTTAAAGGTATTGTTGCTATGATGATGATGATTTTTTTTTAATATTAATATTTCAGTCTCTTTGGCACCGGTAGTCTAGTCCCACCAAACAAAGGTCTCCGCCGATTGCACATAAAAATTTTGCAATGACGAAAAAAGATGTGAATTGTTGATAGTGTACAGCAACCGGCCACACATTGGTTTCACGTTGCTTTATTCAAAACTTACCGTTTCCGGCTTCGAATTTTTTTACAGTTCATCATCAGGCTTTTTTTCATGTTTTCATAGATACAGATTATACTTTTGCTTCTTGTGATCTGGCCTAGGATAAACAATAATTATTGTTCATCCTAGGGCAAATCACAGGAAACGAACGTATAATCTGTATCGATGAAAACCCTAATTATTGTTTGTCCCAGGGCAAATCACAGGAAACCAACGTATAATCTGCATTGATGAAAACAACAGAAAACAATCTGACGATGAATTGAAAAAATTTCGAAACTGGTAACGATACTTTTTGAATAAAGTGATCTGAAACCAATTTGTGATTGGTTGCTGTACACTATCAACAATTTATTTTATATAACAGCCACGGTCTCCAACCACGTCCATGTACGACAAAATTGCAGAAAGAAGAGGTGAAGTTTTGGAAAAGTAGAGACAAGTCGCAGCGATCGACCCAAGCGTAAGGAAAGAGAGAGACAGCACTACGCGCAAAGTAGAGGCATGGGGGTTTGCACCGTCGTCAATATAGCGGAGCCTTCCTCTTCACTGTGCTTTGCATGCTGGGCTGGTGCGAACACCCCTAGAGGCCCTGCTCTGTACTGTGCACGGGACCCGCTCTGTCGTTCGCAACGAGTTAAATTCGCAGCGCTGAGCTAGACGACCAGAACCTGGTCTGACTCATTCTCTCGCTACCTGTTATAAAAGACAGCTAGCTTTTGCAGAGGTCCGTTCTCGGCCAAGTTCAACGATGGCACCCTGGGGGCCCACTGGAGGTAGCCAGTCAGTAGCTCGTGAAACAGGGCACCCAGTAGTTCTCCTTCGTACGCCGTGTATATCACAGTCGCGGCATGGTTATCTAGTCGCTAATGGCCGACGGAACTGCCGCGGTGAATATCAACCGCAGATAAATATCTGCCGCGACCTTCTGTTGCATTGAAGCCTACAAGCGGAAAAATGCCCCTATCGGAGCACAAAATATGCGAATATATTCTTGTTTATTTGAAAAACTCTGACAAAAAGTGGGGTTACAGATGCCTCATTCTGCTTTCTACATCTACATCTACATGGATACTCCGCAAATCACATTTAAGTGCCTGGCAGAGGGTTCATCGAACCACCTTGACAATTCTCTATTATTCCAATCTCGTTTAGCGCGCGGAAAGAATGAACACCTATATCTTTCCGTACGAACTCTAATTTCCCTTATTTTATCGTGGTGATTGTTTCTCCCTATGTAGGTCGGTGTCAACAAAATACTTTCGCATTCGGAGGAGAAAGTTGGTGATTGGAATTTCGTGAGAAGATTCCGTCGCAACGAAAAACGCCTTTCTTTTAATGATTTCCATCCCAAATCCTGTATCATTTCTGTGACACTCTCTCCCATATTTCGCGATAATACAAAACGTGCTGCCTTTCTTTGAAGTTTTTCGATGTACTCCGCCAGTCCTACCTGGTAAGGATCCCACACCGCGCAACAGAATTCTAAAAGAGGACGGACAAGCGTAGTGTAGACAGTCTCCTTAGTAGGTCTGTTACATTTTCTAAGTGTCCTACGAATAAAACGCGGTCTTTGGTTAGCCTTCCCCACAACGTTTTCTATCTGTTCTTCCCAATTTAACTTGTTCGTAACTGTAATACCTAGATATTTTGTTGAATTTACGGCTTTTAGATTAGACTGCTTTATCGTGTAACCGAAGTTTAACGAGTTCCTTTGAGTACTCATGTGGATGACCTCACACTTTTCGTTATTTAGTGTCAACTGCCACTTTTCGCACCATTCAGATATTTTTTCTAAATCGTTTTGCAGTTTGTTTTGATCTTCTGATGACTTTATTAGTCGATAAACGACAGCATCATCTGCAAACAACCAAAGATGGCTGCTCAGATTGTCTCCCAAATAGTTTATACAGATAAGGAATAGCAAAGGGCCTATAACACTACCTTGCAGAGCGCCTGAAATTACTTCTGTTTTACTCGATGACTTTCCGTCAATTACTACGAACTTGACCTCTCCGACAGGAAATCACAAATCCAGTCACATAACTGAGACGACATTCCATAATCACGCAATTTTACTACGAGCCGCTTGTGTGGTACCGTGTCAAAAGCCTTCCGGAAATCCAGAAATACGCAATCGATCTGTAATCCCTTGTCAATAGCACTCAGCACTTCATGTGAATAAAGGGCTAGTTGTGTTTCACAAGAACGATGTTTTCTAAACCCATGTTGATTGTGTGTTAATACACCGTTTTCTTCGAAGTAATTCATTATGTTCGAACACAATATATGTTCTAAAATCCTGCTGCATATCGACGTTAACGCTATGGGCCTGTAATTTAGTGGATTACTCCTACTACCTTTTTTGAATATTTGTGTGACCTGTGCAACTTTCCAGTCTTTGGGTACGGATCTTTCTTCGAGCGAACGGTTGTATATGATTGTTAAATATGGAGCTAATGCATCAGCATACTCCGAAAGGAACCTAATTGGTATACAGTCTGGACCAGAAGACTTGCTTTTATCAAGTGATTTGAGTTGCTTCACTACTCCGACGATATTTACTTTTACTTTACTCATATTGGCAGCTGTTCTCGATTCTAATTCTGGAATATTTACTTCGTCATCTTTTGTGAAGGCATTTCGGAAGACTGTGTTTAGTGTTTCCTCAGTACCTTTAAAAACTTTCCTGAAAATTTTGCCATGAAGACGTATTCACCCTTGTTTTTTAACTAGCAACTCATCTCAAACTCCCACAAGCTTCCCTAATTGTAACTCACACCCACTTTTCCATCGCTGTAAGTCACTGATGCCCATCCACTTCCAGTCGCCTTTTCTGCCTCAATGATTCAGCCCAGCTCATTGTCATTATCCCTGTGTGTCTATCATTGTCTCATGTGTCACAGTCACAGTCCCTTTCGTTCTGCCCTACTACTACGGTCTCCTCTACTAGTACTGTCTTCCTCTTCCTCTCTCTCTTACTGCTAATATCTCATTCCTTCCTTCCTGCTGCTGTTGTCTCTTCTCACTGTCACTATCATCTCTCTGTCCTTCGTTGTCATTGTCATATACTCTGTCTCTCATTATCACTGGCTCTCACCCACTTCCACTTTCTATTTATTCCTCCCCCCCCCCCCCATCTCACCATCATCTGGTATTGTCTCCTACATTCCTTTCCTAGCATTGTTCTGTGACTGTCTACTACGTTCCAATGCCACTGTGTCCCTCTCTATCTCTCACACTGTTTGGACTTAGCTACTCACTCCAACTGCCATCTAGTGGCAGCTTCAAACTGGGCAGGTCAGACTGTCCAGTATAGTCTGCTCCCTGTCGGAAGAATTTGCAACCTATGTGCGGAAGTGGACCTCCCAGGTCCTTTGTGCGCACAGGTAGGATTAGCCGTTGTAACGGCCGAGCAGGTAGCTGCGAGACCCCGTAGCGGTCGGAGGAAGGCAATGGCAAACCACCTCCACTAGGACCTTGCCTAGTACAGCAGTGTGGGTCTCCCACGTCGCTCCCCTACACACATATGAAACTGATCTTTTGAAACTGTAGTAGAACATGATTTTGCGTTCACTGTGTGAAGGAATCTTACTACTTCTTGAGCTCCCATCACGTCCGGTCTTTCTCTTACAAGGGAACCTCCCCATCCCACCCCCCTCAGATTTAGTTATAACTTGGCACAGTGGATAGGCCTTGAAAAACTGAACGCAGATCAATTGAGAAAACAGGAAGAAGTTGTGTGGAACTGTGAAAAAATAAGCAAAATATACAAACTGAGTAGTTCAAGGGAAGATATGCAACATTAAGGAGGACAGAAACGCAGTAGCGCCGTGGTCTCGTGGTAACGTGAGCAGCTGCGGAATGAAAGGTCCGTGGTTCAAATCTTCCACCGAATGAAAAGTTTAATTTTTTATTTCCAGTTTATGTGACAAACTCTTATGTTTTCATCACTTTTTTGGGAGTGATTATCACATCCACAAGAAAACCTAAATCGGGCAAGGTAGAAGAATCTTTTTACCCATTCGACAAGTGTACAAATTAGGTGGGTCGACAACATATTCCTGCCATGTGACGGACATGCCGCCACCAGTGTCGTATAGAATATATCAGATGTGTTTTCCTGTGGAGGAATCGGTTGACCTATGACATTGCGATCAAATGTTTTCTGTTCCCATTGGAGAGGCACGTCCTTTCGTCTACTAATCGCAGGTTTTGCGATGCGGTCGCAAAACACAGACACTAAACTTATTACAGTGAACAGAGATGTCAATGAACGAACGGGCAGATAATAACTATGCAAAAATAAAGAAAGTAAAATTTTCAGTCAAGGGAAGACTAGAACCAAGGATCTCTCGTTCAGTAGCTGCTCACGCTACCACGAGACCATGGCGCTCCTACGCTCATTTTGTCCAATATGTTGCTTATGTGACCCATGGACTACTCAGTTTGTATATTTTGCTTATTTTTTCACAGTTCCACACAACTTCTTCCTGTTTTCTCAGTTGATCTGTGTTCAGTTTATCAAGGCCTATCCACTGTGCCAACTTATAACTAAATCTGAGGGGGGTGCGATGGGGAGGTTCCCTTGTTAGATTGTGTGACGCTAGTATCGGTAGCACAAAGAAGAACTCCGATTGTACTGGAGGGTGGTCTTGTGAAAGGAATAATAAGATTTCCTGTGTGGTAAACTAGCACACCAGTTGCGTTAAAAAACATTTTTTAACACAACTAGCGTGTTTTCTTCACATCGGCATCGTTCAAAAACAGTTGCTGAAAAAGATGACCATAATCTAAATGACAAGATTGGTTTTTGCGGTGGGCGCAGACTTGTGAGGGGATTCGGTGACGTAATCAGCGATCGGCGCCACCAACGGAAATGCAACGTTTAACTTCACCACGCAATTCTGACACTACAACTGGTAGGTCGCTGGCGTTTGCAGAAATGAAAGAACAGGGAAGTCGGCATGAAGTGTTCCATGCAAATGTGATATGTGACGGACCCACCGGACACCTTATATTGTGCCACTTACATGCAGTTACCATTGCTAGCATAGTGATTATCGCCCAGTGTGAACGTGCAATGTTTTCCTTCCATTTCTTGCTCTAAGGGGGATAAGCGGGCAGCTAGCTTGTTGATGAACAGAATATCTAATAATAAATCAATACTTAAATATACAGATCTAAAACCCGCTGTACATTTACAATGTGCAGCCAATATTTTTATAGGCCTGCACGTCAATATACAGGGTGATTCAAAAAGAATACCACAACTTTAAAAATGTGTATTTAATGAAAGAAACGTAATATAACCTTCTGTTATACATCATTACAAAGAGTATTTAAAAAGGTTTTTTTTCACTCAAAAACAAGTTCAGAGATGTTCAATATGGCCCCCTCCAGACACTTGAGCAATATCAACCTGATACTCCAACTCGTTCCACACTCTCTGTAGCATATCAAGCGTAACAGTTTGGATAGCTGCTGTTATTTCTCGTTTCAAATCATCAATGGTGGCTGGGAGAGGTGGCCAAAACACCATATCCTTAACATACCCCCATAAGAAAAAATCGCAGGGGGTAAGATCAGGGCTTCTTGGAGGCCAGTGATGAAGTGCTCTGTCACGGGCTGCCTGGCGGCCGATCCATCGCCTCGGGTAGTTGACGATCAGCTGCAGACAGTGCTTGAACCAATTTCAGACGATAAGGTTTCATAACTAACCTTTTTCGTAGGACTCTCCATACAGTTGATTGTGGAATTTGCAGCTGTCTGCTAGCTCTGCGAGTCGATTTTCCTGGGCTGCGAACAAATGCTTGCTGGATGCGTGCTACATTTTCATCACTCGTTCTCGGCCGTCCAGAACTTTTCCCTTTGCACAAACACCCATCCTCTGTAAACTGTTTATACCAACGTTTAATACACCACCTATCAGGAGGTTTAACACCATACTTCGTTCGAAATGCACGCTGAACAACTGTCGTCGATTCACTTCTGCCGTACTCAATAACACAAAAAGCTTTCTGTTGAGCGGTCGCCATCTTAGCATCAACTGACGCTGACGCCTAGTCAACAGCGCCTCAAGCGAACAAATGTACAACTAAATGAAACTTTATAGCTCCCTTAATTCGCCGACAGATAGTGCTTAACTCTGCCTTTTGTCGTTGCAGAGTTTTAAATTCCTAAAGTTGTGGTATTCTTTTTGAATCACCCTGTATTGTTCGCTTATATATCGATGTATCGATGGAGTTTTGCGATATATCTATCGCCGCAAACAATCTATTTTAATATCGATACATCGGATTCATGATATTTTTAAAAATATTATCAGACCTAGTATAGAGAAGCGAGCGAAAAGATATTGACCTGTGCGGCAGTGTTTTGGTTGTTCACTTGTCTCACCAGAATGAAGGTCATGAAGAAGACAATACCATCTCTTAAAGAAGGTTGCCTTCGAGACAGCTTCAGTGCTTTAGTTAATGTGTACAACTAATTAGCCACGGACTTTACTGAAATTAACAATAAAGTAATTGAGCAGATGTTGTTATATTTCTGGCTTTACAGACGTCATAATCGGCTACGAGAAGCTCTTCTTAGAGCAGTTCAGAAGGCAGCAGTGGCAAAATGACGAAATGTGATGTGAAGCACCAGAGACAGATAGTTCGATTGGTGCGGGTATCGTGAGAAACATCGCTTAAATTGTGTTTCTTATCCGCGATTGGCTGCTGCATTCGGAAGTTGCGCTCCAAAATGATGATCTCCTGTTATATTATACAAAGTAAACAGCGTATTTATTTGCATTTGAAATTAAAGCGTCCCTCAATAGCGTGCTATCATTCCATTATTTCACAAGAACTAATAACCAACTACGCTAAACGAAAAGGCAGACGAAGCACTTCGGAGATCTTCGGATCGCGCCTAACTTGAATGGCGGGCGAAGCGGTTTGGCTGTAGGTCATAGCTGGTTCGGCAGTGTCGGAGGACAGACATGTTGTCTGCCGCAGTCATTGTCAGTTAAGACTTTATTTGGACATGTAGTTGAGAACAGTAATTATGAAATAAGGAGTTCATTATTTTGCTGAAGACTGGAAATTATTTGAGACTCTAAAGTGAAATGTAATTGAACAGTTTATCGTGTTCTGCTAATAAAAAGCGAGTGGCATCCCATATAAACAAACTAACTGGAAATTTAATTATTCACAGAATATCAATTCCTCGCTCAGAGTTTCTTAGAACCTTAAGATAACGGATTGACGACTTGCAGTTGTTGTACAAACCGATGGACATTGTGGCATTAATTAAAGAGAGGAGACTGAAGTGATATGGGCATATAAAGTGACCATCCTAACAAAATTCTAATCAAATTAGGACTAATAATTAAATACCCTATAGAAAGAATAAATATTAAAACAATAATAATAAAACGATTTATATTCTTTTCTCCTGCCATATAATCCTCTCTATAGTAAATAACTAAAGAAGAAAAATACATAACAAAAGACATAAAAATGAGAGTTATAACAACTATAGAGCCATTCAAAAAGTTCTCATTCAACAAAAACTCTAGAAGGTCAAATTACGTGGCAGTTGGTGAATGAAGCCCTCAGACAGAGGGAACACCACGACTGAGATCGGTTGAAGGGAGCAGAGAGGAGGGTATGAGTCCACGTGGCTAGTTGGAGAGGGATACTTGGACCGAAGAAGATGGAGTAGGCTGATTGGAGGGGCCACAGACCGACTGCAGTTTGTATGACCAAATAAACAAGTAATTAGTTGGAAGAATAAACAAAACCCGAAAAGACACAAAAATTAAGTTTTATTAAACTACAGCAATACCACTACTGTTGCATGGGATCTAGAATTCGATGAATAAAATAAAGATGACAGCAAAATACAATGAGAGCAAAGGGCAACACAGGAAGAGATTTAATAAAGAACGGAAGTGTTCAAAATGAGTTGAATGTGCATGCTATTAATGGGGAAACAACTGCGTACTGAAAGAGGTGGAAACAACGCGTGAATAGACTGAAAGATTAGACTATAAAAAAAAATCCTGAACTAAATAGAGAAGTAGGTCGACTAAGAAAACGTTGCACATTAACTTTGTAAAAATGTAACAGGCAGATGCCCAATCCCTGTGTCTCAGACGACGACAGCGACGTTACAGCATTTAATGAAAACACGTAGGTGCACTTCAAACTAGCAGATATCATCATTATTGTCTACAGACCGCTTCCCACAGTATGAGCATAGATTTGGCTGAGCAATGAGATGAAAGGTTTGCACACAATGTTGGAAGGCCTTCCTCAAGGGGCTGTCTTCATCCCAGCATTTTACGTCACACATGCTGCTGATGTTGAAACTTCTCTCCCACTAATTGTTATATTATTGAAGTACGCTGTCGATATATGCCTCTATTAAAAAGACTGCATAAGTACAGGGTTATTACAAATGATTGAAGCGATTTCACAGCTCTACAATAACTTTATTATTTGAGATATTTTCACAATGCTTTGCACACACATACAAAAACTCAAAAAGTTTTTTTAGGCATTCACAAATGTTCGATATGTGCCCCTTTAGTGATTCGGCAGACATCAAGCCGATAATCAAGTTCCTCCCACACTCGGCGCAGCATGTCCCCATCAATGAGTTCGAAAGCATCGTTGATGCGAGCTCGCAGTTCTGGCACGTTTCTTGGCAGAGGAGGTTTAAACACTGAATCTTTCCCATAACCCCCCAGAAAGAAATCGCATGGGGTTAAGTTGGGAGAGCGTGGAGGCCATGACATGAATTGCTGATCATGATCTCCACCACGACCGATCCATCGGTTTTCCAATCTCCTGTTTAAGAAATGCCGAATATCATGATGGAGGTGCGGTGGAGCACCATCCTGTTGAAAGATGAAGTCGGCGCTGTCGGTCTCCAGTTGTAGCATGAGCCAATTTTCCAGCATGTCCAGATACACGTGTCCTGTAACGTTTTTTTCGCAGAAGAAAAAGGGGCCGTAAACTTTAAACCGTGAGATTGCACAAAACACGTTAACTTTTGGTGAATTGCGAATTTGCTGCACGAATGCATGAGGATTCTCTACCGCCCAGATTCGCACATTGAGTCTGTTCACTTCACCATTAAGAAAAAAATGTTGCTTCATCACTGAAAACGAGTTTCGCACTGAACGCATCCTCTTCCATCAGCTGTTGCAACTGCGCCGAAAATTCAAAGCGTTTGACTTTGTCATCGGGTGTCAGGGCTTGTAGCAATTGTAAACGGTAAGGCTTCTGCTTTAGCTTTTTCCGTAAGATTTTCCAAACCGTCGGCTGTGGTGCGTTTAGCTCCCTGCTTGCTTTATTCGTCGACCTCCGCGGGCTACGCGTGAAACTTGCCCGCACGCGTTCAACCGTTTCTTCGCTCCCTGCAGGCCGACCCGTTGATTTCCCCTTACAGAGGCATCCAGAAGCTTTAAACTGCGCATACCATCGCCGAATGGAGTTAGCAGTTGGTGGATCTTTGTTGAACTTCGTCCTGAAGTGTCGTTGCACTGTTATGACTGACTGATGTGAGTGCATTTCAAGCACGACATACGCTTTCTGGGCTCCTGTCGCCATTTTGTCTCACTGCGCTCTCGAGCGCTCTGGCGGCAGAAACCTGAAGTGCGGCTTCAGCTGAACAAAACTTTATGAGTTTTTCTACGTATCTGTAGTGTGTCGTGACCATATGTCAATGAATGGAGCTACAGTGAATTTATGAAACCGCTTCAATCATTTGTAATAGCCCTGTATAGGATATCTGCCAGGCACTAGATGGTGCTGATACTCTACTAGACAGCTAGCTAATAAAAATGGGCTAACATTGTCACCTCATACATACCAGTTTTGTTTACTCACTGATGTGATCTGTTCTCCACCTTGTTTCGTCAGTTGTGACGGGATACCATAAGATTCCTGGAAATAATCTACAACTCGTGACTAACATGGTACTACCCACATCAGATATCATTTCAGACGGTAGATCCTGGAGGATAAATTCATATTGCGCAAAATCTAAACTGTTAAGCACGCAATGGTACAGAAATTACACTACTGGCCATTAAAATTGCTACACCAAGAAGAAATGCAGATGATAAACGGGTTTACATTGGATAAATATATTATACTAGAACTGACATGTGATTACATTTTCACGCAATTTCGGTGCATAGATCCTGAGAAATCAGTACCCAGAACAACCACCTCTGGCCGTAATAACGGTCTTGATACGCCTGGGCATTGAGTCAAACAGAACTTGGATGGCGTGTACAGGTACAGCTTCCCATGCAGCTTCAACACGATACCACAGTTCATCAAGAGTAGTGACTGGCGTATTGTGACAAGACAGTTGCTCGGCCACCATTGACCAGTCGTTTCCAATTGGTGAGAGATTTGCAGAATGTGCTGGCCAGGGCAGCAGTTCAACATTTTCTGTATCCAGAAAGGTCCGTACAGGACCTGCAACATGCGGTCGTGCATTATCCTGCTGACATGTAGGGTTTCGCAGGGATCGAATGAAGGGTAGAGCCACGACGGGGCGTAACACATCTGAAATGTAACGTCCACTGTACAAAGTGTCGTCAATGCGAACAAGAGGTGACAGAGACGTGTAACCAAAGGCACACCATACCGTCACGCTGGGTGATGCGCCAGTATGGCGATGACGAATACAGGCTTCCATTGTGCGTTCACCGCGATATCGCAAACACGGATGCGACCATCAAGATGCTGTAAACAGTACCTGGATTCATCCGAAAAAATGACGATTTGCCATTCGTGCATCCAGGTTCGTCGTTGAGTACACCATCGCTAGCGCTCCTGTCTGTGATGCAGCAATGGTCTCCGAGCTGATAGTCCATGCTGCTGCAAACATCGTCGAACTGTTCGTGCAGACGGTTGTTGTCTTGCAAACGTCCCCATCTGTTGACTCAGGAAGCGAGATGTGGCTGCACGATCCGTTACAGCCATGCGGATAAGATGCATGTCATCTCGACTGCTACTGATATGAGGCCGTTGGGATCCAGTACGGCGTTCCATATTACCCTCCTGAACCCACCGATTCCATATTATGCTAACAGTTATTGTATCTCGACCAACGCGAGCACCAATGTCGCGATACGATAAACCACAATCGCGATAGGCTACAATCCGACCTTTATGAAAGTCGGAAACGTGATGGTACACATTTCTCCTCCTTACACGAGGCATCACAACAACGTTTTACCAGGCAACGCCTGTCAACTGCTGTTTGTATATGAGAAATCGGTTGGAAAATTTCCTCGTGTCAGCACGTTGTAGGTGTCGCCTGCTCTGAAAAGCTAATCATTTGCATATCACAGCATCTTCTTCCGATCGGTTAAATTGCGCGTCTGTTGCACGTCATCTTCGTGGTGTAGCAATTTTAATGGCCAGTAGTGTAAATGAGCTACAAGAGCTTTTTCAGATCAATTTCTGTTCCTCTCTTGAGACAAAAAGCGTTCTGCTGAATACTAACTGTTACGAAACTGAATTGCGTCCTGATTAATTAGTTTACTAGGCAAAGCTGACATCCGAAACGCCATTTTCTGAGCTACCCACTTCATCTACCTGCTGCTTAAGCCTGAAACGCCAAATATTCGCAGTATATTGGCTGTAACCGTTCAAATCTAGTTGCCAGATGAATTTAAAACATTCGTTGACTGTCGAAAATACTGATCAGCCACGTGAAGGCAGCGTCCTCTTTGGCCCAAATATCCAACAGGGCGGCCATACTCAAATGGCTCCAAGCACTATGGGACTTAACATCTGAGGTCATCAGTCCCCTAGACTTAGAACTCCTTAAACCTAACTAACCTAAAGATATCACACACATCCATGCCCGAGGCAGGATTTGAACCTGCGACCGTAGCAGCAGTGCGGCTCCGGAGTGAAGCGCCTAGAACCGCTCGGCCACGACGCCCGGCGCGGCCATACTCTCTTAGAACAGTGATAAGCTTGTAGGTGACGGCCACCATGGAAGCTCTTCAGTTCGCCAGGCCACTTGGGCTGAACGATATCTTGATCATAAGTGACTTGTTAAGTGCATTATCGGCTTTCAACAATATGGCCGGTCAATAACATTCAACGGTTGAGCAACGTTTCGAGGATGATCCAAAGGTAAAACGGATTGGAACCAGTGAATTTTGTCTGGATTTCATTGCACAAACGCCAGTAACAAATGAGTACGTGGACCTCCTCTCAACACACAGTGAATACTTAACTTACTTTCAATGTCACTTCATGCGATCACATCCCTGAACTGAAAGTTAGAGTATACAAGAAGAAGAACTGGAAGATGCATGGAGCAGAGAGGCCGCCTGTTTCTAACCTCCCCCTCGAAGATCATGGTTTACTGACTACAGAAGCATTAGACGTGCACAGTACCTTAAGCCCATGATATGTATTCGCTTCTATCATGGAAATTTCCAGTCACCTTTGACGGACAGGAGTTAGAGAGTCTCTGACTCAGCATTAGAAGATGATTTTCGTGTCAGTAAGTCTTTAAGTGCAAGATTCTGACGAAGTTAAAACAATAATTTCCACTATTATCCTCATATCAGAAACCATAACAACTTACAGAATCGACATTTTAAGAGTTTGTAAACTGCACATATAACTGAGCGTCTACTAACGCAGTGAACTTCTGTAGTACACCATGGACTGGTAGGCAGTAGTGCTACATCTACGCACTGCCGCGCGGGGTAGCCGCACGGTCCAAGGCGTCTTGTCACGATCTGCGCGGCTGTCCCCGTAGGGGGTTCGAGTACTCCCTCGGGCATGGGTGTGTGTGTGTTGTCCACAGCGTAAGTTAGTTTAAATTAGATTAAGCAGTGTGTAAGCTTAGGGACCGGTGACCTAAGCACTTTGGTTCCATAAGATCTTACCACAAATTTACAATTTTTTTCTACGCACAGCCTTTTCTTAACCTTACGGAAGCCATCGTATAATCAGACGGTAATATCGCAAAATCAGTTTCGAACAAATCACGGTATTTGCGTAATTTTTTTACCTTTTTCTGTGTCAATAATCTAACAGGATTGTGTTTTTTGCTTGTTGCGTTGATTTGTTATTGTGACCTGTTATCAATTATTGTGTGTTCTGTGTGTGCTTACACGAACTTGTTTTCATCATCAGGTGTACCAGATATTTAATACGGTGCTCACTTCGTAATGTACACACAGCACCGTAGATCGTACCACGAACAGAACACTTGCTTATGCTCCGCATACTATCGCAGAAGTGTGAGGATACCAACCACCAAACTTATTTCTCCCCGCCCTGTACTATGCCAAAAGAGCGGGTGCTTTAATACACCCTAAAAGCTCTACTTTGATCACCAACACTTTTATTTTTGTTTGATGTGAACATAGGACGATGATGTTTGGTTTGTGGGGCGCTCAACTGCGCAGTCATCAGCGCCCGTACAAAGTCCCAATTTTTACATAGTCCATTTTTGAGCAGTCCAATCTAGCCACTGTCACGAGTGATGATGATGAAACGATGAGGAGAACACAAACACCCACTCCCCGCGCAGAGAAAATCCCCAGCGCGGCCGGGAATCGAACCCGGGACCCGGTGATCCAGAAGCAGCAACACTAGCCACTACACACGAGCTGCGGACGTGAACTTACCATGAAGTATGAATGTAGGATGACGTACTCCGTTCGTACAGTCCAATGTAACGTTTGGTAATTGCCGTATCAAATGTTATTCATGTGACAGCACGGACCACTTACACTTCGTGCTCGTATTTCTCACAGTAGTACATTACAATTTAGAGCTGCTTTGAGTTTTCTCCAGGAAGATATCACGTTTTCTGACGGGGTTGCTTGGTCTACACAAGAAATCTACAGAAATACCCTACAAAGTCAGCCGCGCGGTCCAGGACGTCTTGTCACGGTCCGGGCGGTTTCTCCCGTCGGAGTTTCGAGTCCTCCCTCGGGCATGGGTATGTGCGTCGTCCTTAGCGTAAGTTAGTTTAAGCAGTGTCTAAGATTAGTGACCGATGTCCTCAGCAGTTTGGTCCCATAAGACCTTACCACAAATTTCCAATGTCTACAAAGTCATTCAAAGTAAGAAATTTTAAGTAATTAATGTTTCGGCTGGTTTCATACCGATTCCCATGACTTTCAGCTTTATGCAAATTTTTACACCTCTTTGTGCTCAATACAGCTAGCATTGCTGATAATCAATTTCACAAATTCTAATCTTTTTCTACCGCTACAAAAGTACTAAAGTACAAAACAAATGCCCAGTCATTGGAAGTGGTAACGTCCTCAAGTATCTGGGTGTGACTATTCGAAATAATCTCAAATGGAACGATCAGATTACAGAAGTAACGGAGAGGCGAACTCTAGATTGCGGTTTATTGGTAGAATCCTGAAGCGATGCAGTCCGTCAGCAAAGGAAATTGCTTACAATACGTTAGTTCGTCCAGTCTTGGAGAATTGTTCGTCTATATGGGACCCTTACGAGTTGGGCCTGATTGAAGAGATTGAGATGGTCCAAAGGAAAGCGGCAAGATTCGTGACTGGTACATTTAGCCATCGCGAGAGCGTTACAAATCTCATAGAAAGTTTGAAGTGGGACACACTTGCAGATAGACGACGCGCTAAACAGAAGGGGCTGCTCACTAAATTCCGAAATGCGATCTTCACCGAGGATGTAGAGCATATATTATTACCACCAACTTTCAAATCGCGCAATGATCACCATTCAAAGATAAGGGAAATATACGTACTGAGGCGTTCGGACAGTCGTTTTTCCCTCGCGCGATCCGCGAGTGGACCAGAGGGGGGGGGGGGATATGACTTTGGCGGGAATTGTGCCCTCCGCCACACACCGCTTGGTGCCTATCGGAGTATATATGTAGATGTAGGTTTTGCAGTATATTCCCAGTTTCATCACTTCGTGCTAGTTCTTGAAAGTTTTATAGTATACTTCACGGAATAATTGTTGTTTACACTCAAGCGTCCACCAGTTCAGTTTTTTCAGGGCCTCAAGCAAAACTGTGGCCATACGTGTTACCGTTATTTGTATACATTTAGAGTGCCTTGTTAACCCTCCTTGGTGCGCGTTCCACACATCTGAGCAGTGTTCTAGGATAGATAACCGAGAGTTTTGTGTAAGTGGTCTCCTATATGGGCTATCTGATCAAAGGTATCCAGACGTTAACGTGGGATGCGTCCATCCTTCGCCTTTATGACGGCTTTAACTACTGGAGACACTTTCGCTGAGATGCCTGAACGTCAGTGAACAAATTACAGCCCTCTCTTTCCCAAGAGTCGAAACCAGAGAAGTTAGCGACATTGGACGCAAGGGGCTGGAGCTAATTCGACGTTTTAAATCATTCCAGACGTGTTCCATTGAGTTCAGGTCGGGACTCTGAGCAGGCCAGTCCATTTCAGGAATGTTATCGTCCAAAACCCATTGCGTCGCAGATGATACTTTATCACAGGTGGGTCGTCACACTCAGATAGCCCTCGTCTCCAAACTTTGTCTACTGTTTGCAGTGCACAATGCTGTAAGATGTGGTCAGACGCTTCTGCAACCAGCATTTTCTTAAGAGCAAAACGGAGACCTCCCCCTAACCACGAAAAACTCCTCCACACCATAATACTACCTGCCACTGTTGGCACTACACATGACGGCAGGTGGTGTTCGCCAAGCATTTCCCAGATCCAAACCCTTCCTTCGTTTGCCACTGGGTATATCGTGATTCGTCACCCCAGATCACTTCGTTTCTATTCATCCACTGTCCGGATGCACCGCTCTACATCTTCATGGATACTCTGCAAATCACATTTAAGTTCCTGGCAGAGGCTTCATCGAACCACCTTCACAATTCTCTATTATTCCAATCTCGTATAGCGCGCGGAAAGAACGAACACCTATTTCTTTCCGTACGAGCTCTGATTTCCCTTATTTTATCGTGGTGATCGTTTCTCCCTATGTAGGTCGGTGTCAATAAAATATTTTCACGCTCGGAGGAGAAAGTTGGTGATTGGAATTTCGTGAGAAGATTCCGGCGCACCGAAAAACGCCTTTCTTTAATGATGTCCAGCCCAAATCCTGTATCATTTCTGTGACACTCCCTCCCATATATCGCGATAATAAAAAACGTGCTGCCCTTCTTTGAACTTTTTCGATGTACTCTGTCAGTACCATCTGGTAAGGATCCCACACCGTGCAGCAGTATTCTAAAGGAGAACGGACAAGCGTAGTGTAGGCAGTCTTCTTAGTAGATCTGTTACATTTTCTAGGTGTCCTGCAAATACAACGCAGTCATTGGTAAGCCTTCCCCACAACATTTTCTATATGTTCCTTCCAATTTAAGTTGTTCGTAATTGTAATACCTAGGTATTTAGTTGAATTTACGGCCTTTAGATTAGACTGATTTATTGTGTAGCCGAAGTTTTACGGATTCCTTTTAGCACTCATGTTGATGACCTCACACTTTTCGTTATTTAGGGTCAACTGCCAATTTTCACACCATTCAGATATCTTTTCTAAATCGTTTTGCAGTTTGTTTTGATCTTCTGATGAAAATCTTGGGTATTTTGAGTCTGTTTGAATTTGGCATCTTTGTTTCGTTGTTTCTGTAACAGTGTTCAACCCGTTTTGTGTACCAAGGTGGATCAGCTCCGTCCTTTGTTAATTTATTTGGAAAACTCTCTCAATTGCTGCCGACATTATTTCTTTGAATTCAAGCCACATCTGGTCTACACTTATATTATTAATTTGGAATGGCTTCAAATATAAGTGTGTGTGAAATCTTATGGGACTTAACTGATGAGGTCATCAGTCTCTAAGCTTACACACTACTTAACCTAAATTATCCTAAGGACAAACACACACACACACCCATGGCCCGAGGGAGGACTCGAACCTCCGCCGGGATCAGTTGGAATGAGTTTAGATTGTCTCTCAGGAAGGCGTCAAGTGAATTTATATCAGCTTTTTTGAATAGGTGCCGGCTGGTGTGGCCGAGCGGTTCTAGGCGCTTCAGTCTGGAATCGCGCGACCGCTACGGTCGCAGGTTCGATTTCTGCCCCGGCCATGGATGTGTGTGATGTCCTTAGGTTAGTTAGGTTTAAGTAGTTCTAAGTTCTAGGGGACTGATGACCTCAGATGTTTAAGTCCCATATGCTCAGAGCCATTTGAACGATTTTTGAATAGGTATGTTTTTCGTTTATTTTTGGAGGATTTGGGGATTACAAGATTCAGTCTCGCTACGACAACCCTGTGTTCACTAATCCCTGTATCGGTTTTGATGCTCGTTATTAACTCAGGATTATTTGTTGCTAAGAGGTCAAGTGTGTTTCCACAACCGTTTACTGTTCCCGTGGGTTCATGAACTAACTGCTATTTGCACCACCCCAAGCGTCGCTCAGAACTGACTACAAAAACGTAATGGCTGGTGACGAGTTCCTCACCTTTGTACCCCATTCTTTTTAACTCCCCATGCACAGTCATTGTACTGGTTGGGCTGCTGATAGCACTTTGTAACTTACGGGTGATTCGTTTTGCTGAATTCGCGCGATTTTTCACAACTATTCTCCACATTTCTCGACGGTCCCTGCCCATCAGTGCATTGGGTCTGGGGGGGGGGGGGGGGGGTGCGACCTGGTCTTGATTTACCTGTAGTTGTTTAGTTGTTCGTTTGCTTTTCAGCTTCACAATTACAACATGGACAGTCAACTTGGGCAGCTGTAGAAAGATCGAAATGTCATCAGTGGATTTGTAACTCAGGTGACGTCCAATGACTGTAGTATCACCCAAATTATACACTACTGACCATTAAAATTGCTACACCAAGAAGAAATGCAGATGATAAACGGGTTTGCGTAGGACAAATATATTATACTAGAGCTGGCATGTGATTACATTTTCACGCAATCTGTATGCATAGATCCTGAGAAATCAGTACCCAGAACAACCACCTCTGGCCGTAATAACGGCCTTGATACGCCTGGGCATTGAGTCAAACAGAGCTTGGATGGCGTGTACATGTACAGCTGCCCATACAGCTTCAACACGGTACCACAGTTCATCAAGAGTAGTGACTGGCGTATAGTGACGAGCCAGTTGCTCGGCCACCATTGACCAGACGTTTTCAATTGGTGAGAGATCTGGAGAATGTGCTGGCCAGGGCAGCAGTCGAACATTTTCTGTATCCAGAAGGCCAGTACGGGACCTGCAACATGCTATCGTGCATTATCCTGCTGAAATGTAGGGTTTCGCAGGGATCGAATGGAGGGTGCAGCCACGGGTCGTAAAACATCTGAAATGTAACGTCCACTGTTCAAAGTGCGTCAGTGCGAACAAGAGGTGACCTAGACGTGTAACCAATGGCGCCCCATACCATCACGCCGGGTGATACGCCAGTATGGCGTGATAAATACACGCTTCCAATGTGCATTCGCCGCGATGTCGCCAAACACGGATTCGACCATCATGATGCTGTAAACATAACCTGGATTCATCCAAAAAAATGACGTTTTGCCATTCGTGCACCCAGGTTCGTTGTTGAGTACACCATCGCAGGCGCTCCTGTCTGTGCTGTCTGTGATGCAGCGTCGAAGGTAACCGCAGCCATGGTCTTCGAGCTGATAGTCCATGCTACCGTAGACGTCGTCGAACTGTTCTTGCAGATGGTTGTTGTCTTGCAAACGTCCCCATCTGTTGACTCAGGGATCGAGACGTGGCTGCACGATCCGTTACAGCCATGCGGATAAGATGCCTGTCATCTCGACTGCTAGTGATACGAGGCCGTTGGGATCCAGCACGGCATTCCCTATTACCCTTCTGAACCCACCGATTCCATATTCTGCTAACAGTCAGTCGATATCGACCAACGCGAGCAGCAATGTCGGGATACGATAAACCGCAATCGCGATAGGCTACAATCCGACCGTTATCAAAGTCGGAAACGTGATGGTACGCATTTCTCCTCCTTGCACGATTCATCACAACAACGTTTCACGAGGCAACGTCGGTCAACTGCTGTTTGTGTATGAGAAATCGGTTGGAAACTTTCCTCACGTCAGCACGTTGTAGGTGTCGCCACCGGCGCCAACCTTGTGTGAATGCTCTGAAAAGCTAATCATTTGCATATCACAGCATCTTCTCTCTGTCGGTTAAATTTCGCATCTGTAGCACGTCATTTTCGTGGTGTAGCAATTTTAATGGCCAGTAGTGTATGTAAAATGAAGATGGAAAGGGGGAGAAAGGAAAGGGAAGGGAGGGGATCACTGTTGTCAGCTGGATCAGGACATTACGCGGAATCAGCGGCAACGAGTGAAAATGTGCACCGGACCGGAGTGCGAACCCTGGATCGCCTGCTTCCTAGGCACGTGCGTTATGAGCCAACTGGCACAGAGCATTAGCGTGTCATGACCGGTCCACATCCTCATCGAGCGCTACCTATCCGCTGTCACTGTCCATTTCCTTCAACTTCACTGTTCTCAGATTCCCACAGAAGGTCGGACCTATTTGTTCATCCACGCTAAAGAGGGCATCTCTATTCAACAGGCTAGGCATATACCACTATGATCATGCAGCCACTATTAATGAAGACACGAAGGAATTAAAGACGTTAGCTGCCAGTGGGCATTGATTTATATCCGTGGGGCTGGACCGAGATTTGACCCCGGGTCTGCTGCTTACAAGGCAGATCTGTCAACGGACAAACCGCATTAGATTAGATTAGATTAGCACTTGTTCCATAGATCATGAATACGACACTTCGTAATGATGTGGAACGTGTCAGATTAATAAAAGGTGTCTATGCAAGATATTACATTACACAAAATATTGGATGACACTTAATATTTTTAATTTTTTTTTTTTTGGTGGTGTTTGGGGAAATTACCCACTTACTATATCCAAAATTTCATCTAATGAGTAGAAGGAGTTGCCATTAAGAAATTCTTTTAATTTCCTTTTTAATGCTATATGGCTATCTGTCAGACTTTTGATGCTATTAGGTAAATGACCAAAGACTTCTGTGGCAGCATAATTTACCCCCTTCTGAGCCACAGCTAGATTTAACCTTGAGTAGTGAAGATAATTCTTTCTCCTAGTGTTGTAGCGATGTACACTGCTATTACTTTTGAATTCGTTTGGATTGTTAATAACAAATTTCATAAGTGAATATATAATTATATTGTGAGGCTACAGTGAAGATCTCTAGATCTTTAAGTAAGTGTCTGCAAGATGATCTTGGATGAGCTCCAGCAATTATTCTGATTACACGCTTTTGTGCAATGAACACTCTTTTACTCAGTGATGAGTTACCCCAGAATATGATGTCATACGAAAGCAGAGAATGAAAACAGGCGTGGTAAGCTAATTTACTGAGATGTATATCGCCAAAATTTGCAATGACCCTAATAGCATAAGTAGCTGAACTCAAACGTTTCAGCAGATCTTCAGTGTGTTTTTTCCAGTTCAACCCCTCATCAATGCATACACCTAGAAATTTTGAATATTGTACCTTAGCTACCGATTTCTGATCGAAGTCAATATTTATTAATGGTGTCATTCCATTTACTGTGTGGAACTGTGTATACTGTGTTTTGTCAAAGTTTAATGATAGCCCATTTGCAGAGAACCACTTAGTGATTTTCTAAAAAACATCGTTTACAATTTCACCAGTTAATTCTTGTCTGTTGGCTGTGATAGCTATACTTGTGTCATCGGCAAAAAGGACCAGCTTTGCATCTTCGTGAATATAGTCTTTAATACATATTAAGCACAGCAGAGGACCCAAGACCGAACCTTGCGGCACCCCATTCTTGATTGTTCCCCAGTTTGAGAAATCACCAGTTTTTTGCATATTATGTGAACTGATTCTTTCAACTTTCTGCACTCTTAAAGTTCGGTATGATTTAAACCATTTGAGCTGTGTCCCATCTGTACTACAGAACTTGAGGTTATCTAGAAATATTCCATGATTTACACAATCAAAAGCCTTTGAGAGATTACAAAAAATCCCAACGGGTGACTTCAGGCTACTCAGAGCGTTTAATATTTCATTAGTGAAAGTATATATAGCATTTTCCGTTGAAAAACCTTTCTGGAAACCAAACTGACATTTTGTTAAAACTTTATTTTTAGAAAGGTGTGCAGCTACTGTACAATACACTTTTTCAAGAATTTTGGATAAGGCGCGTCAGAAGAGAGATTGGGCGGTAGTTGTTGACATCAGACGTATCCCCTTTTTTATGCAGTGGTTTAACAATGGCAAACTTCAGTCTATCTGGGAAAATACCCTTCTTCAGAGAACTATTACATATGTGGCTAAGAATCCCACTTATCTCTTGGGAACAAACTTTTACTATCCTGCTGGAAATGACATCAATTCTATGTGAGCTTTTATTCTTGAGATGAGTTTATTATCTTCCTAGTTTCAGAAGGAGAGGTGGGTGGAATTTCAATTGTATCAAAGCGTGTGGGTAAGGCCCTTCCATTAACTGCCTTGCTTCTTCTAATGAACATTTAGATCCTATTTCCTCTACAACATTTACAAAATGATTATTCAAAATGTTGTCGACTTCTGGCTTGTTGTTTATCAAGTTTCCATTCGCTTTGATGGTAATGCCGTCATCCTGTATTCTTGGTTGCCCTGTCTCCCTTGTAATAATATTCCAAATTGTTTTGATTTTGTTATCAGAGGTATTAATCTCAGACATGATGCACATGCTTCTGGACTTTTTAATAACCTTTCTTAATGTAGCACAGTAGTATTTATAATATTTGTCTGTTTCTGGGTCATTACTCTTTCTTGTTGTTAGATACAGTTCCCTTTTGTGGCTACAAGCTATTTTTATTCCTTTAGTAAGCCAAGGTTTTTTGCATGGTTTCTTAGAATTAGATTTAACTACTTTCTTGAGAAATTGTTTTCAAATTCTCTTACAAGTGCACCATGAAATAAGTTATATTTTAAATTAGCGTCGGGTTCCTTGTACACCTCATTCATATAACTGATACGCCTTGTTGGGCAATGGAGCCATCTTCTTCACTACGGATGCACAAATAGGTCCGACCTTCTGTGGAAATCTCAGAGCAGCGAACTTGGAGGAAATGGAAAGGGACTGCGGATAGGTGACGCTCGATGAGAATGTGGATCGGCCATGAGACCTTAACGCCGTGTCCCAAATGGCTCAGTGGTTGTCCGCAGCTCGTGGTCGTGCGGTAGCGTTCTCGCTTCCCCCGCCCGGGTTCCTGGGTTCGATTCCCGGCGGGGTCAGGGATTTTCTCAGCCTCGTGATGACTGGGTGTTGTGTGATGTCCTTAGGTTAGTTAGGTTTAAGTAGTTCTAAGTTCTAGGTGACTGATTGACATAGATGTTAAGTCCCATAGTGCTCAGAGCCATTTGAACCATTTTAAAAAAGGTGCCGGCACGGTAGCTCAGCGTGTTCGGTCAAAGGGTTAGCAGCCCTCTATCATAAAAAAACTGAGTTAATGGATAAACGACGAACTAAAAAGGGTGTCTTGCGACGTCCGCCCCGAGCAGATGCAACGAACAAAATGAGATTTTCAGCGTGTTCGGTCAAAGGGTTAGCAGCCCTCTGTAATAAAAAAAACCTGAGTTAATCGATCAACAACGAACTTAAACGGGTGTCTTGCGACGTCCGCCCCGAGCAGATACAACGAACAAAATGATATGCCGGCACGGTAGTTCAGCGTGTTCGGGCGGAGAGCCGGTTGGCCTCTGTAATAAAAAACTGAGTGGAAGGATGAACCACCGAACTTGAACAGGATGTCTTGCGACGTCCGCAACGACCGAACACAACGATCAACAATGAACAAAATGGAAATTTTAAAAAAAGTGGTTAACGCATCTGCCTAGTGAGCAGAAGATCCCGGGTTCGAATCCCAGTTGGGTACACATTTTCATTCGTCGCCACTGATTCGGCGTAATTTCCCGATGCAACTGACAACAGTGATTGCCTCCCTTTCCTTTCCTTTCTTCCCCTCTCTACCTTCAATGTACATGTAATGTATCACAGCTGCTGATTTTGCGTGGGGTATGTTATTTCGGATTGACATCGAGGACAGAAGTGATAGGAGGGGAAGCCTACCCGGCTGGCCCCGGCCACTTTCCGCCAGTACCATGCCACGTAAAGCCGCAGCTAACCCCCGAAGTTGCCAGACCTTCACCCCACATCTCAACACTTCCTGCTTGCAGTGAGCTTCAGCTGTAGTGAACTTGCTGCTCCTGTGAGATCGTTGCGCCCTGTGACTTCCTGCCAATTCGTTTTTAGAGTTGTAGGAGTTATTCTTTTATTATCACTCGATTTTGCTGTTATTCGTTGTTAATGTTATTCGCTGTGTGGTACTCAACGACGTCAGCGGGAAGTTCGTCAAAAGTTAGAAGCGCAAATGTGCGACGTCGTCCCTTGGCCACCGGATTGCCGTACGAGGCCAGTCAACGGAAATGGTTTGCGCGTTACGTGTCTACTTTGAATATGAAAAACTGAATGAACCAAACTCTGTCGGCTGGCTTACCTACACGGGCTCGAGTAGGACACTGTTCTTCCCCAGACGCCGCCTCTGCCTGCGGCCCGACAACAGCCGGGCGCCGTCTGCTCATCTGGACGACTGTCACGCCCATGTCGGCAACCTTTGAGCGGTCGCAGCTGCGTGCCACAGCCTGTTATGACAAAGGGACGACAGACGCGCAGCTGGCTAAACGTGAGCCGAGGCCTTCCCACAGAGAGGCCACCATCGACTCACGTAGTGCGGGAGACTCACTAATATCCAAAGGAAGTTAATTTTTCTTGGTTACGTAGCTAGCTGCTAGGACTGTTGATAATTAAAAAAAAGGAAACTAATAAATCGATACTTAAAAAGATTCGACGTCAGCCCTCGAAACATCGAATATATAGATACATCGATAAATGGCCGGAAAAATATGAAGAAATATTGAATTTAATTGATGAAAGGAGAAAATATAAAAATGCAGTAAATGAAGCAGGCAAAAAGGAATACAAACGTCTCAAAAATGAGATCGACAGGAAGTGCAAAATGGCTAAGCAGCCATGGCTAGAGGACAAATGTAAGGATGTAGAGGCTTGTCTCATTAGGGGTAAGATAGATACTGCCTACAGGAAAATTAGAGAGACCTTTGGAGAGAAGAGAAGCACTTGTATGAATATCAAGAGCTCAGATGGCAACCCAGTTCTAAGCAAAGAAGGCAAGGCAGAAAGGTGGAAGGAGTATATAGAGGGTTTATACAAGGGCGATGTACTTGAGGACAATATTATGGAAGTGGAAGAGGATGTAGATGAAGATGAAATGGGAGATAAGATACTGCGTGAAGAGTTTGACAGAGCACTGAAAGACCTGAGTCAAAACAAGGCCGCGGGAGTAGACAACATTCCATTAGAACTACCGATGGCCTTGGGAGAGCCAGTCATGACAAAACTCTACCATCTGGTGAGCAAGATGTATGAGACAGGCGAAATACCCACAGACTTCAAGAAGAATATAATAATTCCAATCCCAAAGAAAGCAGGTGTTGAGAGGTGTGAAAATTAACGAACTATCAGTTTAATAAGTCACAGCTGCAAAATACTAACGCGAATTCTTTACAGACGAATGGAAAAACTGGTAGAAGCGGACCTCGGGGAAGATCAGTTTGGATTCCGTAGAAATGTTGGAACACGTGAGGCAATACTAACCTTACGACTTATCTTAGAAGAAAGATTAAGAAAAGGCAAACCTACGTTTCTAGCATTTGTAAGAGAAAGCTTTTGACAACGTTAACTGGAATACTCTCTTTCAAATTCTAAAGGTGGCAGGGGTAAAATACAGGGAGCGAAAGGCTATTTACAATTTGTACAGAAACCAGATGGCAGTTATAAGAGTCGAGGGACATGAAAGGGAAGCAGCGGTTGGGAAGGGAGTAAGACAGGGTTGTAGCCTCTCCCCGATGTTATTCAATCTGTATATTGAGCAAGCAGTAAAGGAAACAAAAGAAAAATTTGGAGTAGGTATTAAAATTCATGGAGAAGAAGTAAAAACTTTGAGGTTCGCCGATGACATTGTAATTCTGTCAGAGACAGCAAAGGACTTGGAAGAGCAGTTGAACGGAATGGACAGTGTCTTGAAAGGAGGATATAAGATGAACATCAACAAAAGCAAAACGAGGATAATGGAATGTAGTCCAATTAAATCGGGTGATGCTGAGGGGATTAGATTAGGAAATGAGACACTTAAAGTAGTAAAGGAGTTTTGCTATTTATGGAGTAAAATAACTGATGATGGTCGAAGTAGAGAGGATATAAAATGTAGACTGGCAATGGCAAGGAAATCGTTTCTGAAGAAGAGAAATTTGTTAACATCGAGTATAGATTTAAGTGTCAGGAAGTCGTTTCTGAAAGTATTTGTATGGAGTGTAGCCATGTATGGAAGTGAAACATGGACGATAACCAGTTTGGACAAGAAGAGAATAGAAGCTTTGGAAATGTGGTGCTACAGAAGAATGCTGAAGATTAGATGGGTAGATCATGTAACTAATGAGGAGGTATTGAATAGGATTGGGGAGAAGAGAAGTTTGTGGCACAACTTGATTAGAAGAAGGGATCGGTTGGTAGGACATGTTTTGAGGCATCAAGGGATCACAAATTTAGCATTGGAGGGCAGCGTGGAGGGTAAAATCGTAGAGGGAGACCAAGAGATGAATACACTAAGCAGATTCAGAAGGATGTAGGTTGCAGTAGGTACTGGGAGATGAAGAAGCTTGCACAGGATAGAGTAGCATGGAGAGCTGCATCAAACCAGTCTCAGGACTGAGGACCACAACAACAACAACACCATGAAGATGACGTGCTACAGACGCGAAATTTAACCGACAAGAAGAAGATACTCTGATATGCAAATGATTAGCTCTTCAGAGCATACACACAAGGTTGGCTCATACACAAACGGCAGTTCACCGGCGTTGCCTGGTGAAACGTTGTTGTTATGCCTCGCGTAAGGAGGAGAAATTCGTACAATCACGTTTCCGACTTTGATAAAGGTCGGATTGTAGCCTATCGCGATTGCGGTTTATCGTATCGTGACATTGCTGCTGGCGTTGGTCGAGATCCAATGACTGTTAGCAGAATACGGAACCGGTGGGTTGAGGAGGGTAATACGGAACGCCGTGCTGCATCCCAACGGCCTCGCATCACTAGCAGTCGAGATGACAGGCATCTTATCGGCATGGCTCTAACGCATCGTGCAGCCAAGTCTCGATCCCTGAGTCAAAAGATGGGGACGTCTGCAAGACAACAACCGTCTGCACGAACAGTTCGACGATGTTTGCAGCAGCATGGACTATCAGCTCGGAGACCATGGCTGCGGTTACCCTTGACGCTGCATCACAGACAGGAGCGCCTGCGATGGTGTACTCAATGACGAACCTGCGTGCACGAATGGTGGCAAAACGTAATTTTTTCGGATGAGTCCAGGTTCTGTTTACAGCATCATGATGGTCGCATCCGTGTTTGGCGACATCGCGGTGAACGCACATTGTGAGCGTGTATTCGTCATCGCCATACTGGTGTATCAGCCGGCGTGATGATACGGGGCGCCATTGGTCACACGTCTAGATCACCTCTTGTTCGCATTGACGGCACTTTGAACAGTGGACGTTACATTTCAGATGTGTTACGACCCGTGGCTCTACCCTTCATTCGATCCCTGCGAAACCCTACATTTCAGCACGATAATGCACGACCGCATGTTGCAGGTCCTGTACAGGCCTTTCTGGATACAGAAAATGTTCGACTGCTGCCCTGGCCGGCACATTCTCCAGATCTCTCACCAATTGAAAACGTCTGGTCAATGGCGGCCGAGCAACTGGCTCGTCACAATACGCCAGTCACTACTCTTGAGGAACTGTGGTATCGTGTTGAAGCTGCATGGGCAGCTGTACCTGTACACGCCATCCAAGCTATGTTTGACTCAATTCCCAGGTGTATCAAGGCCGTTATTACGGCCAGAGGTGGTTGTTCTGGGTACTGATTTCTCAGGATCTATGCACCGAAATTGCGTGTAAATGTTATCACATGTCAGTTCTAGTATAATATATTTGTCCAATGAATACCCGTTTATCATCTGCATTTCTTCTTGGTGTAGTAAGTTTAATGGCCAGTAGTGTAGATATTCTGTAAATCAACAAGCTAGCAGCCTGCCTATCCTCCTTAGAGCAAGAACTCAAAGGAAAAAGATGAACGTCACGTTTGGCGATAACCACTTGGCTAACAGTGGTAAATAGATGTAAGTGGCACAATAAAGGGTGTCTGATGGGTCCATCGTTCGGTTTCGTCACATGTCGGATTTGTCTAGAACTCTTCAAGTCAGCTTCCCTGTTTTTTTTTTTATTCATTTACGCAAACGCCAGTGACCTAGCAGTTATAGTGTCAAAACTGCGTAGAGAAGCTAAACGTTGCAGTTTCTAATGGCAGCGCCGAGCGCCGATTACGTCAGAATTTCCCCCCCCCCCCCCCCCCACACGTCTCCTTCCACCGCAACGACCAATCTTGTCATTAACATTTTTGTTAATCATTTTCAGCAACTGTTTTTGAAGAATGTCGATGTGAAGAATTAGCACATTAGTTGCGCTAAAAATTGTTTTTTAATGCAACTCGTGAGCTGTTTCTCCACATCGGAAATCTTGTTATTCCACTCACACGGCCATCCCGCAGTGCAATCGGTGTTCTTCTTTTGCGCCACATATACTTGCTCCACATAGTCAAAAAGAAAGATTGGACATGGTGAAAGCTCAAAAAAATTATATCGTACTACAGGTCCAATAAAGAATTTCAAACATATTCTATCGGCACTCGTGCCATTTTGATTACGATATATCGGGGAAAAATATGAAAACCTTAAGTTTGTAATAACAAATCGAACTTTCGCGGCGTTATCCTGTAAGTTGGTAAGCGTGCTACAAACAGCGTGCAGAATGGCCTGTAGGTGGCAGCATATTGCAGATGCACACACACCGTCGCAGTATCACTATAAAGATGGCCGCCCCACTTGCGACTTGCACCAGGGAGGAACAGCGTTCTGTTATTCGGGTTTTGCGTAGTGAAGGTGCGAAACCTATTGAAATTCATCGGCCGGCTGCGGTGGCCAAGCGGTTCTAGGCGTGAAGTCTCGAACAGCGCGACTGTTACGGTAGCAGGTTCGAATCCTGCCTCGGGCATGGCTGTAGTTAGTTTTAAGTAGTTCTAAGTTCTAGGGGACTGATGACCTCACATGTTAAGTCCCATAGTGCTCAGAGCCATTTGAACCATTTGTAGTCAACATCGGTAGCATCGATATACCATATTCTTAGTAAGTCTGTTTCTGATACCACAGATGTTGGACAGAGAGGTTACTTCTTTTGAAGAGACTGGCAGACAGTGTGTTTTGGACAGTCTGACAACGTACTTGGTTTGAAAAGGATGGAAGCTGGCCTGCCACATATCGGAGGCAGCATTATTTAAAAAGGACTTTGTAATAATATGTTTTGATGAAAGATATTGAGTAAGTGAACATATATTAAACCAACGTGTAAGGTAATCCAGTTTTTTATATTTGTAATTGTGTAGTTTCTTATTGTTAGAACACTGCATATGACTGAAGTCTGCAGCAGAAATTTTACAATGCAACATATTGTTTCGTCTTATAATTGAAACAAATAGTAAGGAAAGTAATTGCACATAGGAAAATTATTAAGAAATATTTTGATAACCCGTCCAGCCTAGAGAACTTTATGTAAGAGTGTATTGTCGTTATAGCTTAACCCTCGTGTGGTCGCGTGGATGACAATAGTCATCCATTCTTCTTTGAACTGTCACCGTTAATTTGTTTTGGCAACAATGAGGTCCAGCCGCCTGGAGTCCGGAGGGGAGGGGTTGAGACACATTGTAGCCACACGTGTCAGTTGAAATTTGTCCTTCGGTAAGAGCAGTTCCCCTTTGTTTTGCCTGGATGACATATGTCATCCCCACGACCTTTCGTGTAAGTACTTTTGACTGATGTATTCCTTCAATGTTTCACTTACTTCACACTTTTTAGCGCTCATTACATCATATTAAATATTTTAATCGTATTTATATCTCAAATTTAGTTATTTTCCAGTTTTATTTCAGTAAAACATAAAGTGTCTATTATGGCAGAAAGAAGTTCAGACCCTAACATTTGGATAAAGTGGCTGGAGGAATGTGATTCAGACGAAGATCCTCTAGGCTGCGAGAGCGACATCGGTGACTGTGATAGAGCATCAGAGAACCATAGCTCTGAGACAGAGAGTGGTGAGGACTGTAACTCAGAGGAATTTGTAGGTATTGATGGAAGCACTAAGTGGAGCAAAAAAGTGAAAATTCGATCACATAATACAGGGTGATTCAAAAAGAATACCACAACTTTAAAAATGTGTATTTAATGAAAGAAACATAATATAACCTTCTGTTATACATCATTACAAAGAGTATTTAAAAAGGTTTTTTTTCACTCAAAAACAAGTTCAGAGATGTTCAATATGGCCCCCTCCAGACACTCGAGCAATATCAACCCGATACTCCAACTCGTTCCACACTCTCTGTAGCATATCAGGCGTAACAGTTTGGATAGCTGCTGTTATTTCTCGTTTCAAATCATCAATAGTGGCTGGGAGAGGTGGCCGAAACACCATATCCTTAACATACCCCCATTAGAAAAAATCGCAGGGGTAAGATCAGGGCATTTTCATCACTCGTTCTCGGCCGTCCAGAACTCTTCCCTTTGCACAAACACCCATTCTCTGCAAACTGTTTACACCAACGTTTAATACACCACCTATCAGGAGGTTTAACACCATACTTCGTTCGAAATGCACGCTGAACAACTGTCGTCGATTCACTTCTGCCGTACTCAATAACACAAAAAGCTTTCTGTTGAGCGGTCGCCATCTTAGCATCAACTGACGCTGACGCCTAGTCAACAGCGCCTCAAGCGAACAAATGTACAACTAAATGAAACTTTATAGCTCCCTTAATTCGCCGACAGATAGTGCTTAGCTCTGCCTTTTGTCGTTGCAGAGTTTTAAATTCCTAAAGTTGTGGTATTCTTTTTGAATCACTCTGTATAATAAGCCGCTTACCGGGACCAAAAGACAGAGCTAAAGATGCTAATACAGAAACAGATGCATTGCGACTATTTTTTGACGACGGAATAATCAGTATCATTACAAAATATACAAATCTGTATATTCAGAAGATTAAGAATAATGTCTCCAAAGACAGGGAAGCTCGTCTCATAGGTGAAATTAGTGCCCTGACTGGAATTCTTTTCCTTATTAGTTCTCACCGTTGTAGCAGAACAAGTACTCAAAATGTGGGATAACTCCAAAGGATGTGGAATAGAAGTTTGCTGTTTGTCAATGAGCGAGCATAGATTTCGTTTTCTGATGCGCTGCCTCCGCTTTGATGACTACGGCACAAGAGCAGACAGAAGCAAATCAGACAAGCTAGCGCCAATTTGTGACCTTTCGGAACAATGTATAAAGAATTTTCAGCGTTATTTCACACCAGCCGAATATCTCACGGTTGATGAACAACTGCTTCCTTTTAGGGGAAAATGTTCCTTCCGGCAGTTTGTCCCAAGCAAACCTGCCAAATATGGGATGAAGATATTCGCACTTGTAGATTGTAGAATGACGTACACGATGAATTTAGAAGTTTACTATGGAAAACAGGAAACAGGACCTTATTTAGTCAGAAATGCTGGAAAAGATGTTGTCCTTCGCTTTGATAAACCAATTTATAGCTCTAATAGGAATATTACTGGTGATAATTGGCTTTCCAGTATTCCTCTGGTGGAAGCATTACTTGAAAAAAAAATATTACTTATGTTGGGACCCTGAAAACAATAAAAGGGAGCTGCCAAAAGAGTTTCTATCAGATAAAAAGAAGCAGCTGAATACTTCTGTTTTTGGTTTTCAAAAAAATAAGACTCTTGTTTCGTACACCCAAAAAAAAAAAAAAAAACAAATCCACGATTCTGGCATCTTCAATGCACGAGGATGATTAAACTGATGTATCTACTGGAGATTAATGAAAACCCGAAATAGTCACTTTTTACAATAAGACAAAAGTTGGTGGTAATGTAGTGGGCCGGCTGAAGTGGCCGAGCGGTTCTAGGCGCTACAGTCTGGAACCGCGCGACCGCTACGGTCGCAGGTTCGAATCCTGCCTCGGGCATGGATGTGTGTGATGTCCTTAGGTTAGTTAGGTTTAAGTAGTTCTAAGTTCTAGGGGACTGATGACCACAGCAGCTAAGTCCCATAGCGCTCAGAGCCATTTGAACCATTTTTTTGTAATGTAGTGGATCAGCTTTGTGCAAACTATTCGTTGGCGAGGAACACAAGGAGATGGACTGCCGTTATTTTCTTCGATCTTCTGAACCTGTCTGGGGTAAACGCATAGTGCAGATACTCATTGAATAATGGCTATAAAGCAGTCAAACGGGATGATTTTATAGAATCATTTTGCTGGGAGCTGATTTCACCCCAAATACAACGACGGGTCGAAAATCCTCAGTGCCAGTCGAAATTAGGAAAAGAGGTGCCCCTTTACTGAAGACAGAAGTACCAAAATTCCGTCAAAATGAACACCAGCCTGCAGGTGCAAGGGGAAGTTGCCAGATCTGTGGTCGAGCGAAAAATAAAACTACGAGAAGATCGTGCTCAAAGCGTCTAAGTTGGGTGTGCCCCGATCATTGTTCCGACGCGTTTAACGACTGTTTTGAATAATTTTATTTTCGTTTACTAACTGTTTCAAATGGAACTGCTGTATGGTCAAAATTACATTTGTAAAGTATGTTGTAAAAGTTTACGAAGTTTGTGTATTTCATGTCTTGTATTTGTACTTATTTTTATAGAAACTAAGACTCATAATTACCAATAAACTATTTTAACGTATATTTCGTTTTTTGAACTCATATTATGGCAATAATACATATTAATAGAAATAAAAATACATTATATAATCGTATAAAATAGAGAAACTCAGTGGATGACTATTGTCATGTAAGCGACCTATTGTGTAACTTTCTGAGGCGCGACCACTGGAGGGTTAATGAAGCATAGTTATACTTAGAGTCTTTGTTCTCATTCATCAGTCGTTAAGTTTAGTTCCTCATTTGTCATTCTTTACCTTTATGAATCTGTTTGTATACTCGCATTGCACATCGCGCGTTGTGGCTGCAGAAGAAGCATTTTTATGAAAAGTGATAAGGTACCATCTTGCATTGCACAACGGGAGTACGGTAAATGAAATTTGATTTTGACGGTTTCATCGTTATCTAAATAGTAACAGGTCGCAAAACAGACGAGCGTTCCGTTCGCACAGGTAGGCCAATGAGTTTAATTACCATCAAAGTTCATGTCCGCTGCAAGGTACAGGGATTGCTGTAATGTATTTGTGAAAATATCGTATCAGTTCAGAGGTTTCATATGAGTAAAAGATCTCAGGAAAGTGCTATCTTGTAAGCTTTCAAGCAGTTTTATCAGGAAGTAAGATGTTACATGTTCATTTGCTCTATAATTACAGTAACAGTTCTCAGCGATTGTTTGCAAGACTAAATATAAGGATTAGCAATACTCAGGGCCAACATTTTTATCTGAGTCATTTGTTTTGCTGACAGACACCATATGTAACTTTATATGTAAACGACTTGCTCTCTCGCAGACGAATTGTTTGATGTACTGTATAGGCTGGATTTCGCACCGTTATTTCCGTACAAAATTTAATTTAACACAGTTTCGTTGCCTGCACTGAGATTTACGCATTTAGAAACCAAAATAAGTTTTACCAATATTTCAGATACCAACCTGACACATAAAAACAAGAATTTATAAGTTTAACAATAAACTTTCAGGAGATTGAGCTATGGCAGATTTAGACACACGCCCTGTAGACTGGAGTGACTGATAGAAGCGGTCCGAATCCGGACTATTACACTGTTGTGATGGATAGAAAAGCCACAAGGGACAGAACACCAACGGGAAGCAGACAAGAGCGCAATAGCATGAGCTGCAACAGAGTGTACATTCGATGACGACAGTGCCAAAAAGAAAAGAGAACTTCACAGAACGACATAAGCAAACTAGTGAATATATTCTCTAAAAAATGACAACAGAACGGAAACAGCCATGGAGAAGCAAGAGGATTCTTTCAATGTGGGTGACTGATTTCTTTGCGTTCTGCTCCAGATGTGCTTCCGTTTTGTAGCCTCATCGAAGATGTTTTTGCAGTCTCTCCTTTATAGCTAATGCCTTTACTGGAAATTTTTTTGCACTGTTCATTCCGACTTGTCTTTGTGAGATAATCCGGCCAGGAAACATGCGTCTAAGAACTGTCATTGAAGTGTTTGGAGTGTGCGATATTGTCCCGTCCTGCTAGAACCAAATGCGTTTTAAAGGGATTCGTTGTCTTCTTAGTTCTGTTTTCTAGAATGTTTCAAGCATACGAATGTAACGAACCAAATTAACAGCAACTGTGGCCCCGTTCTCTTTTTTTTAAAAAAAAATAAGGTCCAATAATGCCAACAGAGCCGAGAACACACCAGACTGTTACTTTTTCTGAGTGTAGAGGATGCTGGTGGATAAGGTGTGGATGCTCTGGAGCCCAATAACGTAGGTTTTGTTTATTCACAGTCCCGTTTAAATGAAAATGAGCTTCATCGCTCATCAATAAAATTTCATTTTCATTCGATCCCAAAATCACTTCCATTCTGTAAGCGAAGTCATTCTCGTACAGCAAAATCAGTTTCCTTAAGTTGTTGGACAATGATCATTTTGTAGGGATGGAATTTTAATTCTTTATGCAAAATTCGTCTAACCGATTCACGATTGATTCGTAACTCACTAGCATGACGTCTATCTGACCGTCCTGGGCTTCTGACTGTCGCTTGCCTTACCATTCCAACATTTTCTGGTGTCGTTACTCTGTGTGTCGGGCCAGGATGCTTCTTATCCAGTATTTTCCAGTTGATCTGAAGTTTTCCACCCATCTGAGGATTGTGTTACGGCTCGGAACAGCTCCATGTCGACCGACATTAAACCGTGCACGAAACAATCGCTGTGTAGCAATAAAAGACTCCCCACTTATCACGAAACTGTCATAGGCACACTGTAACACCCCACCCGTCACTTATCTGGTTTTGGTGTGTGTTCGCCCCAGCTAATTGACTAACAGATCAACAGAGAGTGCAAAACTGCCGCAATATCGGATAAATCAAAGAAAGTAATAAGGCCCTGTGACTCCTGATTGAACTACGGTGGCAATGTTGACATTAATTGATTCAAAATTGATCACTTTTAATTAAAAAGGGGTGCACATTGATGTTATATGCAGCTATTGAAAACCAGATGCAAATGTTGAACACAAAATTAATTAAGAAAGTGACTTGGGATTTCAACTACTTGATTGAAAACAGATGCAGTCGATTATCACAGATTTATTTTAACTCACGACCTTCAATCATCACATTACATGACTCTCCTACCAGGCAGTGGTAATAAATTGCGTTTGCGTGGAGTAAAGCTCGATAACTCAAAAGTTATCCCTATCGACTGACCCAGGCGTAATGCGAAGTGCGAGAAGAATTCTACAGTACACGGCCCATGAAACCCTCGTGGAAACTTTGCCGAAGTGATCCAACAAATTAATCAGTGGCCGGAGCGGGCGCAATATTACCGAATACAGCGAGGCGGAGCGGCGTCGTTGTGTGGACGTCGGCCGACCTCGTGGGTGCTGCAAGGGTGCGCTCGTCTATTCACTCCTAGCTATCTTGCTCAGTATGCAGCTGAATCAAAACTTTCTATCTCCAAGCTCAATCGTTCCATTTGCTAAGTCCTAAACTGCAGAGATGTTCACTCTTTCTCAGGCAAGCTGAGTAAAGAACGCCACGTCCGCACTCTAGGCAAGCTGGGAACGGAAGACCTGTACGGAGACTTCTCACAGTTCGCTCTTCGCCTCGGTTTCCCCTCCAACAAAATCACGTACGCCAATTGCAGCGCAAGTCGCGTTAATTATGCGTCGCTTCCCAGTGCCGATCAATGCCTGCTCTGGGAAGTGAACAAATTCCCACAAAATTTCTCTTCGTCTCAACTTCTTCTATTTAGCTCCCCCCAGGCCACCCATCAAGGTTAGCGTCAGCACAAACACCAAGTTTTCCGGAATTCTGACTCCCAGGAGAATACTTCAAATTCCTTGGCCCTAGGTTCCCATCAGAGGCCGGCGTATTTCATTCTGTCGCTCTTCATCTGATTTACTTCAGGCTCTGCAGACCGTGAAATCAGCGTGAAGTTGCTATAGTCACGAACACGCATATTTTGACCTCTGATGACTGCGCGGCTTTGTCACATGTTTCACAGAAAACGGGACGACGGACATTTATCAACAGGCGTACAAGTTCTCCGTCTGTTTCCCGGTACACCAGCATGGAGTCGGGGTCAACAACCCACTCACTGTCACTCATCTTAAGGCAGCTGGAGGCCGCGCCGCGTTACCGCTTTCTCAGAGCTTGAGCCGCCCTAAGCTGCCTATTGTCGCTTCTCTTAGCCGCTCGCCTGGCCGGCCACGGTCAACTCTAAATGTTTCCCTGGGGTAAACTAGCGTCCAGTAAATCGACTCGCTTCCACAAAGTTTTCATGTCGTGTGAATTACTTTAAAACCGTCACCCGACATTAATTATTCCACTACGTCCACACTATACCCTCTACAAGATGCATTGTGCCTTGTCAGTCATTTTGTTCAGCCCTACTGTTCGCTCAACGTGAGTTAGGTGATCTTTAATGACTTCATGTAAGGGGCATAGTTCTTGCCATCTTACAAAACACTCGACGTTGCAAGTCCCACTGCTCCATAGTGACTGAGTAAATGAAATGGAGTCTTGTATGGATCAGAACTATCGCCACCACGACCACCTCCCACCACCACGCCCTCAGTACTATGCAGTTCAAAACCGTCCGTCTCCCGTGTGTCACCCTGTATATCTTCACTACCATAGATGTGAAATAAAGGAGGCTGGTCGCGGAGGAGGTTCGAGTCCTCCATAGTGACTGAGTAAATGAAATGGTGTCTCGTATGGATCAGAACTATCCCCACCACGACCACCTCCCACCACCGCGCCCTCAGTACTATGCAGTTCAAAACCGTCCGTCTCCCGTGTGTCACCCTGTATATCTTCACTACCATAGATGTGAAATAAAGGAGGCTGGTCCCGGAGGAGGTTCGAGTCCTCCATAGTGACTGAGTAAATGAAATGGTGTCTCGTATGGATCAGAACTATCCCCACCACGACCACCTCCCACCACCGCGCCTTCAGTACTACGCAGTTCAAAACCGTCCGTCTCCCGTGTGTCACCCTGTATATCTTCACTACCATAGATGTGAAATAAAGGAGGCTGGTCCCGGAGAAGGTTCGAGTCCTCCCTCGGGTATGGGTGTGTATGTTTGTCTTTAGGATAATTTGGGTTAGGGACTGATGACCTTAGCAGTTAAGTCTCATAAGATTTCACACACATTTGAACTTTTTTTTTTTTTAAGTAAAGGAAATTTCCTCACATTATAGTTGGAGCGGCAGCGTTACTCCTCCAGACTAAGTTACAAATCAACAAGCATACAAATTGAATTTAAGTAAGACGTCATCTCAACATACCGTAAAACAGACTCCAAACCAGGACACATCATCACATCATCCAGCTCTAAGACGACCCAACAAGCATAATACGAGAGCTCTCACTCACCACTGCCCCAGAACAGTTCTGCATGTCGGATGTGGCTGTCACCTCCTTGTGGGCACACACGCACAGGCACACATAACCATACACCATAATACATATCTGCAAAGAACTGCTCCAGCCTAGCAAGCACTCGAAATTTACTGCAACACAGAGGAGACAAATCTCATGGGACAGCGATATGGACATATACAGATGGCGGTAGTCTCGCGTACACAAGATATAAAAGGAAATTCCATTGGCGGAGCTGTCATTTGAGTTCAGGTGATTCGTGTGAAAAGGCCTCCGACGTGATTACGGTCGCACGGCGGCAATTAACAGGCTCTGAACGCGGAATGGTAGTTGGAGTTAGGCGCATGGGACACTCCATTTCCGAAATCGTTACGTACACAGTGCCAAGAGAGCGTCGAGAACACCAGATGTCAGGCGTTACCTCTCACGACGGACAACGCAGTGGCCAATGGCCTTGACTTGACGACCGAGAGCAGCGGCGTTTGCGTAGAGTTTTCAGTGCTAACAGACAAGCAACACTGCATGAAATAACCGCAGGAATCTATGTTAGATGTTCGATGAACGTATCCATTAACACGTTCGCATGCCACTGTAATTGGCCTTGCGTTGCCACGTAACCAATTATTTTGTTAATAGAATCTCAAACAGTATTGCTAAAAGTAATATAAAATGTATTTATTTTGTAAGTAAAATATAAAATTTAGTCTCGTGAATCAAATTTTTTGGGGGGCGCACTAAGGCGTCAGTGGCATATCAGGCCACATTCTGTAGCGGGTGGCCATTGACGCGCTAGTGCGTCTCGTTTATTTTTCCTGAAAACTGTAGCAGTTTAGAGTACTACATTTTTAATTTATATTCAAAAATAAAACGAAACACCCTACTGACAAACGACATTTTTATTGAACAAAAATATAGAAGAAACAGCATTCAAAAACAAACAAAAGATCTTGAAGAAACTTCTGAAATACAATGTATGTAAAATCTCAGAAAAGATACAATCAAGAATTTTACCAGAATGAGATTTTCACTCTGCAGCGGAGTGTGCGCTGATATGAAACTTCCTGGCAGATTAAAACTGTGTGCCGGACCGAGACTCCAACTCGGGACCTTTGCCTTTTGTGGGCAAGTGCTCTACCAACTGAGCTACCCAAGCACGACTCACGCCCCGTCCTCACAGCTTTACTTCTGCCAGTACCTCGTCTCCTACCTTCCAAACTTTACAGAAGCTCTCCTGCGAACCTTGCAGAACTAGCACTCCTCAAAGAAAGGATACTGCGGAGACATGGCTTAGCCACAGCCTGGGGGATGTTTCCAGAATGAGATTTTCACTCTGCAATGGAGTGTGCGCTGATATGAAACTTCCTGGCAGATTAAAACTGGTAGAGCACTTGCCCGCGAAAGGCAAAGGGCCCGAGTTCGAGTCTCGGTCCGGCACACAGTTTTAATCTGCCAGGAAGTTTCATATCAGCGCACACTCCGCTGCAAAGTGAAAATCTCATTCTGGAAACATCCCCTAGGCTGTGGCTAAGCCATGTCTCCGCAATATCCTTTCTTTCAGGAGTGCTAGTCCTGCAAGGTTCGCAGGAGAGCTTCTGTAAAGTTTGGAAGGTAGGAGACGAGGTACTGGCAGAAGTAAAGCTGTGAGGACGGGGCGTGAGTCGTGCCTGGGTAGCTCAGTTGGTAGAGCACTTGCCCGCGAAAGGCAAAGGTCCCGAGTAAGAGTCTCGGTCCGGCACACAGTTTTAATCTGCCAGGAAGTTTCAAGAACTTTACCGATTACACTCAAACAAATAAGTATCAGAAGATAACGATTTCGTGAAATACTATCGGCAATTCCTTTCACGTGAAATAAGGGGTCCTTTTAACATTAGTCCTGCAACTTCCTCATCTTTACATTTCACATGTGCAGGAAAACTCCCGAGAACACTAACAATTCGCCAACCGTCACATCTTTCCAACAATTTATTCGTGATAGTTCTTTGGTTCCCACAGGAAGGAATAATTCAGTTGCTTTCCGATTTGTTCCTTCCACAACTTTCAATAGAAATTCGTCCGTCAGCAAAAGACGAAAATAATCTAAGGGAGTGTTTCCCTTTGGTGGAATTAGCAGTCCCTCATTTTTTTATAAACGGGCAATTTACCATTCCAACTGGCTCGCATTCCCATGCAACACTTGTATCAGCTGCGTTACCACTTGTTACCACTCCTTCTGCCCTTTCCCTGTCGCTTGGATTCACAGTCATTTCTACAGCCCCATCTAAAGCAAACTCGGCTCCGTCAGACTCTTCACTGGATTCCCACCCGTCCTCCCCACTGGCCAATTCCGTTTCCGAATCGCTCTCTTCTAATATTAGTAATAATTCCGCATCTGTTAGTTTTTGTACGTTTATTGTGTCCCGTATTTTACGTTTCTTAGGTTCTGAAGGGCCCGACGTGTAACGATTGTTTTCCATTTTCAGTCCCACAACAGAGAAAAACTGTAGGGAAAAACGCGAACCGCACCCGTAAAAATTGAAAACAATACGTTCTTAGAGTTCCTGCGCAATAAACCACACCGAATGGCTGTGCCGACTAAAACCGCGGTGCCTCGCAACAGCTGAGTCTCTGGCCGCGGAGGCGCGTCCACGGCATGTGCACCAGTATCGGCCGGGCGCGCTGATGCGCCGATGGCAGCGAACGTGTTAGAACAGTGCGGCGAAATTTGACGTTAATGGGCTGTGGCAGCAGACGAAAGACGGAGTGCCTGCAGCGCCTCTCCAGGGCTTCACCATGTCGGTTGGACCTTAGACGACTGGAAAACCGTGGCCTAGTCAGATGAGTCCCGATTTCAGCTGGTAAGAGTGGTGGTAGGGTTCGAATGTGGCGCAGACCTCACGAAGCGATAGATCCAAGTTGTCAAGAGGGCACTATGCAAGATGGCGGTGGCTCCGTAATTATGCGGGCTGTCTTTTCATGGAATGGACTAGGTTAACTGGTCCAACTGAACCAGCCATTGACTGGAAATGGTTATGTTCGGCTACTTGTAGACCGTTTGCAGCCATTAATGGATTTCATATTCCCAGCCAACAATGGAATTTTTATGGATGAAAATACAGCATGTCGACGGACCAGAAGCGTTCGCGATTGGTTTGAAGAACATTCTGGACAATTCGAGCCAACGATTTGGCCACCCAGATCGCCCGACATGGATCCCATCGAATATTTATGGGACATAATCGAGAGGTTAGTTCGTGCCCAAAATTCTGCAGCGGCAACATTTTCGCAATTACGGACGGCTATAGAGGCAGCGTGACTCAATACTTCAACAGGAGACATCCAACGACCTGTGTTTATTGATATTGCTAAAATTTCTTCTGTCTTTGTGCTTCCTGCGCTTATAATGATCTTTGTGCTCTTTGCACCGGCTTTTTATAGCTCTTAATATTTTCCAGAATGTTCATTACTTCCCCTTATCACTACAGCTGTTTCGTGTTGATTAAATGTTTAGCAATTAAAAAAAAATAGACTGTGCATAAATTCGTAGCGCTATTGTATTGCGCGTTGGTATTTCGGTTGCGCCGGTCGGAGTGACCGAGCGGTTCTAGGCGATTCAGTCTGGAACCGCGTGACCACTACGGTCGCAGGTTCGAACCCTACCTCGGGCATGGATGTGTGTGATGTCCTTGGGTTACTTAGGTTTAAGTAGATCTACGTTCTAGGGGAGTGATGACCTCAGATGTTAAGTCCCATAGTACTCAGAACCATTTGAACCATTATTCCGGTTGCTATTCGTTTATCTAACGGTTATGGTTTTCTATTTGTAGTTTACTGTTGCTATTCGGTTTTACATACTGTGATTTTGTCATTTGGAGATAGTGAGTGGAGCTAAGGATGCTAGAAAATGGAATGCCAAGTGAAAGAATCGGAACCTTTTCCAATACATTCTTCTGTTTGAGTTCAATAGTGAGGTGACAGCTGCGGAGACAGTCAGAAACATTTGCGCCGTGTATGGGGATAATGCCGCTGGACAGAGCACGGTAAGAAAATGGTTCTCCAGTTTTAAGGAGAATCGTTTTAACATTATTGTCTCTTTACTTTCAGGAAGAAAATGGTTCAAATGGCTCTGAGCACTATGGGACTTAACTGCTAAGGTCATCAGTCCCCTAGAACTTAGAACTACTTAAACCGAACTAACATAAGGACATCACACACAGCCATGCCCGAGGCAGGATTCGAACCTGCGACCGTAGCGGCCGCGCGGTTCCAGACTGTAGCGCCTAGAACCGCTTGGCCACCACGGCCGGCACTTTCAGGAAGACCTTCGCTGTTTAATTAAGGTCGTTGAAACGCGTTAATCCACAACGACCACTGTCAGTGAACTCGAAAACTGGCAAGTCTGATGAACTATGATCATTCCACCATCAAGCGACATTTGGGTGCAATGGGGAAGGTTCAGAAATCGGGTTTGTGAGTACCGCATACTCTAAGCCAAATAGCTCAAATGGCTCTGAGCGCTATGGGACTTATGAGGTCATTAGTCCCCTAGAACTTAGAACTACTTAAACCTAACTAACCTAAGGACATCACACACACCCATTCCCGAGGCAGGATTCGAACCTACGACCGTAGCAGTAGCGCGGTTCCCGACTGAAGCGGCTAGAACCGCTCGGCCTCCGCGGCCGGCCCTAATCCAAAAATCACAAAAATCAGCAGCTGGCAATACGCGCATCTCAGCTTGCTCGTTATCAATTGGCTCGTGAACAAAACCGGCCATTCCTATCGTGTACCATTACTGGTGATGCGTAATGGTGCCTTATGCTGTCATGAGAAAAAGAAAGGAATGGCTGAGCCCAAACAAGCAGCAGCTCCCCGTACAAAGACCTGTGCGCATGCACAAAGGATAATGTTGTGCATCTGGTAGAACAGCGACGGTATGGTATGCTACCAATTGCTTCCCCGAGGTGTAACCATGACTGCTGATGTTTCTTGTCAACAAATGATACGTCTTGAAGACGCAATCCAAGAAAAACGACCAGGAAGACTGTGTGAAGTGATGTTACTCCACGGTAACGGCCGCTCCCGTTCTGCTGGACTGATTAAAAATACACTCCTGGAAATTGAAATAAGAACACCGTGAATTCATTGTCCCAGGAAGGGGAAACTTTATTGACACATTCCTGGGGTCAGATACATCACATGATCACACTGACAGAACCACAGGCACATAGACACAGGCAACAGAGCATGCACAATGTCGGCACTAGTACAGTGTATATCCACCTTTCGCAGCAATGCAGGCTGCTATTCTCCCATGGAGACGATCGTAGAGATGCTGGATGTAGTCCTGTGGAACGGCTTGCCATGCCATTTCCACCTGGCGCCTCAGTTGGACCAGCGTTCGTGCTGGACGTGCAGACCGCGTGAGACGACGCTTCATCCAGTCCCAAACATGCTCAATGGGGGACAGATCCGGAGATCTTGCTGGCCAGGGTAGTTGACTTACACCTTCTAGAGCACGTTGGGTGGCACGGGATACATGCGGACGTGCATTGTCCTGTTGGAACAGCAAGTTCCCTTGCCGGTCTAGGAATGGTAGAACGATGGGTTCGGTGACGGTTTGGATGTACCGTGCACTATTCAGTGTCCCCTCGACGATCACCAGTGGTGTACGGCCAGTGTAGGAGATCGCTCCCCACACCATGATGCCGGGTGTTGACCCTGTGTGCCTCGGTCGTATGCAGTCCTGATTGTGGCGCACACCTGCACGGCGCCAAACACGCATACGACCATCATTGGCACCAAGGCAGAAGCGACTCTCATCGCTGAAGACGACACGTCTCCATTCGTCCCTCCATTCACGCCTGTCGCGACACCACTGGAGGCGGGCTGCACGATGTTGGGGCGTGAGCGGAAGACGGCCTAACGGTGTGCGGGACCGTAGCCCAGCTTCATGGAGACGGTTGCGAATGGTCCTCGCCGATACCCCAGGAGCAACAGTGTCCCTAATTTGCTGGGAAGTGGCGGTGCGGTCCCCTACGGCACTGCGTAGGATCCTACGGTCTTGGCGTGCATCCGTGCGTCGCTGCGGTCCGGTCCCAGGTCGACGGGCACGTGCACCTTCCGCCGACCACTGGCGACAACATCGATGTACTGTGGAGACCTCACGCCCCACGTGTTGAGCAATTCGGCGGTACGTCCACCCGGCCTCCCGCATGCCCACTATACGCCCTCGCTCAAAGTCCGTCAACTGCACATACGGTTCACGTCCACGCTGTCGCGCCATGCTACCAGTGTTAAAGACTGCGATGGAGCTCCGTATGCCACGGCAAACTGGCTGACACTGACGGCGGCGGTGCACAAATGCTGCGCAGCTAGCGCCATTCGACGGCCAACACCGCGGTTCCTGGTGTGTCCGCTGTGCCGTGCGTGTGATCATTGCTTGTACAGCCCTCTCGCAGTGTCCGGAGCAAGTATGGTGGGTCTGACACACCGGTGTCAATGTGTTCTTTTTTCCATTTCCAGGAGTGTACTATACAGGAGTTTGGTTGAGAAGTCACTCGGCACCCACCTTTTATACCTGATCTTGCCCCCTCAGATTTTCACCTTTCCCACTCTCTATCGAACAACCTTCATCGAACTTCCTTTCCGGACGAAAACGCGTTCCGAACATGGCTCGAAGTGATTTTTGCAGTCGCGGAATCGAAAAGTTACCCCAGCGTTGGCAGACCGTTGTGTATAGTGAAGGAGAATATATTATTGATGACTAAAGCCTCTGTTATGTGTATCTGTTGTGTTTATTAAAATTATGGAAAATGCTACGATCTTACGCACCAATCTAATATTTGACAGTAAAAAGCTGCCACAAAGATTAATAGCAAGAGCTCACGTCATTCATTGTGAACTTCGTCGCAGTAGGCAATAGGCGTATAAATATGATTTAAAGACCTGGTTTCTGTGTGCTGTTTTTCTATTTTTCAATCTGAACATTGGTTTGATGCGGATCTCAAGGCTCTGCATAACTATTGCAACCTACTTGAAGTGGAACCTGTTCACCGTTTTCAGGTTTTGCTCTCAATCGGTAGACTCTACCCTCACCATTGACTCCACAAATTAACTATTCCTTAATGCTTCTATTTCCTGTTGATTTATTCCTTCTCATGTCTAGCTCTTCTCGTTTAGGTTGTTGCAAATATTAATTAGCAATCTTTAATCAACTACATTCGCTATTTTCACATTTTCCGCAAGATAAACATTTATTGACGGAAGGATGTATCACCTTTCGGAAGAGAGATCGTTAAGCAGCAGTATTAAGGTGATGTCAACTATTTGCCACTGTAGATATAAAATTACCCAACGACCATTAAAGTGATCGATACTTCTCTCTCTCTCTCTCTCTCTCTCTCTCTCTCTCTCTCTTTCTCCCAGTACTGCTCAAAGGCTTTCAGAACAAATCACGGATTAAGAAACTTCTTCATACAAGGTGCAACACACATGGTGACTGTGTTACCGTGTGCGTAAAGAAGGCCGCGAAGGTCGCCGCGTGAGTCAGTGTTTGTCAACGCCGTGGCACGGAAAGCAGTGTCCAGGGTCAAGGTGAAAGTCAAGGGCACCGCGCCTGAGGTCAAGGGCAGGGCAGGGCTTCCTGAGCGTGTGGCCATCACAACAGCTTCGGATCTCTGCTGCCAAGCAGCGCATTTTCCTCCCGTCCATTAGTCGACCACAATATTATTACAACTGGGAGGGAGTGAGCTTCTGTCAGCTTATCGTCAGTTTTTATCGTGATATTTTACGAGGACACGCTGAACCACTGGATAAAATATACATAACCTTCTTAAAATAATTCACTGTGCGATGAGCTTTTCTTAATCACCAATGTACTTGTTTACTGCCAAGCTTAATGCCGCCATCTTTCAGACGGATAACCGCTGTTTTATGAACATTTCCGTAAAGTGTTTCAGTGTCTCAATTATTCTCCTTATTATCACGCCCACAGCAATCAAACACCGATTAAAGGCAATCAGGGTTCAGTTGAGAGCCTATATCATGAAAATGAGATGCTCTATTCACCATTGCTGGCCAATTTCAAGCAAACAGTCATTTTCAAAGCCGGCCGTGGCGGCCGAGCGATTCTAGGCGCTTCAGTCAGGAACCGCGCGATCGCTACGGTCGCAGGTTCGAATCCTGCCTCGGGCATGGATGTGTGTGATGTCCTTAGGTTAGTTAGGTTTAAGTAGTTCTAAGTTCTAGGGGGCTGATGACCTCAGATGTTGAGTCCCATAGTGATCAGAGCCATTTGAACCATTTTCATTTTCAAATGTAGATTGATACGTGATCACATATTTGCTATTAGCAGATCTTACATCTGCTTGTCTAATTCATTTTAATTTTTGGTTTATGTAAAGTCTGCTAACATCATCTCTATTGTCGCACGTACATGTACACTGGAAAATGACAGGTTTAAATTGATCAGTAGCGGAGAATACACCATCTTATTTCAATAATATACAACCTCAGCGGAACCATGCCTACCTTTAATCCTTCTGTGATCCCTCGGAAGATATTAGGTACTAAAATTTTTGAAAATGGTTCGCATTTGTTGCTTTCAACCTAGTTTTACGTTAGAGATATTAACGATCATCAGAACGATTTATGCGAAGGATCAATTCAAATCATACTAATTTCATGTGCAGTGAATGTTATGAACAGTCTAACACATAAACAAAATAAACTTGTTTGGTGAATTTTTATCATTATAATGTTCATCGTACACTGCACCATTTGCAGTAGAGTAATTTCGCAATGTCATTGTTATCGTCGGTTTTTCAACGCGTGACCACTACGAATGTTCGTAAGTTTACTTCCGCTTAGTGAATACGGCTGTATCATACGCAGTAGCCACACATAAAACTTTGGCTATCCCTCTCGGAAAGAGGTCGATGTTTCCTCCTGACTGCTATGGTATCCACGGGAGACGATGATTGCGCCGCAGTTAAACAACCTACAGAACGGGATTATCGATCCTGTGTGCCTCGTCCGAGAAGGGGGATATTAATTCCCTTCGACTGCTCTGAAATTTTAATTCGAATGGCGCAACAACGTCGCTGAGCGACATAACGGACGCCAGAAGTAAACAGCGTTCGCTTGTTTAAGTTATAGAAGCCGTTGCTTTGCAAACATTGTTGCAGTAATGAGGCGTTATGGTGCACTTAGGTGGTTGGTTGGTTGGTTTTGGGGAAGAGACCATACAGCGAGGTCATCAGTCTCATCGGATTAGGGAAGGACGGGGAAGGAAGTCGGCCGTGCCCTTTCAGAGGAACCATCCCGGCATTTGCCTGGAGCGATTTAGGAAAATGACGGAAAACCTAAATCAGGATGGCCGGACGCGGGATTGAACTGTCGTCCTCCCGAATGCGAGTCCAGTGTGCTAGCCACTGCGCCACCTCGCTCGGTACTTAGGTGGTGGTGATGGCTGATCCGAATCTGTAAAGAGTTTGCACGATCTGAGTGCAACTCGCGAAGAAAAAAAATGGTTCAAATGGCTCTGAGCACTACGGGACTTAACTGCTGAGGTCATCAGTCCCCTAGAACTTAGAACTACTTAAACCTAACTAACCTAAGGACATCACACACATCCATGCCCGAGGCAGGATTCGAACCTGTGACCGAAGTGGTAGCGCGGTTCCAGACTGCAGCGCCTAGAACCGCTCGGCCACACTGGCCGGCCTCGTGAAGAAGCTCACAAAAGTAACTTCCGACCGTTATTACTCAAAGATATGGGGCCCTTATGAGGAAAGTTAATAGAAGATATATAAAGAACCGCTCGTTTTCCTTTCCAGTGGGCCCACAGTTTGCATGAAGTTGAAGAAGGTCATATTTTCTTTTAAATTAAACGTAATGACTGGCTTCACGCGAAATAGAAATTCCACTGCAAACATATAGCACCGCTGGTGCCGAAGTTGTCAAAAATGCTATCAAAAATAATTTTACAATATCACGCAAATAAGAAGTAAAGATATAAATAACGTGATCATATCATTACATAAAGACAACCGACATTTACGCTCCAAGATGCCATATGGACCACGTCATACCAGCTAACATGTAAGCATACGGTGCCATATGTAGACATACACTGACATAGACGTAAGGAATAATATTACACCTCTTATAACCATCTTCATAGGTAACGGCAAACACCGAAACGAACTCGTCGTATAACTTGCATCACGACGAGTAAATAAATAAACAGTGCAGCAAAAAACTTGTACTCCAAATAAAATACCTGATTTTTTTTTTAATTTGTCAAACAGACGCTCAACAAAAACCAGCACCAGACTGTACGAGAGAAGCGTTGTGCGTCAAGGAAAAGGATGCAGTTAAAAAGCCACAAGCGCAGCTTCCGAGAACGATCGAGTAACGTATTACGTCCTTCCACACATACCTCACCAAATGACCTTCCATAAAAATCTGAAGAATCCTACCTTATACACAGGTAGCCCATCATCCGACAAGTTATTCGCGGGTGAAACAGGATGGGGTGAAATGGCTCTGAGCACTATGGGACTTAACATCTGAGGTCATCAGTCCCCTAGAACTTAGAACTACTTAAACCTAACTAACCTAAGGACATCACACACATCCATGCCCGAGGCAGGATTCGAACCTGCGACCGTAGCAGTCACGCGGTTCCGGACTGAAACGCCTAGAACCGCAGGATGGGGTGAAACCGGCATTGTTAGTCAATTTACCCTTCAATACACACAGCGAGGTAGCTTGCAGAGTTTGAATGCAGATCTAGATTAACATGATCATAGCAACTTCGAAATTCGAAAAACATGACATGGCGTCTTCCAGTTAGGCCTGAAACTATTTGAAAGTATATACTGGTGACTAAACTAGCCACTAAACGATCATAACTTTCCAGATTTGGAATAAGTGGGCTCTGCTACATGATGCAGGGATTCGAACCCGGCTGTTCTCAGCTTTAAGCAGCGGAGCGTCTTTCATCCTCAGTTGCATTAACATTAGAGAAAGCACATAAACTGTAACCCAAAATTATTTGTATATCCATCCTTATAGCAGGAATCTGCAAATACAGTAATGCTGGCAACTGATGGGTTATGCATGGAGATCGTATCAACCTGTCCGCATCAAAACAGCCTGAAGATGACGCAGAGAAGCGTCGAAACGGGTAACGACAAAATAAAAATAAAATCATAAGGACGGCTGTAGGTGTTTTTATTTTTTGTCACGTAACCCAAAATGGTGTAGGGCTAACTTAGCACGTGAAAGATTGAATCCAGTAGGAGACTGCGTATACAGGATGTAACAAATATGTTGTTGTTGTGGTCTTCAGTCCTGGGACCGGTTTGATGCAGCTCTCCATGCTACTCTATCCTGTGCAAGCTTCTTCATCTCCCAGTACTTACTGCAACCTATATCCTTCTGAATCTGCTTAGTGTATTCATCTCTTGGTCTCCCTCTACGATTTTTACCCATCATGCTGCCCTCCAAAGCTAAATTTGTAATCCCTTGGTGCCTCAGAACATATCCTACCAACCGGTCCCTTCTTCTAGTCAAGTTGTGCCACAAACTCCGCTTCTCCCCAATTCTATTCAATACCTCCTCATTAGTTATACGATCTACCCATCTAATCTTCAGGGTTCTTCTGTAGCACCACATCTCGAAAGCTTCTATTCTCTTCTTGTCCAAACTATTTATCGTCCATGTTTCACTTCCATACATGGCTACACTCCATACAAATACTTTTAGAAACGACTTCCTGACACTTAAGTCTATACTCGATTTTAACAAATTTCTCTTCTTCAGAAACGCTTTCCTTGTCATTGCCAGTCTACCTTTTATATCTTCTATACTTCGACCATCATCAGTAATTTTGCTCCCCAAATAGCAAAACTCCTTTACTACTTTAAGTGTCTCATTTCCTAATCTAATTCCCGCAGCATCACCCGATTTAATTCGACTACATTCCATTATCCTCGTTTTGATTTTGTTGATGTTCATCTTATATCCTCCTTTCAAGACACTGACCATTCCGTTCAACTGCTCTTCCAAGTCCTTTGCTGTCTCTGACAGAATTACAATGTCAGCAACAAATATGTACACATAAATTACAAGCGCATTCCTGACAGGCAGACAAAGAAATTGTTGTACGAATATGGATCTGGAAACGATTTGTTTCCAAGTTACAACTCATTTCCTCCAACTCATCATGGAAGACACACGTGAACAGTTCGCACTAGCTTACCACATGGAACTGCTTCTCACAGGAGATATTAGATATACCCTCCGTGGGCATTAATGCATGCATGAACCCGCCGTCGTAGTAAATCTCGGATGCGCTGATGTATCCCTGGAGTGTTGCGTATGGTTTCGTAGCCTTCCATAACTCAGGCACAGATACTCTGAACATCTTGTACTGGGGTTCCAAACACAAGAACTTTCAAGCGCTACACGAACAAAAGTACAGTGGGCTTAGGTCCGTAGAGCGTGGTGGCCAGGCAACTGGTCCATCTCTACCTATCCGTCTGTCACCGAATGTGTTATTTAGAAGCCGACGGACATTTAACACTAAAATGAGGAGATGCTCCATTGTGCATGAAGTACTCGTACATGTTTCGCCGCACAGCTAAAACCACATCTGGTAGCTGGTCCGGTAGAAAATTTTCTAAGGAATTATTATAACTTCGAACTTCGTCCATTGACCGTGGGTGGAAGAAAGTGAGGCCCTACCAAAAAAGTCACCAACAATGTCGGCCCAAACATTGAGAGACATTCTTAGTTGATTACTTGCTTCAACAGCTGCGTGAGGACTGACGTCTGCCCGTGCATGCCAGTTGTGAAAATTTACAATCTGATCTCGTTTAAACGATGTCTCATCTGTGAACAGGACTGTTGCACTAAAAATATGGTTGGCATTTTGTTGAATAAACTATTCTCAGAAAAATTAGCCGCTGATAGTGCCTGCACACGCTGTAAATGGTATGGATAGAGGTGGCCCTCGTGTAACACTCGCCAGACTGTCATGTGGTCAACATTCAGTGTTGCAGGTACATGTCTTGTACTGACACTGGGGACGTCTCATCTGCATGAAGAATTGCCGCCTCCCGTTGCTGTGTCCTCATCCTTCTAGGCCTCACCCGGTCGGAAATGTCAGGGTTATTGGCCCATGTTACCAAAGTCGACGATCAATGGCTTCAATCATTACACTGTTGGGCACCATTGTTCAGGAAATCTCACCCGGCACAAATGTTGAGCGCGATCACCACTGCCGTCTGCTAATCCATATATGAAATGGACATCTGCCACCTCTGTGTTTGTGTACAGTGCCATTGCACGATACAATCTGTGATTAACTCTACATAGTAACCCGTGTGCTTGCAACGGCCTTACTGATAGTATCTCTGCTTAGCAACGTAAACAGAGATCGCAGTTTGGTTCGCATTGCGAAATAATTTAAAAATTTAGTTGTATTACAGACAGTTGTACTTTGAGCGGTGCCTTTCGAGAAGTAATTACACAAAAGTTTCGTTTATCTGGGCCCAGAATAGCGGCTTTTACGGCCGTCCTGAGCGGACACACTGTGGAGCTTCCGTTTGGATTTTACGACTTTATATTCAGTCTCAGTGTTGGTAAAATTGAGATTATGGTGATGCAGCATTTTAGTTTCCATGTTTTCGCGAGCTGTTAACTGCTGACATGGCAACCATTTTTCCCAGAAAGCTTACCCTACGTTTTGGATTTGACAAAGCAACTGATCGCTGGAGCAGTTGACGTTACCTGTAAACAAGCAATGACGCACGTGGCACGGCAACAGGGACATGTAGAACAAAACATTGACGGTGCACGACGTAACCACACGTCACCAACAGTGCATATTCCGCATGATTCTAACGTTCTGTTTTTGTGTGTTCCCTGTGATTAGTGAATTGGAGCAAATGAGTTATAACATGGAAAAAAAAGCGTTTCTAGACACATGTTCATATAAGATAATTTCTTCGTCTTCATGTGAGGAATGTGTCTTGCAATTTGTGCCGTACATTTTTGTTACAAAAAAAACTCCTCCGGAACAGGCCATGAAGGCCCAACGGTACCGACCGGCCGCCGTGTCATCCTCAGCCCCAGGCGTCACTGCATGCGGATATGGAGGGGCATGTGGTCAGCACACCGTTCTCCCGGCTTTATTTCAGTTTCCGAGACCGGAGCCGCTACTTCTTAATCAAGTAGCTCCTCAATTTGCCTCACAAGGGCTGAGGGCACCGCGCTTACCAGCAGCGCTCGGCAGACCGGATGGTCACCCATCCAAGTACTAGCCCTGCTCGACAGCGCTTAACTTCAGTGATCTGACGGTAATCGGTGTTCAGTACGGCAAGGCCGGTGGCACATTTTTGGTACACCCAGTATAAACTCAGAATGACAAGCAATGGAACAGTCCTCGCCAAAGAACTGCTCCAGTTCCGTGATAGATGCTGGAGTATTGATTTTACCATAGGGCCCCTATTTTGTCAATGACGAGCACATTGGGAGGACAAAGGGAGACATTAAGTTTTTCTTGTGCTCGAAAAACGCACTGAAAACCATATGTAAACGCATAAACCATTAGAAGTGAAAAAAGAAACATTCTGGATTGTACCTTTGCCCTGGTATTTTTTATGCGTAAGAAAAACGTGCTCCGAAAACAGTGTTCAACTGTAGACGTCAGTCAACGTTGTGTGTTACCGTAGATCGGTAGTATAGACTGAAGACTATTCTTAACCTTCTGTTTGTTCACAGTAGATTTGATGACAATAGTTCTCTCATGAGTACTTTGTTTCTTCTGTTCCTACTACACTCTTTCCGTCTACATCTACATCACGCTCCGCAAGCAGCCTAATAATGTGCGGCGAAGGGTGCTTTTCGTACCACAAACTGAGCCCTCCAACCCTGTTCCACTCGCGAGTAGCGCGTGGGAAGAATGATTGTCGATAAGCCTCTGTACTGGCTCTAATTTCTCGAATTTTCTTCTCGTGGCCATTACGCGAGACGTATGTGTGTGTGTATGTGGGGGCGGGGGGGGGGGGGGGGGAGTGATATGTTCTGAAATTCTTCAAGGAAAGTGCTCTCTCGAAATTTCAATAGTAAATCCCCTCCATGATGCACAACGCCCCTCTTGTAACGTCTGCCAATGAAGTTTGTTGAGCATCTCCGTAACGCTCTCGCTTCGGCTAAACGATCCCGTGACGAAACGCGCCGCTCTGCGTTGGATCTTCTCTGTAGATCTGAGACAGATGAACAGTACTCAAGAATCGGCCGAACAATCGCCTTACAAGCCACTTCCTTCGTGGATGAGTTACACTTCTTTAAGATTCTTCCTATGAATCTGAGTCTGGTTGCTTTTTCCACTATTTGCTTTATATGGCCATTCCACTTCAAGGACACCCTGGATAGCTACTCCTAGGTACTGGTATTTTACTGTAGATATTGTACCAGTGGTTTGTCATCAATAGTGCAGCTGTACAGAGGTGGATTTCTTTTCCCATGTCTGGCAATTTCCATTCCTGTCTTCGCCATACGGGTGTACGTCCCGCGCCATTGTCATTGCGCAACAATAGTAGTACGTTATCAGAAGAGAGAACATTTTCGGGTTCCTCGCAGAGAAAGTTCTGGTGCGATATGGGTAACACGTGCAGCGTAGTGTTGACAGTGAAATGGCACCGCAGCTGAAAACGTACTCCAAAGCTGAAATACATGACACGGGTCGATCCTTGCGGGCAAAAAGTCTAAACTGCACGTCCGCAGCTCGTGGTCGTGTGGTAGCGTTCTCGCTTCCCGCGCCCGGGTTCGATTCCCGGCGGGGTCAGGGATTTTCTCTGCCTCGTGATGACCGGGTGTTGTGTGATGTCCTTAGGTTAGTTAGGTTTAAGTAGTTCTAAGTTCTAGGGGACTGATGACCATAGATGTTAAGTCTCATAGTGCTCAGAGCACCATTTGGACTAAACTGCACACTCGCCGTCAGATTCTGGCGATGTTTGGACCTAGCGCAATGTTGCTTCCAGCAGTAGTGAACTGGCCAAGACCGCACAAACGTGGCTGAGGCTGTTCAGGAAGGAAAGCTATTGTGCAACCTGAAAGAATATCCGGGGTTGGATGGAGAGGGGGCGGGGGTGGGGGGAAGAGATCTTTCCAACGATCGTCCAACAAATTCAACGATTTGTAGAACGTTCCCAGGCGTCTTTACACAGACTTGGTGACTAAGTTGAAAAAAAGAAATGTCACTTATACGTGTCATCTTCAAATTTAGTGGAGCATTCAGTAAAATTTACTTGGCCTGTAATACTGGTTTTTATGGCATCTATCCTAAAGACTGAAAAACTATACTGAAAAGTACTGTAGTGAAATACATACTACAGAAAAGGGTAGAATTCCAGTTACAAACAGGAGACAATATACTGAAATCTGATTTGATTTTCTAACTAAAAGACCTTTTGTTTTAAGTAACGGCGCACAGCCTTGCTACGAATACGTGGCGCGAGGCGTCTTAAAATGTTACGTGGAAAATATTTATGTGATCCATCGAAAAGTTAAAGGGACCACACCCTGCCTAACTAACCCATGTTAATTTAGGCAAGTATTTGACCCACTTCTGAAAAAAACTATTTGATGCAGGACCTTAACATTTTTACTCTATGTTGCATGATGCTCATAGAGTCACTGTACTAAAATCTACTTTATCCATTTTATAGTTTTTTAGAAATGGTTTATTAAATTTATTAACAAATAATATTAAGTTTTTTCTGCAGAAAATATGTTTTTGTCAACTTCCTAATGGGGGAATATTAATGAATGTAGTACCAGATGTGGCTTTTTATGTTATGCAGAGTCTCTGAAAATTTCATTCATTTATCTTTTACAGTTTCTGATATAATGGGGCATATGTACTGAAAATTTTAGATTGCGGGAAATTGACTTTAAAGAAAAAGCTTTTGAAATTTGTTACTTACAGTTAATTAAAACTGTCCTGCTGCATATGATGGCCCTTCTTTGGCCTCTATCATGTCTTCCACCTTCTTTTTCACCTTCCTGGATGTTTGTCTTGCTTTCTTGGTCCTATTAGATGCAGACCTCTCTGCATCGGCTATCCTCATTTTATCGCAATGTTGCAGCCCAGTGATCATATTTTCACCAGGATTAATTCACAGTTTTTTCAGTACCCAACACTTCCAATATTACCACAATTGAATGTAATAACATCACCATGAACTCCTAGTTTCATTCATGCCTACAAATACAGTTTTAGGAAGGCGCTTCCAAATTATGCTGTTGAAATATTCATTTGTGTTCTGTGTCTGCCCATGCAGACAATTCCTTAGAAGGTCAGGATGAGCCAAGTCTCTGAAAATAGGTTTAATTGCTGTAATAACAGCAGCAGGAAGAGAATGCTGGTGAGAATAAGATTCTCCAGTTGCCTGAGCCCTATTGTATTTGCACCACGAATTTTCTCCTGATGGACACAATCCATGACATGGTTTATCATCAGTAGAGGACTTACGGAAGAATATGGCCCAAACACCTCTCTTCAGTACCTTCAGATTTTCTTTATTTCTCCTAATTGCCTGCCCATAATATACCTGCAAGTTTTCAATCACACTTGAACAAAACTAACCACGTGTTTGAAAGTGAGTTGTTTACAAACAGCGGAAACAAATGAATACTGACCGTTGCATTCGAAGGATAGCCAACACACTCGGGAGTAAAAAAAATCCCTAACGTGCAATGTAGGGGATATAAAGATCTAAAATATATGCAGAAAAGTGGGAGTGGCACATAAACACACGTGGTAGGAAAATGCTCTTTAAATGCTCGAAAAAAAATTTTTCAGCAAAATCCTTTTCAAAGTACTTAAATAAAACCTTAATCTATCGAAATATGATGAAAATCGAAAATCGATTTTTTTCGACCTGAATCACGGTGTGTGGTTCCCTAACATCTCAGAGTATCTTTGATAAACTTAAGCATCAGAAGGGATCGGTTGGTAGGGCATATTCTGAGGCATCAAGGGATCACCAAGTTAGTACTGTAGGGCAGCGTGGAGAGAAAAAATCGTAGAGGGAGACCAAGAGATGAATACACTAAACAGTTTCAGAAGGATATAGGTTGCAGTAGGTACTGGGAGATGAAGAACCTTGCACAGGATAGAGTAGCATGGAGAGCGGCATCAAACCAATCTCTGGATTGAAGACCACAACAACAAGCATGACAAAATACACTCCTGGAAATGGAAAAAAGAACACATTGACACCGGTGTGTCAGACCCACCATACTTGCTCCGGACACTGCGAGAGGGCTGTACAAGCAATGATCACACGCACGGCACAGCGGACACACCAGGAACCGCGGTGTTGGCCGTCGAATGGCGCTAGCTGCGCAGCATTTGTGCACCGCCGCCGTCAGTGTCAGCCAGTTTGCCGTGGCATACGGAGCTCCATCGCAGTCTTTAACACTGGTAGCATGCCGCGACAGCGTGGACGTGAACCGTATGTGCAGTTGACGGACTTTGAGCGAGGGCGTATAGTAGGCATGTGGGAGGCCGGGTGGACGTACCGCCAAATTGCTCAACACGTGGGGCGTGAGGTCTCCACAGTACATCGATGTTGTCGCCAATGGTCGGCGGAAGGTGCACGTGCCCGTCGACCTGGGACCGGACCGCAGCGACGCACGGATGCACGCCAAGACCGTAGGATCCTACGCAGTGCCGTAGGGGACCGCACCGCCACTTCCCAGCAAATTAGGGACACTGTTGCTCCTGGGGTATCGGCGAGGACCATTCGCAACCGTCTCCATGAAGCTGGGCTACGGTCCCGCACACCGTTAGGCCGTCTTCCGCTCACGCCCCAACATCGTGCAGACCGCCTCCAGTGGTGTCGCGACAGGCGTGAATGGAGGGACGAATGGAGACGTGTCGTCTTCAGCGATGAGAGTCGCTTCTGCCTTGGTGCCAATGATGGTCGTATGCGTGTTTGGCGCCGTGCAGGTGTGCGCCACAATCAGGACTGCATACGACCGAGGCACACAGGGCCAACACCCGGCATCATGGTGTGGGGAGCGATCTCCTACACTGGCCGTACACCACTGGTGATCGTCGAGGGGACACTGAATAGTGCACGGTACATCCAAACCGTCATCGAACCCATCGTTCTACCATTCCTAGACCGGCAAGGGAACTTGCTGTTCCAACAGGACAATGCACGTCCGCATGTATCCCGTGCCACCCAACGTGCTCTAGAAGGTGTAAGTCAACTACCCTGGCCAGCAAGATCTCCGGATCTGTCCCCCATTGAGCATGTTTGGGACTGGATGAAGCGTCGTCTCACGCGGTCTGCACGTCCAGCACGAACGCTGGTCCAACTGAGGCGCCAGGTGGAAATGGCATGGCAAGCCGTTCCACAGGACTACATCCAGCATCTCTACGATCGTCTCCATGGGAGAATAGCAGCCTGCATTGCTGCGAAAGGTGGATATACACTGTACTAGTGCCGACATTGTGCATGCTCTGTTGCCTGTGTCTATGTGCCTGTGGTTCCGTCAGTGTGATCATGTGATGTATCTGACCCCAGGAATGTGTCAATAAAGTTTCCCCTTCCTGGGACAATGAATTCACGGTGTTCTTATTTCAATTTCCAGTAGTGTATTTCAGCAAATAAAAACATTCACTTTGTTTAATGTCATCACCCGGTATCGGTACACTGTCATCATAATGTGTGACTTACTTTTTGTAATTCCCTCGCTCAGTGATCATTGTTGTGTCCATGTTCTTCTCACTGTAGTTCAATTATTTTATCTTGGCGGCTGGCCCATGCCCGCCGAGACGCGGGAGAATGCTGCGTTGCCAGTTGCACACGACGCACTCGCCGAGAGAAGCAGCGCCATAGTATAGCATAGTTCGCAAGCTTACGTTTAGGGGGGAGCGCGCAGTTTATGAAGTAAAACCACCACGGCCGCATTAACCCTTTCGCTGCTACAAAGACGTGCTCCCTGCATTCCGCGCTGTGCGCGATTTTGTCACTGCACTGCTCGCCTGTGCAGACACATGGTGTTCCGACTGCTTTGACACTCATATCATTCGATTCCACAAAAACTATTTGGCCCAAAAATTTGATTTTTACACATCTTCTTGACTGATACCTTCCCCCCATAAATGACTTAATTTTGTTTCTATGTTCAACGCAGTTATTATGCAGCATTAAATATAGTAAACCATGCACGAAATTTTGAAGAGTTTGCAGAAGTAAAAGTCCATAGAGTATACTTTCCGTATGGTCGATTTTAGTTGCCACAATGTTGAGAATGAAATGTGGACAAGATTCCTAAATTTCATATAAAATTTACTGTATAACAATATCACATTTAATTTAAGTAGCACATAGGTGTCGTATGTTGTTGTTGTTGTGGTCTTCAGTCCTGAGACTGGTTTGATTCAGCTCTCCATGCTACTCTATCCTGTGCAAGCTTCTTCATCTCCCAGTACCTACTGCAACCTACATCCTTCTGAATCTGCTTAGTGTATTCATCTCTTGGTCTCCCTCTACGATTTTTACCCACCACGCTGCCCTCCAGTACTAAGTTGGTGATCCCTCGATGTCTCAGCACACGTCCTACCAACCGATCCCTTCTTCTAGTCAAGTTGTGCCACAAGCTTTTCTCCCCAATTCTATTCAATACCTCCTCATTAGTTATGTGATCTACCCATCTAATCTTCAGCATCCTTCTGTAGCACCACATTTTGAAAGCTTCTATTCTCTTCTTGTCTAAACTATTTATCGTCCACGTTTCACTTCCATACATGGCTACACTCCATACAAATACTTTCAGAAACGACTTCCTGACATTTAAATCTATACTCGATGTTAACAAATTTTTCTTCTTCAGAAACTCTTTCCTTCCCATTGCCAGTCTACATTGTGCATCCTCTCTACTTTGACCATCATCAGTTATTTTGCTCCCCAAATAGCCAAATTCCTTTACTACTTTAAGTGTCTCATTTCTTAATCTAATTCCCTCAGCATCACCCGACTTAATTCGACTACATTCCATTATCCTCGTTTTGCTTTTGTTGATGTTCATCTTATACCCTCTTTTCAAGACACTGTCCATTCTGTTCAACTGCTCTTCCAAGTCCTTTGCTGTCTCTGACAGAATTACAATGTCATCGGCGAACCTCAAAGTTTTTATTTCTTCTCCATGGATTTTAGTACCTACTCCGAACTTTTCTTTTGTTTCCGTTATTGCTTGCTCAATATACAGATTGAATAACATCAGGGATAGGCTACAACCCTGTCTCACTCCCTTCCCAACCACTGCTTCCCTTTCATACCCCTCGCCTCTTATAACTGCCATCTGCTTTCTGTACAAATTGTAAATAGCCTTTCGCTCCCTGTATTTTACCCCTGCCACCTTCAGAATTTGAAAGAGTATTCCAATCAACATTGTTAAAAGCTTTCTCTAAGTCTACAAATGCTAGAAACGTAGGTTTGTCCTTCCTTAATCTTTCTTGTAAGATAAGTCTCACTTCAGTGTTAATACCACAATTATAGCCATTAACGACATGACGGGCATGTCATCATTAAGCTGACACATAAACATACAAGTAAAGCAAGAATGAAAGACGTTTTACCAAATGGTTTCTATAAAATCGTCTGAGAAAGATTGTAGGGCGTGCACCACGATTCTTTCGTTAAAGCGTGTCGCCGACCGACCGAAAGCGGGTGTCGGCCTTTCCTTCTGAACAAACGGATGAACTAGACCAGCGCTTTGGACGAAAATTTGTGCAGTCTTGAAGTATCTGCTGCACGCCGATCAGCGTAGCGCCACGAAACGACATCAAGAAGGCGGTGACCCGCGCGCCAATGCAAAGAGTGGGCAGCGCCACACCTCTAGGTAGACAAAGTTCAGCGCCGTCTGTCAACGCTGACTTTACCAGCTGCCCATAGCTGACCGGTCCCAGTTCGTATGCAGACTTCGAGAGCATCATTACTAAGAGGAAGATGGTAGTTAGTCTGCGTTCTGCAAATAATAATAGTCTGTAAAGTAATTGCGTGTAACAGACACCTCCTGTGGAAGTTATGTTACGTTTCTTTTTTAGAAATAGAGTCCTGTTAATTTGAAAGTGTTCTGTACAGATCTTGGATTCCTGTCAATGGCCGTCACCACTGCTCTCCTTCGTTGTTTGTGTCGGCGCTGACTCCCACAGTAGCCGACACAACAGAAGTGGTCATTGCGCATCGGCCATCGAATCCCTGGCGGACTCTATTACCCGATCTACGCACGGTTCTCAAGTGGGATTCCACCCAGGTTTTTCATGCACATGACATTATCTCGGATGGATTTCCACCCTAACTTTTTGTTTTGTTCTGCTTTAGAGTATATCACAATGGCCCACTAAAATGTGTTAGCCACCCCAGAAGAATGTTTGGAAGAGTTCCAAAGGCAAATGGCGAAGGACTGTGATAATGAACATTGTGATGAATCTTGCTCAGAGACATCGGATGGAGTATATCTGATGATGAGACCACCAATGATGAATTCGAACTCGAGAAGTGATTCCTCCGAGAAGGAAAGATACACAAAGACAATGACAAAGAAACGAGATATTTTACGCAAGGGAAAGATTTAGAGATAACATGAACCAACACACATCTAAAGTCTAAATATTCCAAAACGCCTACTAGAAAATAGTATCACTCCTGCCACTACCTAAGCGTACTGCTAAAGGCTTGGCGGATGAGGCAAAACTACACTACTGGCCATTAAAATTGCTGCACCACGAAGATGACGTGCTACAGACGCGAAATTTAACCGACAGGAAGAAGATGCTGTGATATGCAAATGATTAGCTTTTCAGAGCATTCACAAAAGGTAGGCGCCGGTGGCGACACCTACAACGTGCTGACATGAGGAAAGTTTCCAGCCGATTTCTCATACACAAACAGCAGTTGACCGGCGTTTCCTGGTGAAACGTTGTTGTGATGCCTCGTGTAAGGAGGAGAAATGCGTTCCATCACGTTTCCGACTTTGATAAACGTCGGATTGTAGCCTATCGCGATTGCGGTTTATCGTATCGCGACATTGCTGCTCGCGTTGGTCGAGATCCAATGACTGTTAGCGGAATACGCAATAGGTGGGTTCAGTAGGGTAATACGGAACGCCGTGCTGGATCCCAACGGCCTCGTATCACTAGCAGACAAGATGACAGGCATCTTACCCGCATGGCGGTAAAGGATCGTGCAGCCACGTCTCGATCCCTGAGTCAACAGATTGGGACGTTTGCAAGACAACAACCATCTGCACGAACAGTTCGACGACGTTTGCAGCAGCATGTACCATCAGAACGGAGACCGTGGCTGCGGTTACCATTGACGCTGCATCACAGACAGGAGCGCCTGCGATGGTGTACTCAACGACGAACCTGGGTGCACGAATTTCAAAACGTCATTTTTTCGGATTAATCCAGGTTCTTTTTACAGCATCATGATGGTCGTATCCGTGTTTGGCGTCATCGTGGTGAACGCACATTGGAAGCGTGTATTCGTCATCGCCATACTGGCGTATCACCCGGCGTGATGGTATGGGGTCCCATTAGTTACACGTCTCGGTCACCTCTTGTTCGCATTGACGGCACTTTGAACAGTCGACGTTACATTTCAGATGTATTACGACCTGTGGCTGTACCCTTCATTCGATCCCTGCGAAACCCTACATTTCAGCAGGATAGTGCACAACCGCATGTTGCAGGTCCTGTACGGGCCTTTCTGGATACAGAAAATGTTCGATTGCTGCCCTGGCCAGCACATTCGTCATATCTCTCACCAACTGAAAACGTCTGGTCAATGGTGGCCGAGCAACTGGCTCGTCACAATACGCCAGTCACTACTCTTGTTGAATTGTGGTATCGTGTTGATGCTGCATGGGCAGCTGTACATGTACACACCATCCAAGCTCTGTTTGACTCAATGCCCAGGCGTATCAAGGCCGTTATTACGGCCAGAGATGGTTGTTCTGGGTACTGATTTCTCAGGATCTATGCACCCAAATTGCGTGAAAATGTAATTACATGTCAGTTTTAGTATATATAGTTGTCCAATGAATACCCATTTATCATCTGTATTTCTTCTTGGTGAAGCAATTTTAATGGCCAGTAATGTATTTTCCTTGTTTGCAAATGAAGAAATGAACGATATGTTGGAGAAACACACAAGCCAGGAAACTGAACGAATAGACAGGCGATTCAGTTCTGTCTAATTGTATATCGCACCCTCAGGCAAACCTGAAATGAAAGCGTTTTGTGGGTTACTATACAGAAGCGGATTACATGAAGGATTCCCTTTTGAACATCGAAGAAATGTTTCTAAAAATTGACGAACCCCCTTCTCTTCGATTTACACTGACCAAATTTCTTATCCGTGCCTTTAGATTCGACAAGGAAAAATGAGATCAAAATGAGTAATCTGAGGCCTTTCGAGGGTTTTGGACTCTTTATTACCAATCAATGACATGCCATCTGAATACCCAACTGTAAATGAAAAGTTACTTATATTCAGTGCACAATGTCCTTTGAAAACGTTTATGCCAAAATGACCTGGCAAACGTGTCTTGAAAATTGTCAGCATGTATGATCCAAAAATTTTTATTTTTTGGATGGAATTCTATATGTTTGGAAGGAACCAAAGAGAAAAGAACCGGTAAGTGTATCCATGCCTACGTGGCAAGTCCTACTGTTTCGTAAATGTATAAAAAACTACAAACACAAATATCATGTAACACAATTGGCTCACATCGTGCGAACTGGCCGATGAGCTGACTGAAATTAAACTCATTCTCGTGGCCACGTTACGCAAAAATAAATCGCAAATATCACCCGAAATGATCAGGTCCAGGAACGCACCTCCCTATGTCATCTCGTTTTCTCTACGACCGTGATAAAATGTTCGTTTCTTTTACGTCAAAGAACAACAAAAAGGTTATTACTTTGTTATCTATGCATGATTCATCTGGAATAGACCCGAAAAAAACTGGACAAATCGAATTATACAAAATAGGAAGGAGACTTTTTCGACCAAGTGTGTCATGTAGCCGGCCGGGGTGGCCGAGCGGTTCTAGGCGCTACAGTCTGGAGCCGAGCGACCGTTACGGTCGCAGGTTCGAATCCTGCCTCGGGCATGGATGTGTATGATGTCCTTAGGTTAGTTAGGTTTCTGTAGTTCTAAGTTCTAGGGGACTGATGACCTCAGATGTTAAGTCCCATAGTGCTCAGAGCCATTGGAGCCATTTTTTGTGTCATGTAAAACTCGGTATTTTTGCGGAGTTCTGGATACTGCTGGTGAGAATGCATTTGTATTTTCAAAACTGAATCGCTCCCACACACTTTGTTTCTCTAGTAGGGTCTGTGGTCGATTCCCTCATAAGCCTTTGCCTTGACTTTTGGAGAAGTGGGCTCATAATTCTCGTCTACCAAGAGAACTTCGACTTCCTATGCAAAGTTATCTCGGCGAAGAAGGTGAAAAAAAAAAAACCCTCATCGATGTGAAGTTTGTAATGAAAATAATTGTAATAATGATAGAAAATGATTTTCCTTTTGTACAAAATGTCATAGATGTTTGTTTCGTGAAAAGAATGTGGTTTGTTCCAGTTGCCTTGACATGTAGCAAAATAATAGTAGTACTTACTTTATTTTTTGTTATTTTTTTAATTATTTTGTAATACGTTGTCTACCTTGTAATACAGTTGTCAAGTCAAGCGAGGAGATGAAAGCACCTAGCTGTCTGTGACTTGGCACTAGTGGTTTTTTTTCCCAACATTATCAACAAACATTTGATTTATTAATATCAGTTATGGTACATTTAATTATGCTTAAAAACACAAATGTATTTTAGTGGGTGATATTTCACCCGAGCCTGTTGCTAACGTCCTTTCAATTCAAACTGTGAGCAGAAGGTTAATTGGTTGCAGCTGTTCATCTACATCTACATACATACTCCGCAATCCACTATACGGTGTGTGGCGGAGGGTACCTCGTACCACAACTAGCATCTTCTCTCCCTGTTCCACTTGTAACGCCGGAAATGCATATCCTCCTATTTCCATCTATTGTACTATAAATTTTTTTCCTTATTTTGTTACCTGAAGATATGACGATTCTGTGTCTTTGTATATTGTAATTGTTTTACTATTTGTATATATATGCATTTTTGTCGATGTATAATTGGTTTGTTGTGTAAAGATTATTTGTATTTTTACGCTGGGTCTGACCTAGGGAAAACTATGCTATCGAACGATTACATAGATAGGTCGTGTGGAGAACCAAAGTGTTTAAGATCTTTGGTAGTGTTAACTCTGCCGCATGGAGCGCGGGCAGAGGGAGTCTGGCTGGAGTAGTGCAGTGGAGCAGGTGTGTTGTGTGACGCTCCCACGAGTTGCCGCGCTTTCGGGGTTTGGCAGCATGTAATTGCGCTCGAATTGCTATGATAGTTTCTGACACGGTGTCCCGTTTCGGCTGGAGACCGTGTCGAGAAGAAGGCGCGCCAACATCCAGCTTCTGCAACAGCGACGGCCGACAATGAGTGACTGTCGCCACCTCCTCGATCGACGACTTCAAACCTTCAGTCAACCAACAAGGAAGACTGGTAGCACGTAAAGTTTTAGAACTGTATGGCAGACTTCAGCTTTTCAAACTGTTAAATTTTTCTCACTAAATTACAGCAACGTAGCATGAACCTTTGTTGCTCATTGTCCCAATTGCATTACCAAGCAGGGTCCCTCCATTTTCCGGAATGAACCTAAGTGTCGTTGAAATTCAAACGCCAGCATTAAGGTAATATCATTCGATTTCACTGCTTTAATTTCAAAGTTCAGTTAAGGTATTCATAGCTGGCTACAATATTTAGATTACACAAGCACAACTTAAGAGTGCGAGTTTTGTTACCGTATTTTAGCTTACCTGTGACTGCAGCTCAGCTTGGTACGTACTAAATTTTACTATTGTTAATTGTTCAGAATCATTTAATTCAAGTTCAAAGTTAAATCTCTTATTTCTAAATTGCGTAGATTCAAGTAGCTTTTGAAATGATTGTTGAGGTAGCCCAAGACTAACCGTATTTTACTGAATTTCGATGTGCTTCAGAAACAAAGCTCACTATTAATTTCAGTCACTAAATTAACTTTCAATTTTCCGGTTTTATTAATTCTTTTGCTAAATTAAGTCAGAGTGTAGCGAAAGTAATTACTTGTGACAAACTTTCAGTTTTCACACTACACGTGTCAACCTTCAGTTGCCACGCTTCTAGTGCTAATTATATGTGTAATAACCTTTCTTTTTCAGTTACTATAGTAATTGTCCATAGGACTGGCGACCGTAATTTCCCCCAAATATCATATATCTAATTACCGCTAGTTAATTGTTAACGTAACGGCCGCACATTTATTTTCTTTATTAACTTTAACCCTTTTCAAAATTAATATCCACCAGTTTCATTTGGATTTTTCCTTTCATTTAGATGTAACCCTTTCCTCCCTCTTTACCGACAGATTAACTCCGGTGGCGATTGCTTTTTCCAAATTTCCATTAGGTACACGCAGTTTAATTTTTCACTGTCATTAAGGTCGATAAGTGAGGGGGAGGCTACACACTCCCAAACAGAACGAGGGAAAAATGACTGCCTATATGCCTCTGTGTGCGCCCTAATCTCTCTTAGAGAGGAGCGATGCTTTCTAAAGCCGTGCTGATGCATGGACAGCAACTTCGCTGTCTCAAGGAAATTCATTATATTCCAACTGAGAATATGTTCGATAATCCTGCAACAAACCGATGTTAAGGATATTGGTCTGTAATTTTGAGGATCCGTCCTTCTACCCTTCTTATATACAGGTGTCACTTGCGCTTTTTTCCAGTCGCTCGGGACTTTACGTTGGGCAAGACATTCGCGATAAATGCAAGCTAAGTAAGGAGTCAATGCAGTAGAGTACTCTCTGTAAAACCGAATTGGAATCCCATCAGGACCTGGCGATTTATTTATTTTCAACCCATTCAGCTGCTTCACAACCCCAGGGATGTCTATACTATGTCCTCCATAAGGGAATCTGTACGAGACTCAAACGGCGGTATGTTTGTACGATCCTCCTGCGCAAAAGATTTCTCTAATGCTAAATTTAAAATTTCAGCTTTCGTTTTGCTGTCTTCAGTTGCCAGGCCAGACTGATCAGTGAGTGACTGGATGGAAGCCTTCGACCCGCTTACCGATTTTACGTAAGACCAGAATTTTCTTTGGTTTTCAGCAAGATCTTTTGCTAAGGTATGACGGTGGTAGTGGTTGAATGCTTCGCGCATCGCTCTTTTTACAGCAGCACGAATCTCTACTAACTTTTGCCTGTCCTCATTCTCCCGATCTTTCTTGTACCGCGAGTGCAACTGCCTTTGCTTCCTGAGCATTCTCCGAATTGCGCTGTTAAACCACGGTGGGTCTTTTCCGCCCGTAACCCACTTTTTCGGCATATACTTGTCCAATGCGTGATTTACAATGTGTTTAAAATTTGCCCATAATTCTTCCACGTCCATCGTACCGGAAGTAAATGAAGTCGATTCATTTACTAAGTGGGATGCTAACAACTGCTTATCTGCTCTTTCTAGTAAGAATACTCTCCTAGCCTTCTTGACCGACTTTTTAACTTTCGTAACCATAGTCGTAATGACAACATCATGATCACTAATCCCTGGCTCAACACTGACACCGCCGGTAAGGTCTGGTCTGTTCGTGGCTACCAGATCTAAAATATTTCCATTACGCGTTGGCTGTCGCTTTAGCTGCTCAAGACAGTTTTCGGATAATGTGTTCAAAAGTAATTCACACGACGGCTTGTCTATACCACCTGTAATGAATCCATAGACATCCCAGTCTATACTAGGTAGGATGAAGTCGCCTCCGACTAATATAGCATGATCCGGGTACTTCTGCGATACAGAATGTAGACTCCCTTTGAATGATTCTAGAACTGTCACGGTGGAACCTGGTGGCCGGTAATAACACCCAACAATTAACTTTATTTCCCCTAGCCCTGTTAAACGTGTCCAGATAACTTCACAATCACACTCTTCTTCGACCTCAGTAGACACAATGTTTTTGTCAACTGCAATGAAGACACCACCTCCTACGGTGTCTAATCTGTCTTTCCGATACACGTTCCAACCCTCACTAAATATTTCAGAACTTCCTATCTCAGGGTTCAGCCAGGTCTCAGTCCCGAGAATAATTTGCGCGCCACACGCTTCCTGGAGGGCAGTAAATTCAGGAACTTTATTCCTAACACTCTGAAAATTTACTGCTAATATCTTGATAGCTGAAATGTCTTTACACTGGGCGAGTCCTCATTTCCCTGCCTGCACGTCGACTGGTGAGTGTTCATCAGGACACCTCGCATTACTGCCTAGTCTAAAAAAACCCATGTGCACGCCACACGTACTCTGCTACCCGAGTAGCCTCTTCCTGTGTGTAGTGCACTCCTGACCTATCTGGGGCGTCCTACAATTCCCCACCCAATAGCGCAAGTCTAGAAATCTGCAGCCAAGACCGTCACAGAGTCGACGAAGCCTCTGGTTGACACCCTCCACTCGGCTCCAAACCAAAGGACCCCGATCCACTCTGGGAACGATGCTGCAAATAGAGAGCTCTGCTTGCACCCCGCGTGCGAGGCCAGCGGTCTTCGCCGCATCCGGCAGTCGCCTGTACGAACTGAGGATCGCCTCAGAACCGATGCGACATGCATCATTGGCGCCGACGTGAGCGTGTTGATCGTCAGAGCAAGCTCTCAGACATTAAAATGCAGTAAACAAATTAATGGTCACATATGACTCGAACTCCTGAAACCTTTCTTTCCACTTTGTATTATTTCCTCCAGAAAAATGTAACTTTTCCTTTAAACATACATTTATACAGCTGAGCATACGTATTTTACAATGAACAGATTCGATGGATTGGGCATTGAGCTATGCTTTTCTTAGTTTCAGCCATTAAGGAGGAGACTGCAACGGTTCGACCTTTGATAGGTAATTTAAATCCTCGTGCAATTCGTTAAGGAAGGGGAATGCATGGGACAATATCAGTGAACTGCCAGGCTAGGCCACAAGTATGGGGATTTCTATTGTACTAATAAGTGAAAAAAAAAACTGTTGTAGGAGCTGAAACGGCGACGTTCAGTAACGCTAAGAGCTGTGAAAGTACCCGACCAGGACTGTGTGCTCAACGACAATGGGGCGACAATACTCCGGCCGCGAGTGCTGCTGAACAGGAAATGTGAACTTGAATTATGTACCGTCAGCATTGCGTGTGTATAAGAGATCGACTGACGTAAGGCTTTTATATTGCGCCAGGCCAAGGCTCTTATTTACACTGAATGTAAACGTTTCATTTAAATGAAATATTTAAATGATAGGAGGGGAATTACGTGGCGCATTGCGTGCAATATTATCTTGAAAAATATGATTGAAATGCATTCCGGTATTTATCTTAATTATGATTCGTAGTTTGAATTTGATGAAGTGAAAGTATTTCATTGTCCTCTCAGATTTGCAGTTTTACTTCATTGAGGGAAAAATAATTACGAACAGCGCATAATATTTACGCTTTGTAAACGACAGAATTTCTTAGAGAATTGAAACTTTTAGATTACACGTGCTTTAACTACAAAGGAGTCAGGTCATTTCATTTAGCGCCATCAATGTTATAAACGGTTGAGCGTGACTTCGAAGATTAATATTAGGCCCCTATAGTGGAAGATCTCATCTTCACCGGAATTTAATATTCGTTAAGCGTCCACGATCGGTTGTGTTTGAGCGAAGAGACAGTTTAAAGAGCAATCTTAATCATCCAACGATAGGTAGAGCTCCACAATGGTGACTTCACACACCTCGCTACAGGAAGAAATGCCACAAGACGTTATTTTTGTATCATCTAGGATGTCAGCGAAACTTCTAAAACTGTTCATTGCCACCACCTCAACTTTATTATTGAGTGTGTTCTGTCTAAATGTAAATTACCAACTTTCATTAAAGAGATGTATTTTATACCTTTGTTTAGTTTATGAAATATTATTGGATATAGGTCCCGTTTTAATGTAAAAACACTGTTTTTTCTTGTTACCCAACATGATTCATTGATTGTCGACTCCATGGATCGGTTCTCAGCTTTGTTTACTGATAATAACTTGATACCAGTGCCTATGAGTTTAATTTGTACACCACTGTACATCACTGTGTGATTGAAAATCGATTTGGTATCAATAAACCATCAATATTACGGCCAACGCTGACCTTCCTTTTAATCCAACATGTTTCGGCACCTCTGTGCCATCCTCAGTGGGTTTTGTTTATTGAAAACTGTAAAATATGTACACTTTTTACAGTTTTCGATAAACAAAATCCACTGAGGATGGCACAGGGGTGCCGAAATTGTTTGGGTAACAATAAGAAACAGTGTTTTTTGCGTAAAACGAGGACTTATATTCAATAATTTAACTGCAGATTCGAAAAGGAAGACAAGAGCTACAGAACCAAAAGATGAATATTATGAAATGTTACTAGACTGTCGCCTATGTTGTCAAAAGCATGCCCTAATGCCGTTAATGTGGGTAGCTATGGCAGATTTATTTGAAATGATGTACCTAAAAGCATTTATATGTTTCATTACATTACTCTGGAAATTTCCTCAATCAGGTTCACATACTGCATTGGACACTCTTTCCCTTTTCTACTGTAGGTGCCCGAATTGAAGCAGTTTCCCTTTGTTACTTTTGATATTGGTGTTGGCTTATTACATAATTTATTGCTCGTGGAAGAAACAAGCCATATATGAGTGGACGGGGTGAATCACGTAATACGTAACACCTCTTTTATTTCGCGAACAGTTCCAGATATCAAAATATTCAAGATATCTAAATAAGCTTTTCGGAAAATAATAGTACGGTAAGGGCCACGTACTTTTCTTATGCGAAGAGGGTCTTAAGTCTGGAATCGATCGAGATATTGAAACAAGTATGATTTTTTAAAAATAGAATGATGTACTTTTAAGGACGTCCGAAAGCGCTTGAAAATACGAGAATAGTGATACAGCGGTTTTTAATTTTGAGGCTGAAATTCTTCGCTAACGTATCCTAGAAATAGTCTAAAATTGAAAGTTAAGTCGACAGGCATCAGCTGAAGCCTCGTAAACACGCTCATGCCAGGCTACATCGTTGTATCAAGCCTTTCGACTGTTTACTTGTCTGCGCTGCAGAATTGGCAGGAACTATTAGCTTGAGACGAAAGTTCGTAGGTTTCTTCGTAAGTTTAATAAACGCAACAGATACACGTAACGGAGACTTTAGTCATCAATAATATGTTCTCCATAACTATTTATGAAAGTCTGCCAACGCCGGGGTAAGTTTTCGATTCCGCGACTGTAGAAATCACGTGGTTCTGAGACAAAGAACTCGTCGATCCATGTTCGAAGAGCGTTTTTATCCGGAAAGGAAGTTCCCTGAAGGTTGTTCGATGAAGGACGGGAAAGACGAAAATCTGAGAGCGCGAAATCAGGTGAATAAGATTGGTGAGGGAAGACTTATCAACCCAACTTCTTCCAAGTGGCCGGCCGGTGTGGCCGAGCGGTTCTAGGCGCTTCAGTCTGGAACCGCGCGACCGCTACGGTCGCAGGTTCGAATCCTGCCTCGGGCGTGAATGTGTGTGATGTCCTTAGGTTAGTTAGGTTGACGTAGTTCTATGTTCTAGGGGACTGATGACCTCAGATGTTAAGTCCCATAGTGCTCACAAGGGAACCTCCCCATCGCACCCCCCTCAGATTTAGTTATAAGTTGGCACAGTGAATAGGCCTTGAAAAACCGAACACATATCAATCGAGAAAACAGGGAGAAGTTGTGTCGAACTATAAAAAAATAAGCAACATATACAAACTCAGTAGTCCATGCGAAGATATACAACATCATGGACTTTCCAAACCAAGGAGCGCCGTGGTCGCGTGGGCAGCTGTGGAACGAAAGGTCCCCGGTTCAAGTCTCGCCTCAAGAGAAAAATTTTTCTTTATTTTAGCAAAGTTATGCTCTATCCATTCGTTCATTGACGTCTCTGTTCACTGTAATAAGTTTAGTGTCTGTCTTTTGCGGCCGCACCGCAAAACCGTGCGATTAGTAGACGAAAGGACGTGCCTCTCCAATGGGAACCGAAAATTTTTGATCGCAAGGTCATAGGTCAACCGATTCCTCCACAGGAAAACACGTCTGATATACTCTATACTACACTGGTGACGGCATGTGCGTCACATGACAGGAATATGTTGTCGACCCACCTAACTTGTACACTTGGCGAATGGGTAAAAAGATTCTTCTACGTTGCCCGATTTAGGTTTTCTTGTGGATGTGATAATTACTCCCAAAAAAGTGATGAAAACATACGAGTTTGTCACATAAACTGCAACAAATGAATCCAAAAGTCTCACACTCGCACACTTTTCGCTGTGCTCTGTCAAAACATATGTTTTTTACGTTTTCAAATTTTTCCGTGTGTATACCGTCAAATCCTGTATATGTCCAAGCAAATCTGAACATGTCCTGGAATTTTGGAGAGCGAAGTTGATTATGTGTTAGTGCCTGAACTTTGATAATTGACTGAAAATAAAAAATTAAACTTTTTCCTCGAAGAGAGAATTGAACCAAGAACCTCTTGTTCCACAGCTGCTCACGCTAACCACGGGACCACAGCGCTCCTGTGTTCTGTCGGTCCTTGATGTTGCTTATCTTGCACATGGATTACTCAGTTTGTATATTTTGCTTATTTTTTCATAGTTCCACACAACTTCTTCCTGTTTTCTCGATTAATCTGTGTTCAGTTCTTCAAGGTCTATCCACTGTGGCAACGTACAACTAAATCTGAGGGGGGTGCGATGGGGAGGTTCCCTTGTCAGAGCCATTTGAACCATTTGAATTTTCCGAGTGTTTTTTGTCATTCTGGCAGAATGCTGGCGGGTGTTAGTGTGAATCACTTCACGCACTCTTCCTGGGCGTCGTTCTCCGACTGCGTCTGCAACACGACACAGTTGTTGACAACAAACATCAGCAGCGATGGTCACACCTCAGGGAAGCAATTCATAGTACATAACATAGTCGTTGTTCCATCAGATGCATAACATTCATCGTTTGTGGATGCGCGCAGGCCTTGTAATGGAAGATTGGGCTCAAACGTTCCTTTCTTTTCCGTATGTTAGCTTAAAGACACCATTTCTCGTTACCGATAACGATGTAGAATAGGAATGGTCGGTGTTGTTCGTGGGCCAATTGACGACGAGCAAACTGAGTTGCACATATGGTCAGCCGCTGATTTTTGTGATTTTGGCTTAGTATATGCGGTACCCAAATACCCGATTTTTTGAACCTTCCCCACTGCATGCAAATGTGGCCCAATGGCGGAATTATCATAGTTCATCAGATCTGCCAGTTATCAAGTACAATGACATGGGTCATTGTGGGCCAATGCTTTTAAACGACGTTCATCAAGCCCAGAAGGTCTTCCTGTGTGTGAAGAGTCACTGATATCAAAATGATCAGTGCTCTGTCCAGGGGCATTATCCCCATACATGGCGCAAATGTTTCTGACTGTCTCCGGTGCCGTCACGGCTCTACTAAACTCAAACAGAAGAACGTGTCAGAAATGTTCCTATTACTCCAGTAGACATTCCATTTTCTAGCGTCCGCAGCTCCACTCACTATCTCCAAATGGCTAAATGACAATATGTAAACTCAAACAGCAACAGTGACCTACAAATAAAAAATGACAATCGATAAATAAATCCATGAAACCGGAATACCAACACGCAAAACAAAAACGCTATGAAATTACTCACCGACCCAATATCGATTTGTTGTAGAATTTTAGAACATGGTTTTTGCTCGTGTATCATATTTCTGGAAACCCAGAATCTACTCTGTAGGAATCAACATGGATTCCGGAAACAGTGATCGTGCGATACCCAACTCGCCTTATTTGTTCATGAGACCCAGAAAATATAAGATGCATGCTCCCAGGTAGATTCCATTTCTCTTGACTTCCAGAAGGCGTTCGATACAATTCCACACTGTCGCCTGATAAACAAAGTAAGAGCCTACGGAATATCAGACCAGCTGTGTGGCTGGATTGAAGAGTTTTTAGCAAACAGAACACAGCATGTTGTTCTCAATGGAGAGACGTCTACACACGTTAAAGTAACCTCTGGCGTGCCACAGGGGAGTGTTATAGGACCATTGCTTTTCAAAAAATGGTTCAAATGGCTCTGAGCACTATGCGACTTAACTTCTGAGGTCATCAGTCACCTAGAACTTAGAACTAATTAAACCTAACTAACCTAAGGACATCACACACATCCATGCCTGAGGCTGGATTCGAACCTGCGACCGTAGCGGTCGCTCGGTTCCAGACTGTAGCGCCTAGAACCGCACGGCCACTCCGGCCGGCACATTTGCTTTTCACAATATATATAAATGACCTAGGAGATAGTGTCGGAAGTTCCATGCGGCTTTTCGCGGATGATGCTGTAGTATACAGAGAAGTTGCAGCATTAGAAAATTGCAGCGAAATGCAGGAAGATCTGCAGCGGATAGGCACTTGGTGCAGGGAGTGGCAACTGACCCTTAACATAGACAAATGTAGGGTATTGCGAATACATGCTGTCCAGGTTTCGAGAGGGTGCGTTTCTGGATGAGTGTAAGTAGGCTATTAAGGTTTTCTTATTGGTAACTCCACGTAGCGCTCTGTATGAAAATCACTGGCTGTGCTGTGTGCAGTCTGTGGCTAGTTTGCATTGTTGTCTGCCATTGTAGTGTTGGGCAGCTGGATGTTAACAGCGCGTAGCGTTGTGCAGTTGGAGGTGAGCCGCCAGCAGTGGTGGATGAGAGGAGAGAAATGGCGGAGTTTTGAAATTTGTAAGACTGGATGTCATGAACTGCTATATATATTATGACTTTTGAACACTATTAAGGTAAATACATTGTTTGTTCTCTATCAAAATCTTTCATTTGCTAACTATGCCTATCAGTAGTTAGTGCCTTCAGTAGTTTGAATATTTTATTTAGATGGCAGTAGTGGCGCTCGCTGTAATGCAGTAGTTCGAGTAACGAAGATTTTTGGTGAGGTAAGTGATTTGTGAAAGGTATAGGTTAATGCTAGTCAGGGCCATTCTTTTGTAGGGATTTTTGAAAGTCAGATTGCGTTGCGCTAAAAATACTGTGTGTCAGTTTAACCACAGTCTTATACAATTGTTCTAAGGGGACGTTTCATGAGGTATCGAATATATTTCTTCCCCCTACTTATACCTCCCGAGCAGATCACGAATGTAAAATTAGAGAGATGCGAGCGCGCACGGAGGCTTTGCGGCAGTCGTTCTTCCCGCGAACCATACGCGACTGGAACAGGAAAGGGAGGTAATGACAGTGTCACGTAAAGTGCCCTCCGCCACACACCGTTGGGTAGCTTGCGGAGTATAAATGTAGATGTAGATGTATGTCGTCCATTGGCAGGTCATTTATGGCTCAAGATTCCTTTCATGCATACACGTAGACCAGGAAGGAAGACGACACGTGGCAATGCAGTGAGCAATAGGACGATGTTCTTGGCCACGTTCGACACTGCTGCCATCTCGTGCGCGTTTCAAGCCTACTGTAAGGACGCCGTGGGGCTGTAAGCCCTCTGAACCTGATCTGAACCTTCTGAAGTGCAGCGCGACCCCAGGTTTTGCTCCGGGATACGGGATGGAACCACTAGGGACTGTTCGAAACGATTCGACGAAATTTGGACAGGGTCAGAAGCAGCAAAGAGTGTTTACACTTCTTGAGCCCTCCTGTTTTGCGCTCTCTTGTGGAGTGATGACGCTGGAATGCAACATAAAAATGTGCTTGAATAAACCGGTAAAGGGTCCCTCTGCGAGCTTCACTAAAGACTGAACTTGTGAGACTGGTCAGGTAGTTGGTGCCGGCCAAACTTTACCGCGGCGGCAGAGAACACTCGTAGTCGGAACTACGGTGGTGGTGGTGGTATCGATCTATGATACCACACATTTCAATATCTTTGATGTTACCAGAGTTCAGAGGATTAACCATACAAAACATTGCGTGCCCATCGGAAAACTAACAATTGTGGAAAACCTCGTTTCGATACCTGGAACAGTTCAGGAAATATAACGGGTGTTACGTCTTACGTGACTCGTCTTGTATATTAAAAAAGCTACAGTTATGTAAGAAAGTTATAAAAAAGTAAACACTTTTGTGAATGCTGTCTGTATCTTTCGCTGCGTACCTGGTAATGCTGTTGGAGTTACAAGCCCCATATTTCTTTTTCTGTACGATGTGTGGCCTACTTCTGTGTTGTGCTTTAGTTCGATGTTTGTGGAACAAATGTGTGTATAACGTACACAACAGCCAGCAGTGTAGTATTTCCTGCTGTCACATCACCAGGTAACATTATCACTGTTTGTAATGTTTGACCTCAGTGCTGCATTATGACAACAAGTGACACATAATTCTAATGTGTAGCAAAGTGAGATGTAAGCAAGGCGACTGGCTAAATCCAGGAGATGATATGTCCCACCAAACTAAAAAGTTTTGAGACTGGGAGCAAAAAAAATAGAGAAACGTTAAAATGATGATTTATAACGCTTCAGATGTTCTACATAGCCTCCCTCCACTGGAGCGTAACTATCAGAACGTTCATACAACTATGTGAAACTGTTAGCCGGCCGCGGTGAGCGTGCTGTTCTAGGCGCTACAGTCTGGAACCGAGCGACCGCTCCGGTCGCAGGTTCGAATCCTGTCTCGGGCATGGATGTATGTGATGTCCTTAGGTTAGTTAGGTTTAATTAGTTCTACGTTCTAGGCGACTGATGACCTCAGAAGTTAAGTCGCATAGTGCTCAGAGCCATTTGAACCATTTTTGAAGCGGCGAACTGCGGCGGCTGTCCAGTATACGCGGACGTCGGATGTCGGAAGTCGCCGGTGACCGCCACTGGCGTGAGACGAGGAAATGGCGAGCGGCGGTTGCTTTTGGCCTACTAACGGCGATCCAGGAAGCTTGCTGTCTGACGACTGCAAAATATACACTCCTGGAAATTGAAATAAGAACACCGTGAATTCATTGTCCCAGGAAGGGGAAACTTTACTGACACATTCCTGGGGTCAGATACATCACATGATCACACTAACAGAACCACAGGCACATAGACACAGGCAACAGAGCATGCACAATGTCGGCACTAGTACAGTGTATATCCACCTTTCGCAGCAATGCAGGCTGCTATTCTCCCATGGAGACGATCGTAGAGATGCTGGATGTAGTCCTGTGGAACGGCTTGCCATGCCATTTCCACCTGGCGCCTCAGTTGGACCAGCGTTCGTGCTGGACGTGCAGACCGCGTGAGACGACGCTTCATCCAGTCCCAAACATGCTCAATGGGGGACAGATCCGGAGATCTTGCTGGTCAGGGTAGTTGACTTACACCTTCTAGAGCACGTTGGGTGGCACGGGATTCATGCGGATGTGCATTGTCCTGTTGGAACAGCAAGTTCCCTTGCCGGTCTAGGAATGGTAGAACGATGGGTTCGATGACGGTTTGGATGTACCGTGCACTATTCAGTGTCCCCTCGACGATCACCAGTGGTGTACGGCCAGTGTAGGAGATCGCTCCCCACACCATGATGCCGGGTGTTGGCCCTGTGTGCCTCGGTCGTATGCAGTCCTGATTGTGGCGCTCACCTGCACGGCGCCAAACACGCATACGACCATCATTGGCACCAAGGCAGAAGCGACTCTCATCGCTGAAGACGACACGTCTCCATTCGTCCCTCCATTCACGCCTGTCGCGACACCACTGGAGGCGGGCTGCACGATGTTGGGGCGTGAGCGGAAGACGGCGTAACGGTGTGCGGGACCGTAGCCCAGCTTCATGGAGACGGTTGCGAATGGTCCTCGCCGATACCCCAGGAGCAACAGTGTCCCTAATTTGCTGGGAAGTGGCGGTGCGGTCCCCTACGGCACTGCGTAGGATCCTACGGTCTTGGCGTGCATCCGTGCGTCGCTGCGGTCCGGTCCCAGGTCGACGGGCACGTGCACCTTCCGCCGACCACTGGCGACAACATCGATGTACTGTGGAGACCTCACGCCCCACGTGTTGAGCAATTCGGCGGTACGTCCACCCGGCCTCCCGCATGCCCACTATACGCCCTCGCTCAAAGTCCGTCAACTGCACATACGGTTCACGTCCACGCTGTCGCGGCATGCTACCAGTGTTAAAGACTGCGATGGAGCTCCGTATGCCACGGCAAACTGGCTGACACTGACGGCGGCGGTGCACAAATGCTGCGCAGCTAGCGCCATTCGACGGCCAACACCGCGGTTCCTGGTGTGTCCGCTGTGCCGTGCGTGTGATCATTGCTTGTACAGCCCTCTCGCAGTGTCCGGAGCAAGTATGGTGGGTCTGACACACCGGTGTCAATGTGTTCTTTTTTCTATTTCCAGGAGTGTAGATACTGAACCAGTTCGTTGAGAAATGTTTTAACTACGAGAGATCGTCACAAAGTTAAGTAATGCACTGCCAAAATAAATAAATAAATAAATGCAAAACCCACAAGACTCTGTTCAATGGCAAAGTGCATACTGAGGGATTATAGTGTTAATTGTAAATTAACAACAGCCTCAGTTGCAATATTTACCTACATTTGCCTAGGTTTCAGTTGGGATAACCCAACCTTCTTCAGAATACACTACTGACCATTAAAATTGCTACACCACGAAGATGACGTGCTACATACGCGAAATTTAACCGACAGGAAGAAGATGTTGTGATATGCAAATGATTAGCTTTTCAGAGCATCCACTCAAGGTTGGCGCCGGTGGCGACACCTACAACTGACATGAGGAAAGTTTCCAACTGATTTCTCATACACAAACAGCAGCTGACTGGCGTTGCATGGTGAAACGTTCTTGTGATGCCTCGTGTAAGGAGGGGAAATGCGTACAATCACGTTTCCGACTTTGATAAAGGTCGGATTGTAGCCTATCGCGACTGCGGTTTATCGTATCGCGACATTGCTGCTCGCGTTGGTCGAGATCCAATTACTGTTAGCAGAATATGGAATCGGTGGGTTCAGGAGAGTAATACGGAACGCCGTACTGTATCCCAACGGCCTCGTATCACTAGCAGTCGAGATGACAGGCATCTATTCTGCATGGCTGTAACGGATCGTGCAGCTACGTCTCTATTCCTGAGTCAACAGAAAGGGACGTTTGCAAGACAACAACCACCTGCAAGAACAGTTAGACGAAGTTTGTAGCAGCATGAACTATCAGCTCGGAGACCATGGCTGCGGTTACGCTTGACGCTGCATCACAGACAGGAGCGCCCGCGATAGTGTACTCAACGACGAACCTGGGTGCACGAATGGCAAAACGTCATTTTTTCGGATGAATCCAGGTTCTGTTTACAGCATCATGATGGTCGCATCCGTGTTTGGCGACATCGTGGTGAACGCACATTGGAAGCGTGTATTCGTCATCGCCATACTGGCGTATCACCCGGCGTGATGGTATGGGATGCCATTGGTTACTCGTCTCGGTCACCTCTTGTTCGCATTGACGGCACTTTGATCAGTGGACGTTACATTTCAGATGTGTTACGACCCGTGGCTCTACCCTTCATTCGATCCGTGCGATTTCAGCAGGATAGTGCACGACCGCATGTTGCAGGTCCTGTATGGCCCTTTCTGGATACAGAAAATGTTCGACTGCTGTCCTGGCCAGCACATTCTCCAGATCTCTCACCAATTGAAAACGTCTGGTCAATGGTGGCCGAGTAACTGGCTCGTCACAAAATACCAGTCACTACTCTTGATCGTGTTGAAGCTGCATGGGCATCTGTACCTGTACACGCCATCCAAGCTCTGTTTGACTCAATGCCCAGGCGTATCAAGGCCGTTATTACGGCCATTGGTGGTTGTTCTGGGTACTGATTTCTCAGGATCTATGCACCCAAATTGCGTGAAAATGTGATCACATGTCAGTTCTAGTATAATATATTTGTCCAATGAATACCCGTTTATCATATGCATTTCTTCTTGGTGTAGCAATTTTAATGGCCAGTAGTGTAAAAGCAACTACGATTTGTCCATAATGGACAATGTCAAAAACTAAAAACTATAATATAGTAATACATCGTCATATTGCAGTAACTTATCTGGGAAACAGGCTCGGCCCCACTTCGCGACCGCAGCACGGCAGCAACGGATGTTGTACTGGAACTGGCTATAGCCTCGAGAGTGCATGCGCGATAGAGTGTCACGCGTACTTGTTAATACTGGTACCAACATGTACACGTAAACTCAAAATTTTATGAATAACCAGGTGCGGCTAACGAAATTGACGTATCCTGTAAGGAAGAAAGATATATCGACTGTCTTAACAATTGTAATAAATTGTTGGACGTCAAAAGTGAAGGGAGCAATGCGTTTACTGGCAGAAGTAAAGCTGTGAGGACGGGGCGTGAGTCGTGCCTGGGTAGCTCAGTTGGTAGAGCACTTGCCCGCGACGGGCAAAGGTCCCGTGTTCGAGTCTCGGTCCGGCACATGGTTTTAATCTGACAGGAAGTTTCTATGCGTTTACTATTTTAAGCCAACCTATCATATTCGGGCTATAGTGTTAGTGATTCATTTGTCAAGGTCATCGGCGATCAGATGGCGCTGAGGAGTTCCGTCTGTGCGCCCCCTGTTGTGACTCTCCAGGCAGTAACCGTGCTGAGTTTAAATGTGAACAGTGTTTGCGACATTAGTTCTAGAGTACAGCCAAGACACACCAACGACTACGTACTCCTGTTGAAGAGCTTCAGCCAGTTAAAAGAGGTCAGGCTGCGGTGGGTGTATCAACCGGATGCTCTACATGTTCGGCGCAACGTGTCGCTTCTTCTAACAGTGGTCTGTGAAACATTCCCACACCTGTAGACCAGGTTCTGGAAGACCGCACGTCAAGATTGACGGACTGTGCGAGCAGCGGTGGCCCTCCGAATATCATCCAGAGACGAAATCCGAGGACACGATGCCCGTGCTGTGTGATCAGGAAGTGCTGGGAACCGTCTGCTTACAGCAGGATTAATATCTCCTGTGCCCTCAGCAAGGCTACCGTTGACATCACTGACATGCATGGCTGATTTGGTGTCATGGAAAAGTGGAATAGCGCTCTGCTGTCTTCAGTGGTAAGAGTACGTTGTGCCCATATGCCAGTGACGGACATACAATGTAAGGCGTAGAACTGGTGAGCTGCCTGTTCCAGAATGCATTCTCCCACGACACACAGCCCCCCCCCCCCCCCCCCTGTCCCCGCCGTCCAGGATGCGTGGTTCAAAATGGCTCTGAGCACTATGGGACTTAACTGCTGAGGTCATCAGTCCCCTAGAACTTAGAACTACTTAAACCTAACTAACCTAAGGACACCACACACATCCATGCCCGAGGCAGGATTCGAACCTGCGACCGTAGCGCCTAGAACCGTTCGACCACTCCGGCCGGCAGGATGCGTGGTGTGGGGGGGCAATCAGTTACGACTCGCGGTCACGTTTGGTAATATTTCTGTAGGGAAAAGTAACTGGAACCAGATACATTGCACAGGCTGGTATTCCCATACTATTGCTCTCTCTGCAACAAGAAGGTGATGTGCTTTTTCAGCACGATAACGCACGTCCACGTGCGGCTGCTGCGACGTAACGTAGTTTTCTGATGTACAACAATTGCCCTGATCAGCGAGATCACCATATCTCTCGCCAACAGAGCAAGCGTGGTGCATGTAGCCTGTTTGTGTATTGGCAGCGCTATAGCCTGTTTTAATATCGCTGACAGCGCTCGCTCTGCGCTCTCGGCAAGAGCTTCTGTGGTTGGACGGACTAGCAGTTAGCAAATGGATAGGTAAGAGTATGGACATGACATTCTTAGTGGAGACACTTTGTTGGTAGGACATGCATTGTAAAGTGAGATGAAACGATGTGTGTATAAGAAAATACGCGAGGAAATGTATGATGATGATAACGTTTGGGCAGTAGAATTATTGACAACCCTATAATTTTTGGAACTGGATGTCACTTGAATAAGCTAAAATATTCTAAATACTTTGTTTGCTCGTCAACAAAATCTTCCTTTCGCTAACCATATGCCTCCTGGTAGTTAGTGTATGTAGTAGAATCTTTTTATTTAGCTGGCTGTAGTTGCTACTTGTACTTGTTGTAACTGCCATAGTTCGCGTTATGAAGATTTTCTGTGAGGTAAGTGACTTATGAAAAAGAATGGGGTTTGTACTGTTTGGATTCGTAATTGAAATGTGTTTATGCAATTAACAGAGTTGGAGGTAGTTACATGTTTCTTTAATTTCATATTTTTTGGATTTGTCTTATTGTTAGGATTTTTTGCAATTCATGGCCATTCTTTTGTGTTAATTATTGGAAATCATGTTGTCCATGTATAGCAGTCAGATTGCGTTTGCTTTGTGTATTGTGAGTAATAAATGAATAGGTTCAGTTTGAGTTGTCTTTGTCAGAAAAAATGTTGTAGGTCAGTGTTTAATAAAAATAATTAAAGAGGTAGTTGCAATGCTGTATAATGAAGCGATATCTTACTCGTTGTCCAGGGGCTGCAAGCACCATTGCCGAGTTGCAACAAAGCGCAGAATGCTTGCGACAATCTATTTCAGGATGCCATACGGCATATATGATAGTTTGCAGCTGAGCATTGCCGCCAGAGGGGGTAACACTGTCTTTTGATGAGACCGTTTGGGCACTCCTTACTGTGACCTGTGTGTTTAGTTTGGTCTGAATTTGTTACTGTATACTCTTACAATGATGAACTACCTCTCACATCACTTATCTGGTCCTTGGGGGTGCTGCATTTTTTTTTCCGGCAGTGTACATGTTGTCCCACGGTGAGACCATTGCGCAAGAAGAGTGGCGCATTGTCGGAAGAAAGTACGTGATCCGGGTTTCCTACACACACACACACACACACACACACACACACACACACACACACACACACAGTTACGGTGCCGTACGGATAACAGATGTTTCACAGTGTCGGGGTGTAATGGTTTGGAGGCTGGATACGTAATCCAAAGTTGTTGGAAAAACCTCTAAGTTACACTCGGATTCGCCGTGAAATTCCTGCGGTATGTGGAACAAATGCAACGCCCATCCATCCGCGGTGAAGCGGTTCCAACAGTTTGACCTATGCTGACCATTCGTGAGTTGATGCTGATCCTGAAGCAAGGCCATCGCCATTGACCTTAACAATAACGTCCAGGCAATCGAGGAACTGATTCGCAGCAACTGCAGATTTTCCGAGATTGAAAGCGTAGACAGAGACGTCCTCGAATGGCTCCGTGACCAAGTAGTGCATTTCTATGGTCGAGGAACTGAACAATTGGTAGGAAGTTGCGACACGGTTTACAGACCCTTGGTTACTACGTTGAAAAATAATGTCGTGTCTCTGTGTCCTTGGGATGTACGAAAGGGTATCCAAAAAAAATCGGAATTATTTTTTGATAGCTATATATTTTCCAATTGTTTGCAAAACAACCTTATACGTTCAAAATACTCTCCCTTGCAACTAATACATTTGCACCACCGGTGCTTCCATTGTTCGAAACATTTTTTTTTATACTCGTCTTTAGAAATGACTGACAGCTCCTAACTCGTTTTTTTTTCTTGACTTCTTCAGTGATGTCAAATCGGTGTCCTTTCATGGCGCTTTGCATGCGTGGAAATAAGAAAAACTCGCATAGAGCCAGGTTAGGCGACTAACGCGCGTGGGGCAGCGGAACCACGCCATTTTTAGCCAAAAACTCGACGTTCGTTTTGACTGTCGGTCAGAACCCAAGGAACAAACTTGGTAGCAACGCTTTTCATTCCCAAATATTCTGTTAAAATTCGCTGAACCGAACTCCAAGATAACCCACTAATCTCTGACAGTTGATGAATTGTCTGTCGACAGTCTGTGAGCACAGGCTCCCGAATTTCTTCAATATTTTCGTCGATTTTGGCAGTTGATGGACGTTCCGAACAAGGTTTGTCATCAACCGACATATCACCATTTTTAAATCGAGTAACCCACTTGTACAGTTGAGTTTTTCCAATAGCGTCATCTTGGTAAGCTGGTTTCAACATTAAAACAGTTTCAGCAACAGTTTTACCGAGTAGAAAACAAAATTTCGCAGCTGCATGTTGTTCACTTAAACTTGCCATCATAAAAAAAACTAAACAAGAACAAAACACTGTGTAAAACACAAGTCATGGATTTCAGAAAATATATTCAACATTATGGAAGAAATTAAAAATACAGAAGGTCTCTCGGGATGTAGACAATAAACAAATGCGATAAAAAGAGAGGAAGAAGGCACAAGAGGAATGATTTCGAAATAAAGGTGAAGAGATAGACAGTTACAAGACACGAGGTAACGCAAAGGATCGTATGAAGAAGTTCGGAACAATTTCAGAAGTAGAATGGCAATAACGCAAGACAATGAGGGCAAAATAATGATACGAGGAGCATAAGGCGGAGTAGCACATGAAAATGCTTGCAGTAGTAGAGGAACTGCATGATGGAAGAGATACGCACGAAAATGGTCTGGGAAAAGCAAATGACGTTGACGAATACGAGCTTGGCCCATCTGTTCTGAGAGAAGAATTTGACAGAGGACTGCTCTGGCTAAAGTATCATAAAGCTCCAGAACCTGTTATTTCCTGAAGAGTTACTCGGTACGCAAGGAAAGAAAATTAAAGGCATGTTTTCTAAGAATAGCAATAATAAGAAGTGCGACAGTATAGGAAACTCACCCTCGCATCTCATGTCTTGGTGGTAGTAGTGTTAGTAGTTTAATTAATCCGTGGATCACTTCTACAAGCGTATCCGATATGTCATGATATTGTAATTTAAGACGAACAAAAATAATATAATTCGTGTGTATACAGGCATTTACATACTTAAGGGAGTAGTTTGAGAAGGATAGGACAGGTAGGCAGCAGCGTCCTCGTTGTAGGAACCATCCCTTTTCCATGAAATAATTGACGGAAACCACAGAAAGCCTAAATCAGAAGGGTCGGATGGAGACTGGCCTCTCCGCCCTCACGAATACAAGGCCAGTCTGTTTAAAACAGTGCTACATCATTCAGTTAATCCCTAGCGTACAATTCGCTTACCAGTCACTATGCACACGTTGGCTCATAATGTAACACTACAACACCATCAGCTGACATCAACCTTAGAAATACCAACCAGGATCATCAACGACGCCGTGACAAAGAATACAGGATGCCTCGAAAATGGCTCTGAGCACTATGGGACTTAACATCTATGGTCATCAGTCACCTAGAACTTAGAACTACTTAAACCTAACTAACCTAAGAACATCACACAACACCCAGTCATCACGAGACAGAGAAAATCCCTGACCCCGCCGGGAATCGAACCCGGGAACCTGGGCAAGATGCCTCGACACACATTCCAAAGTAGCCGTCGAACGCGAGCGACGATAGTCGCGTTACGATTAATTGTAGAAAAATCACTGAGGCTCAGCATTCCCATACTGACCGCCTTTATGGACACAGAGAAAGCTTTCGATTACGTTAAATGGCCAAAATGTTCGAGTTGGTGAAGAATAGAGGTATAGACTACAGGGACAGAGGAATAGTTCCGCTGTTATATAAGATCTCCAGTGGTTTGCTTTCACATGAGAGAAGGAATTTATTTAAAAGCCATTTGATGGGCGCCATTTCTGAGTGCTACAGTTTGGCCTAAACGTAAGTTCGTTTTATAATTTGGATCGGGTGAAATGCCGAGTCAAGGGGCCTAAATAAAAATCGACTGGGAAAATTAAGTTATCAGCAATAAGTCATAACCGGGGCCTTCAATTTAGCATCTACTTTCAGTAAAGATTATTCCGCCACTAACAAAACAACTGACAATTTCCTCGAATAATTATTCATTGTAATTGCATGCAAAGGTCTAAAAACTGCAAAGTAATCAAATGGATTGAAAACAGGAGTACACCTCCATATCAGCCTATTCTGTAAAATAGACCATAGATCACTCATTTAAAAAGATAGTATGTACTTGAACACTGGTAATACAGACAGAGTTTCGTTGTGGAAATTATTGAAAGCATCTCGTATTGAAGTACGCGCTATATTTCTAACTTCTGCATAACTTTGCCAGTCTTGGGAATTTTGCGTTCTTTTAAATTTGGCATGCTTTCTTCGCTGTTTCTGCAACAGCGATTGACCCGTTTTGTGTACCATGGGGGATCAATACCATCACTTATTAATTTATGTGGTATATATCTGTCAATTGCTGTCGATACTATCTCTTTGAAATCATTCCATAACTTTTCCACACTTACATGATCGGATCGGAAGGAGTGCAGACTGTCTCTTAAAAAGGCGTTAAGAGCATTTTACCAGCTTTTTTAAATAGATATACTTTGCGTTTCTTTTTTATGGTTGTAGGAATTACGGTATTCAGCCTAGCAGCTACTGCCTTGTGGTCGCTAATCCCTGTATTCGTCACGATACTCACTATTTGTCCATGATTATTTGTTGCTATGAGGTCAAGTATAATTTCGCAACCATTTACGCTTCGAGTGGCTCATGAACTAATTGTTCATAATAATTTTCTGAGAAAGCATTCGCCGGCCCTTGTGGCCGAGTGGTTCTAGGCGCTTCAGCCTTGACGCTGCATCACGGACAGGAGCGGCTGCGATGGTGTACTCATTGACGAACCTGGGTGCACGAATGGCAAACGTCATTTTTTCGGATGAATCCAGGTTCTGTTTACAGCATCATGATGGTCGCATCCGTGTTTGGTGACATCGCGGTGAACGCACATTGGAAGCGTGTATTCGTCATCGCCATACTGGCGTATCACCTGGCGTGATGGTATGGGGTGCCATTGGTTACACGTCTCGGTCACCTCTTGTTCGCATTGACGGCACTTTGAACAGTGGACGTTACATTTCAGATGTGTTACGACCCGTGGCTCTACCCGTCATTCGATCCCTGCGAAACCCTACATTTTAGCTGTATAATGCACGACCGCATGTTGCAGGTCCTGTACGGGCCTTTCTGGATACAGAAAACGTTCGACTGCTGCCCTGGCCAGCACATTCTCCAGATATTTCACCAATTGAAATCGTTTAGTCAATGGTGGCCGAGCAACTGGCTCGTCACAATACGCGAGTCACTACTCTTGATGAACTGTGGTATCGTGTTGAAGCTCCATAGGCAGCTGTACCGGTACACGCCATCCCAGCTCTGTTTGACTCAATGCCCAGGCGTATCAAGGCCGTTATTACGGCCAGAGGTGTTTGTTCTGGGTACTGATTTCTCAGGATCTATGCACACAAACTGTGTGAAAATGTTATCATGTGTCAGTTCTAGTATAATATATTTGTCCAATGAAGACCCGTTTATCATCTGCATTTCTTCTTGGTGTAGCTGTTTTATTGGCGAGTATTGTATTTAAAAGCTGTTTGATGGGTGCCAGTTCTGAGTGCTACAGTTTGGCCTAAACGTAAGTTCGTTTTATAATTTGGTTCGGGGCCTGAATAAAAATCGCCTGGGAAAATTAAGTTATCAACAATAAGTCATAACTGGGGCCTTCAATTTAGCATGTACCTGCAGTAAACAATATTCCGCCGCTAAGGTCGCCACTAACGAAGCAACTGACAATTTCCTCGAATAATTATTCATTTTAACTGCAAGCAAAGGTCTAAAAACTGCAAAGTAATCAAATGGATTGAAAACAAAAGTACACCTCCATATCTGCCTATTCTGTAAAATAGACCATCGATCACTCATTTAAAAAGGCAGTATGTACTTGAAGACTGGTGTGACGACATCGTTGTAGGTGTCAGAAAAATTAGTAATCTCATGGGTGTAGATGAGGCTCTGATGATCGCAACAGATGGACATCAACTGGGATCCAACATGCGAAAGATGGCCGAACGAAGCTGGAAATATGGTCTTGAAAGCAACTACGGGAAGACCAAAGTGCTGATTATAGAGTGCTCTAATGACAACAGGCGTGACATCACAAGAATTGCTGCGTGCTAGGTCGCCAGTCGCTTCGAGTATTTAGGATCTGTTGTCTCTGGTACTGGATATTGCGAGCTAGAGATCCCTAGGCGCATTTCGATTGCGAGAAAATCGACACGCTGGAAATGTAGTGCTACAGGCTATTCCTTCAAACACTACACACAGATCATCAAACTAATGACTCGATCCTGAGGCAACTCGGTTTCAGAACGATCCTGTTGGCTCTCGTCAACGAAAATAAGTTGAAATATTTTAGCAATATTGCCAGAAGGCAAGAGGGAATGGAAAGAATAATCATAGAAGGAAAAGTCGATGCTCGAAGACCCAGAGGACTCGCAGAATTGCGGTGGGTAGAGCAGTGTAAGAGACTCACTGGGATGGAATTACAGCAAGCAGTCACCATTCCCAAGACACAGCTTTATAAAAGGTGGTCCACTGATAGTGACCGGCCTAAATATCTCACGTAATAAGCAACAAACGAAAAAAATCTGCAGAGAACGTAACTCGTCTAGCTTGAAGGGGGAAACCAAATGGCGCTATGGTTGGCCCGCTAGATGTCAAAGCGGTATGTGGGTCAAAACAAAATGTCCAGACACTCTGTGACCAAAATGGTAGTGAAACAGAGGATGACAGACTAAAGGCCGAAATACTAAATGTCTTTTTCCAAAGCTGTTTCACAGAGGAAGACTGCAGTAGTTCCTTCTTTAGATTGTCGCACAGATGACAAAATGGTAGATATCGAAATAGACGACAGAGGGATAGAGAAACAATTAAAATCGATCAAAAGAGGAAAGGCCTGATGGGATACCAGTTCGATTTTACACAGAGTACGCGAAGGAACTTACCCCCCTTCTTGCAGCGGTGTACCGTAGGTCTCTAGAAGAGCGTAGCGTTCCAAAAGATTGGAAAAGCGCACAGGTCATCCCCGTTTTCAAGAAGGGACGTCGAACAGATGTGCAGAACTATAGACCTATATCTCTAACGTCGATCAGTTGTAGAATTTTGGAACACGTATTATGTTCGAGTATAATGACTTTTCTGGAGACTAGAAATCTATTCTGTAGGAATCAGCATGGGTTTCGAAAAAGACGATCGTGTGAAACCCAGCACGAGTTGTCCGTCCACGCGACTCAGAGGGCCATAGACACGGGTTCCCAGGTACATGCCGTGTTTCTTGACTTCCGCAACGCGTTTGATACAGTTCCCCACAGTCATTTAATGAACAAAGTAAGAGCATATGGACTATCAGACCAATTCTGTAATTGGATTGAGGAGTTCCTAGATAACAGAACGCAGCATGTCATTCTCAATGGAGAGAAGTCTTCCGAAGTAAGAGTGATTTCAGGTGTGGCGCAGGGGAGTGTCGTAGGACCGTTGCTATTCACAATATACATAAATAACCTTATGGATAACATCGGAAGTGCAGTGAGGCTTTTTGCCGATGATGCTGTAGTATATCGACAGGTTGTAACAACGGAAAATTGTACTGAAATGCAGGAGGATCTGCAAAGAATTGACGCATGGTGCAGGGAATGGCAATTGAATCTCAATGTAGACAAGTGTAATGTGCTGCGAATACATAGAAAGAAAGATCCTTTATCATTTAGCTACAATATAGCAGGTCAGCAACTGGAAGCAGTTGATTCCATAAATTATCTGGGAGTACGCATTAGGAGTGATTTAAAATTGAATGATCATATAAAGTTGATCGTCGGTAAAGCAGATGCCAGACTGAGATTCATTGGAAGAATCCTAAGGAAATGCAATCCGAAAACAAAGGAAGTAGGTTACAGTACACTTGTTCGCCCACTGCTTGAATACTGCTCACCAGTGTGGGATCTGTACCAGATAGGGTTGATAGAAGAGACAGAGAAGATCCAACGGTGAGCAGCGCGCTTCGTTACAGGATCATTTAGCAATCGCGAAAGCGTTACGGAGATGATAGATAAACGCCAGTGGAAGACTCTGCTAGAGAGACGCTCAGTAGCTCGGTACGGGCTCTTGTTGAAGTTTCGAGAACATACCTTCACCGAGGAGTCAAGCAGTATATTGCTCCCTCCTACGTATATCTCGAGAAGAGACCACGAGGATAAAATCAGAGAGATTAGAGCCCTCACAGAGGCATACCGACAATCTTTCTTTCCACGAACAATACGAGACTGGAATAGAAGGGAGAACCGATAGAGGTACTCAAGGTACCCTCCGCCACACACCGTCAGGTGGCTTGCGGAGTAGGGATGTAGATGTAGATGTAGATTTGTTCGCGTGCATCTTTCATTTAACCGTTATGAATATCCGTTTGGAAATAAAAAGTATTATAACCAGTCACAGTTGTTGCTCTATATACTATGTGTTTCGGAGAATTATACCTCGATCATCAGTTGAATTTATGTCAGATAATCTGGCATGGACAAGGTATATATGCGACTTTTGAGTAAGCTGTATCATTGTCTTTCTGTCTCCTTCTAATACGTCAGCTTTGCTTAGTTCAACTTATATAAGGAGTGTTCGAATAAAAAAAGTACGAAACGCTGTGAGAACTAAACTGGTTGAAATCTGCACACGCCGCTTTGGAGTAACGTAGTGAGACATCTAGGGACTCGAATGTAGTGTCGTCTTCTCCCCCCAAAAAATTGAGATCCGATATCAAATTCCTCGGGTATGGAAAAACCATTAACAGTAATAATTATGTTCTGTGGGACATCCGTAATCTACGCAATTCCATCAAGAGCAAACGGCCTGAGCCGCGCGGAGGGAGTGATTCTGCTCCGCGATAGGGCGCTTCTAAACGTCTCCAAGGTCACACAAAACGTAATCGCCCAGTTAGAGCAGCTACAGCGCGGACATGTTGCCCTGTGCCTCCCACGTTTTTGGTCCAGGGGAAAAACATCTCAGAGAGAAGCACTGCAACTCGGACGACGAACTGAATTACACAATCACGGGATTGCTGGAAACAGGCAATCCTTCGGCTCGTGAAATAGTTGGACAGATGTGCTAAGGCATCTGGCGATTACTTTTGAATAAAGGCTTCTAATTACACCCACAGTGTCATTTCTTCTTAACAACACTCATAGAAAGTGCAAGTGGTGTAAATGCGGCTGGAAAATAGCCTGTAACCACTGAAAGGCTGTTCTCTAGATTAACCAAAAGTTGTACACACAAATCGTCCATGCCTTATTAACTTTGTCATAGATGTGTTAGGTGGGCGCATTAGTCAGCGCCGTTCTTCACTGGGTTGGCACCACTGCATTGTGAAGCCTTCGTTTTTCGTTATTCATTTGTTTCTCTTCTATTATGAATTTGATTGTTGCGACTACGCGATTGTATGTTGGCTAAACAGGGATGGCTAGAGGACAAATTTAAGGGTGTGGAGGCATATATGACTAGGGTAAGATAGATACTGCCTACAGGAAAATTAAAGAAACCTTTGGAGGAAAAAGAACCACTTGTATGAATATCAAGAGCTCAGATGGAAAACCAGTTCTAAGCAGAGAAGGGAAAGCAGAAATGTACAAGGAGTGTATTGAGGGTCTATGTAAGGGCGATGTACTTGAGGGCAATGTTATGGAAATGGAAGAGGACGTAGATGAAGGTGAAATGGAAGATATGATACTGCATGAAGAGTTCGACAGAGCACTGAAAGACCTAAGTCGAAACAAGGCCCCGGGAGTGGACAACATTCCATTAGAACTACTAATAGCCTTGGGAAAGCCAGCCGTCACAAAACTCTACCAACTAGCGAGCAAGATGTATGAGACAGGCGAAATACCATCATACTTCATGAAGAATATAATAATTCCAGTCCCAAAGAAAGCAGGTGTTGACAGGTGTGAAAATTACCGAACTATCAGTTCATTAAGCAAAAAAAAAAAAAAAAAAAAAAAAATGGTTCAAATGGCTCTGAGCACTATGGGACTTAACATCTATGGTCATCAGTCCCCTAGAACTTAGAACTACTTAAACCTAACTAACCTAAGGACATCACACACAACACCCAGCCATCACGAGGCAGAGAAAATCCCTGACCCCGCCGGAAATCGGGAACCCGGGCGTGGGAAGCGAGAACGCTACCGCACGACCACGAGATGCGGGCAGTTCATTAAATCACAACTGCAAAATACTAACGCGAATTCTTTACAGACGAATGGAAAAACTGGTAGAAGCCGACCTTGGGGAAGTTCAGTTTGGATTCCGTAGAAATGTTGGAACACATGAGGAAATACTGACCCTAAAACTGGTAGAAACCGAACTTGGGGAAGTTCAGTTTGGATTCCGTAGAAATGTTGGAATACATGAGGAAATATTGACCCTATGACTTATCTTAGAAAATAGATTAAGGAAAGGAAAACCTGCGTTTCTAGCATTTGTAGACTTAGAGAAAGCTTTTGACAATGTTGACTGGAATACTCTCTTTCAAATGCTGAAGGTGGCAGGGGTAAAATACAGGGAGTGAAAGGCTATTTACAATTTGTACAGAAACCAAATGGCAGTTATAAGAGTCGAAGGTCATGAACGGGAAGCAGTATTGGGGAAGGGACTGAGGCAGGGTTGTAGCCTATCCCCGATGTTACTCAATCTGTATATTGAGCATGCAGTAAAGGAAATAAAAGAAAAATTCGGAGTAGGAATTAAAATCCATGGGGAAGAAATGAAAACCTTGAGGTTCGCCGATGACATTGTAATTCTGTCAGAGACAGCAAAGGACCTGGAAGAACAGTTGAACGGAATGGACATTGTCTTGAAAGGAGGATATAAGATGAACATCAAAAAAAAAAAATCTAACGAGGATAATGGAATTTAATCGAATTAAATCAAATGATGCTGAGCGAATCAGATTAGGAAATGAGGCACTTAAAGTAGTAGATGAGTTTTGCTATTTGGGGAGCAAAGTAACTCATGATGGTCGAAGTAGAGACGATATAAAATGTAGACTGGCAAGGAAAGCGTTTCTGAAGAAAACAAAATTTATTAATATCGAGTATAGGTGTGTCAGGTGAAACGTGTATGTACTCGGTAGCAGCGATGGTGAGGCATGATAAAATCTTTGACCAGAGTTCCTTGTCTGCGCTTGACTGCGCGAGAGTGCAGTTCAGTCGCGAGTTAGCTGTTCGAGAGTAGTAGCGCATGCGAGATGACGTAGTCTGTGGTAGTAGCGCGCGAGAGATAGTCGCAGTTGTGTGTGAGGAGTCGGCGGGCGTCGACATGGCACTCTGGTCAAGATTCACGACAAGGTATATTTTTTTATAAGGTAATGAAGCAGCATTGCGCACATCTGATAATGTAATGTAAATTAACTGTAACTAATTTGTTCAACAATCGCCCCAATAATAATTTTGTTTTCAAACCAAGTACTTTAACAAAACAAACATTTCATTAAAAGAATATTTGCCTTCCATTTCCTTTAAAGAAAAATTTACTTAAATTAAAAAAAAAATATTTACAATGCATTTCCTCCAAGCTATCGCGAAAAATAAGAGCAGATCCAGTTTTACTGAGGTAAGAATTTGAGTTTAATCAGGGCCTGAGATCGACATTTCGGTGTATTTGCGTTTTCATTGTCACTGAGATTTCATTTTTTATTGAATTGACTTACATTTCTGTGTGCAGCTTACATTTGGGTCAGATTGCTATTTTATTTTCATTTAATTGTCATTGTCTTTAAATTTAATTGCTGTGAGGTTACACTAGGTTATATTCTCGTTAACATTCAAGTATTGTCTTTTCAAATTTCTCTGGGGAGGTTACACAGGAAGTCTTTACTGAAAGTATTTGTATGGGGTGTAGCCATGTATGGAAGTGAAACATGTACGATAACTTGTTTGGACAAGAAGCTTTCGAAATCTATTGCTAGAGAAGAATGCTGAAGACTAGATGGGTGGGTGACGCAGCTAATTAGGAGGAACTGAATAGAATTGGGAAGAAGAGAAATTTGTGGCACAACTTGACTGGAAGAAGAGATCGGATGGTAGGACACATTTTGGGGCATCAAGGAATCACCAATTTAGTGTTGGAGGGAAGTGTGGAATGGAAAAGATGTAGAGGTAGACCAAGAGTTGAATACGCTTAGCAGATTCAGATGGATGTAGGTTGCAGTAGTTACTCAGAGATGAAGAAGCTTGCACAGGATAGAATAGCATGGAGAGCTGCATCAAACCAGTCTCTGGACTGAAAACGACAAAATAACAACAACATATTGGTTGATTCGTGAGTTTCTCCCGGCGTATTTGATAATCAAAATATCCACGGGTGTACTGCCGGTCTACAGTGTCCAACGGGCACAATATTTCGGCGATCATACATGTCGCCGAAATATGAACCATGGACCTTGCCGTTGGTGGGGAGGCTTGCGTGCCTCAGCGATACAGATGGCCGTACCGTAGGTGCAACCACAACGGAGGGGTATCTGTTGAGAGGCCAGACAAACATGTGGTTCCTGAAGAGGGGCAGCAGCCTTTTCAGTAGTTGCAGGGGCAACAGTCTGGATGATTGACTGATCTGGCCTTGTAACATTAACCAAAACGGCCTTGCTGTGCTGGTACTGCGAACGGCTGAAAGCAAGGGGAAACTACAGCCGTAATTTTTCCCGAGGACATGCAGCTCTACTGTATGATTAAATGATGATGGCGTCCTCTTGGGTAAAATATTCCGGAGGTAAAATAGTCCCCCATTCGGATCTCCGGGCGGGGACTACTCAAGAGGACGTCGTTATCAGGAGAAAGAAAACTGGCGTTCTACGGATCGGAGCATGGAATGTCAGATCACTTAATCGGGCAGGTAGGTTAGAAAATTTGAAAAGGGAAATGGATAGGTTAAAGTTAGATATAGTGGGAATTAGTGAAGTTCGGTGGCAGGAGGAACAAGACTTTTGGTCAGGTGATTACAGGGTTATAAATACAAAATCAAATAGGGGTAATGCAGGAGTAGGTTTCATAATGAATAAAAAAATAGGAGTGCGGGTTAGCTACTACAAACAGCATAGTGAACGCATTATTGTGGCCAAGATAGACACAAAGCCCATGCCTACTACAGTAGTACAAGTTTATATGCCAACTAGCTCTGCAGATGATGAAGAAATAGATGAAATGTATGACGAGATAAAAGAAATTATTCAGGTAGTGAAGGGAGACGAAAATTTAATAGTCATGGGTGACTGGAATTCGTCAGTAGGAAAAGGGAGAGAAGGAAACATAGTAGGTGAATATGGATTGGGGGGAAGGAATGAAAGAGGAAGCCGCCTTGTAGAATTTTGCACAGAGCATAACTTAATCATAGCTAACACTTGGTTCAAGAATCATGAAAGGAGGCTGTATACATGGAAGAAGCCAGGAGATACTGACAGGTTTCAGATAGATTATATAATGGTAAGACAGAGATTTAGGAACCAGGTTTTAAATTGTAAGACATTTCCTGGGGCAGATGTGGATTCTGACCACAATCTATTGGTTATGAACTGCAGATTGAAACTGAAGAAACTGCAAAAAGGTGGGAATTTAAGGAGATGGGATCTGGATAAACTGAAAGAACCAGAGGTTGTAGAGAGTTTCAGGGAGAGCATAAGGGGACAATTGACAGGAATGGGGGAAAGAAATACAGTAGAAGAAGAATGGGTAGCTCTGAGGGATGAAGTGGTGAAGGCAGCAGACGATCAAGTAGGTAAAAAGACGAGGGCTAAGAGAAATCCTTGGGTAACAGAAGAAATATTGAATTTAATTGATGAAAGGAGAAAATATAAAAATGCAGTAAATGAAGCAGGAAAAAAGGAATACAAACGTCTCAAAAATGAAATCGACAGGAAGTGCAAAATGGCTAAGCAGGGATGGCTAGAGGACAAATGTAAGGATGTAGAGGCTTGTCTCACTAGGGGTAAGATAGATACAGCCTACAGGAAAATTAAAGAGACCTTTGGAGAGAAGAGAACCACTTGTATGAATATGAAGAGCTCAGATGGAAACCCAGTTCTAAGCAAAGAAGGGAAGGCAGAAAGGTGGAAGGAGTATATAGAGGGTTTATACAAGGGAGATGTACTCGAGGACAATATTATGGAAATGGAAGAGGATGTAGATGAAGACGATATGGGAGATAAGATACTGCGTGAAGAGTTTGACAGAGCACTGAAAGACCTGAGTCGAAACAAGGCCCCGGGAGTAGACAACATTCCACTAGAACTACTGATGGCCTCGGGAGAGCCAGTCATGACAAAACTCTACCATCTAGTGAGCACGATGTATGAGACAGGTGAAATACCCTCAGACTTCAAGAAGAATATAATAATTCCAATCCCAAAGAAAGCAGGTGTTGACAGATGTGAAAATTACCGAACTATCAGTTTAATAAGTCACAGCTGCAAAATACTAACGCGAATTCTTTACAGACGAATGGAAAAACTGGTAGAAGCGGATCTCGGGGAAGATCAGTTTGGATTCCGTAGAAATGTTGGAACACGTGAGGCAATACTGACCTTACGACTTATCTTGGAAGAAAGATTAAGAAAAGGCAAACCTACGTTTCTAGCATTTGTAGACTTAGAGAAAGCTTTTGACAATGTTGACTGGAATACTCTCTTTCAAATTCTGAAGGTGGCAGGGATAAAATACAGGGAGCGAAGGGCTATTTACAATTTGTACAGAAACCAGATGGCAGTTATAAGAGTCGAGGGGCATGAAAGGGAAGTAGTGGTTGGGAAAGGAGTGAGACAGGGTTGTAGCCTCTCCCCGATGTTATTCAATCTGTATATTGAGCAAGCAGTAAAGGAAACAAAAGAAAAGTTCGGAGTAGGTATTAAAATTCATGGAGAAGAAGTAAAAACTTTGAGGTTCGCCGATGACATTGTAATTCTGTCAGAGACAGCAAAGGACTTGGAAGAGCAGTTGAACGGAATGGACAATGTCTTGAAAGGAGGATATAAGATGAACATCAACAAAAGCAAAACGAGGATAATGGAATGTAGTCAAATTAAGTCGGGTGATGCTGAGGGAATTAGATTAGGAAATGAGACACTTAAAGTAGTAAAGGAGTTTTGCTATTTAGGGAGTAAAATAACCGATGATGGTCGAAGTAGAGAGGATATAAAATGTAGACTGGCAATGGCAAGGAAAGCGTTTCTCAAGAAGAGAAATTTGTTAACATCGAGTATAGATTTAGGTGTCAGGAAGTCGTTTCTGAAAGTATTTGTATGGAGTGTAGCCATGTATGGAAGTGAGACATGGACGATAACTAGTTTGGACAAGAAGAGAATAGAAGCTTTCGAAATGTGGTGCTACAGAAGAATGCTGAAGATAAGGTGGGTAGATCACGTAACTAATGAGGAGGTATTGAATAGGATTGGGGAGAAGAGAAGTTTGTGGCACAACTTGACTAAAAGAAGGGATCGGTTGGTAGGACATGTTTTGAGGCATCAAGGGATCACAACTTTAGCATTGGAGGGCAGCGTGGAGGGTAAAAATCGTAGAGGGAGACCAAGAGATCAATACACTAAGCAGATTCAGAAGGATGTAGGTTGCAGTAGGTACTGGGAGATGAAGAAGCTTGCACAGGATAGAGTAGCATGGAGAGCTGCATCAAACCAGTCTCAGGACTGAAGACCACAACAACAACAACAACATGTCGCCATCATCAGGTGAACTGACGCACTGAGCTCCTGTGAACGTGCCGGCACGGAGATCCGTACGCTATGGCTACTCAGGGGGAACTGGGTTCGGTCGCGGCGGCGGCCGATTTAAAAATAGGTTTCCATTCGGATGACGACAGGGCTTCCTCCTCGAAGTTCTCCATGTACAAATTCGCTACCACCGGTGAGAGTGGGCTACTTGCTTTTCCCGTTACGTGGACGACAGTTCGTCATCTGGCCACATGGTATGGATAAACTCCTTGACCTCCTTACACATCTAAACTCCATACACCCCAACATCAGATTCACTATGGAGACTGAAACGGAGGGTAAATTACCTTTCCTTGACGTCTTGGTCAAGAGAAGGGCTGACGGCACCCTAGGTCATGGGGTGTATCGGAAGACAACGCACACTGATCTGTATTTGCACGCAGACAGCTGCCACCACCCTTCACAGAGGAATGGGGTACTTAAAACTCTAGTACATAGGGCGCGCACTATCTCTGACGCAGAGAGTCTACCCCAGGAATTGGAACATCTGAGAACTGTATTTCGAAAAAATGGGTACTCAGAGTGGCAGATTCAACGTGCTCTCCGCCCAACCACTGCAGCACAACCTGTGGAGTTGGATGAAATCACGAGGGAGGAGGTAGGCACTGCGTTTATTCCATATACAGGCGCACTCTCGGGGAAAATCGCCCGCATTTTGAAGAAACACCTGGTCGGAACTGTGTTTTGTCCTCTGAATAAAACTCGTGTACTGGTGGGGAACGCCAAAGATGACCTCGCTTTGAGGAAGGCCGGCGTGTACCAGATTCCGTGTCAATGTGGCAAGTCGTATATTGGTCAGACGATGCGTACCGTCGAGGATCGATGCCGTGAACACCAGAGGCACACTCGACTGATGTATCCGAGCAAGTCGGCGGTCGCTGAACATTGTTTGTCGGAAAATCACGCTATGGAGTATGAACGCACGAGGATTCTGGTACAGACGTCGAGATACTGGGACAGCGTTGTTAGAGAGGCCATCGAAATTCGCAACAATGACGACCTCTTAAACCGCGACTGTGGCTATAATCTTAGCAAGGCTTGGGAACCAGCGATTGGGTTAATCAAGAGTAAATCGAGCAAATGTATAGTTGTGACGACCACGGCGGACAGAGCCATCACACCGACGTCATCTCAGACGCCGTCGCAATCTGTTCCACCGCGCGACCGGGGCGCGGGGCGCGGACGGCGGAGTGAGCGCGCCGCGGGCGGAGGGTGTTTAAATCGGCCGCCGCCGCGACCGAACCCAGTTCCCCCTGAGCAGCCATAGCGTACGGATCTCCGTGCCGGCACGTTCACAGGAGCTCAGTCCGTCAGTTCACCTGATGATGGCGACATGTATGACCGCCGAAATATTGTGCCCGTTGGACACTGTAGACGGGCAGTACACCCGTGGATGTTTTAACATATTGGTTAACAGCTCGTTTTGACAATTTTTCAAGGATAATCAGTACAGATAAATGAAAATTCTATCTTCGAGTTCAATCGAGGGTCCAATGCTGCAGAGGCCACGAAAAGAATGTGTGGTGGTTACGGGAAGGAAGCATTTGCTAAGAGGACAGCACGGAAATGACTTTATAGTTTCTGAGGTGGAACTACATTCTCGAAGAGATTTTCTTTTTGGTGAAAATCGCCGAACGCAGTTGGCTCCCAGTTATCCTTGCCAAATAACGTGGGAATTGGCGCAACCATTGTGAACCATCTGCATACATTGGATAAGGTGTAAAAATTGGTTACGTGGATAGCACATGTGTTAAGCGTCACCAACAAAAATCAACGAATAACTTTATGTTCGTCTTTGCTGACCCATTACTTTTCGACTTGTAGCCTTTGTCCATTCCTTGGGAACATTGTTACAGGTGACTATAAATGGTGCTTGTATGTGAACTTAAAGAAGAGGAAAGAATGGCTCAGTCCATCGAAGTAAGCAACAATCAGTGCGAAAGATGGCGCACATCCTCAAAATTACGTTGTGCGTTTAGTGGAATAAAACTAGCAGTTTTGTTTTTTCTTAAGGGACGAAACTGCTAAGGTCATCAGTCCCTACACTTTACACACAAATTAAACTAACTTAAACCAACTTATGCTATGAACAACACACACACCCATACCCGTGGGAGGACTCGAACCTCCGACAGGAGGGGCCGCGCAATCCGTGACATGGTGCCTCAAAACACGCGGTCGCTCCGCGCGGCCAAAAGAACTGGCAGCCTCAAACATGAACTGCTATTGAGAAGTGAAACGATGTTAGCTGCTCCTTATAATGACCAGCTAAGATGACTCGCTGCCGCTACTGAATACGGAACACCTGGTAAACCTGTATTGTTATTCCACGATAGTGGAAACCCGCATACGACCAGAATCACGACAAATACTATTACTGAACCCTCCTTATTTACCAGTGTTATTATCACCTTTTTCGGTATCTCTAACTACATTCAGGGACAAGTGTTCAATGGTGAAGCTTCTCCTAGCAATTGGCTTTCAGTTTTGTTCAACTCGAAACCACAGCAGATGTAGTGGACGGGTTGTCCAAAGATGATTACATTCTCAGTAGCGTATGAGTCTTGTTATTATGTATCACATTGTAACATAATGTAGGGTATTTTAAACAAATAAAATAAAATCTTGGCATTGTAAAAACTGCACGAACTTAGGCACCGACTCATATATTATACTCCGAAACGTGTAGAGGGAACTGTAGTACATGGACTGATTACGGCAAATTATAATTTCAATTGGTAGGCATGCACACCTGAATAAATATCATATCTCTGGATTCCGCTCTAACCTTCACCATGATTAAACCATTCGCATCAAGACCCGTCATATGAGGTACCAGTCAGAATGACCCCTCACTACGAGACGAAACAAAGTATTTAAGCTGTTCAGTATTATCTGAGTGGAGTTATAAGATATAAACCAGCCAATATAAATTCCTTCCTTGTTTTATTTCTTTATTTTCTGGGAACGTTTGTGGGAGAAATACTACATAAACACAGCTTTATTGAAATGATCCGCAGTAGTCAAATTTATCTCAATTTTGCTTCTGTTTGTGGGCTACCGATTTATCATGAAATGAAATAACAAAATTTACGAGTATCTACAACAGATTTACGATACTGTAATGACGTATTTGTAAAATAAAACTGAATACCGATAATAATGCAGAAAGATAGTTTTTCAGCCACATAACATAAGCAGTATATTTCATTGTTCAGCTTGGCAGTTTCTGTTCAGAAAAGAGATAGAGAAACACGTTCTGGCCGCTGACATATAAAATTAAATCCATTTGTTGTTGTTGTGGTCTTCAGTCCTGAGACTGGTTTGATGCAGCTCTCCATGTTAATCTATCTTGTGCAAGCTTCTTCATCTCGCAGTACCTACTGCAACTTCTGAATCTGTTTAGTGTATTCATCTCTTGGTCCCCATCTACGATTTTTACCCAACACGCTGCTCTCCAATACTAAATTGGTGATCCTCAGAATATGCCCCACCAACCGATCCCTTCTTCTAGTCAAGTTGTGCCACAAATTTCTCTTCTCTCTAATTCTATTCAATACCTCATCATTAGTTATGTGATCTACCCATCTAATCTTCAGCATTCTTCTGTAGCACCACATTTCGAAAGCTTCTATTCTCTTCTTGTCTAAACCATTTATCGTGCACGTTTCACTTCCATACATGGCTACACTCCATACAAATACTTTCAGAAATGACTTCCTGATACTTAAATCTATACTCGATGTTAACAAATTTCTCTTCTTCAGAAACACTTTCCTTGCCATTGTCAGTCTACATTTTATATCCTCTCTACTTCGACCATCATCAGTTATTTTGCTCCCCAAATAGCAAAACTCCTTTACTACTTTAAGTGTCTCATTTCCTAATCTAATCCCCTCAGCATCACCCGACTTAATTCGACTACATTCCATTATCCTCGTTTTGCTTTTGTTGATGTTTACCTTATACCCTCCTTTCAAGACACCGTCCATTCCGTTCAGCTGCTCTTCCAAGTCCTTTGCTGTCTCTGACAGACTTACATTGTCATCGGCGAACCTCAAAGTTTTTATTTCTTCGCCGTGGATTTTAATACCTACTCCGAATTTTTCTTTTGTTTCCTTTACTGCTTGCTCAATATACAGATTGAATAACATCGGGGAGAGGCCACAACCCTGTCTCACTCCCTTCCCAACCACTGTTTCCCTTTCATTCCCCTCGACTCTTACAACTGCCATCTGGTTTTTGTACAAAAAATCCATTTAACATGTGAAAAGTAATTATACGCAATAATTTGTATGTTAAATTGTGACAGTCAACAGAAATACGTACCTCTGACGATGCCAGTGCTGGTTCGAAGTCCGGTTCAAAAAGAAGGATGGGAGATAAGTACAGTACTTTAATTATGTCTAGTAACGTGTCGTGCTTCCCTTCACTGGCATGATTTCCGTGTCCGGTGAGTTCAGTCACGCGGACCATTATGTACCACACGGTGCGGCTATCACCGGAGTTAAAGGGTTAATTATTTCTCTGTCTACAAGACGCATTCAACTTACGTGTTCCTTTCTTATCGATAAATTACTTAATGAGTCCCAAACCACTGGGTTACACAGTGAAACGTCCTTTAATCGTAGGAGTAATAGAAGCTAGCGAGCGGCGTAATTTTTTGATGCTAGGAGCTGTCGCCAGGGTCCATGCTATGAGAAGCGATAAAAGAGTAAAAACGTTTTGGTGGCGACACGTAGGCGCGCATACCAGAGGTGAGTCAAAGCTATGTTAAGTCTGTCGCCCCAGCGCGGGGGGACGCTTGTCTGCCGACTGCCGGAGGCGGCCCATCTGGTACAGGGAATGGTCACACGTAGCGTGCGTCTGTTATTTTTACAACTATCAGGCATTAAAGTCCTGTCACGGCGTTACCTCTTCACCAGTCTCTTCTGGAAGCTTTTGAATTTCCCGAGGTCACTGTACACTACTGGCAATTAAAATTGTTACACCAAGAAGAAATGTAGATGATAAACAGGTATTCATTGGACAAATATATTATCCTAGAACTGACATGTGATTACATTTCCACGCAATTTGGGTTCATAGATCCTGAGAAATCAGTACTCAGAACAACCACCTCTGGCCGTAATAACGGCCTTGATACGCCTGAGCATTGAGTCAAACAGAGCTTGGATGGCGTGTACAGGTACAGCTGCCCATGCAGCTTCAACACGATACCACAGTTCATCAAGAGTAGTGACTGGCGTATTGTGACGAGCCAGTTAGTTGCTCGGCCACCATTTTCCGGCGGTTTCCCGCGCTCGTTGTTTCTCACGTCAAAATCACGACCTCTGAGTTTTTTTAACTACTCCAAACACTATGTTATCCCAAGAGCATGTTCGCCGAAGGCTTCAATAAGCATTCGATGCGATTCTGCAGAAGTTTTCTTCAAATTATAACAGAAAACCAATACTGTCCGGAAATCGTAGTTCGTAGGCACAAAACTCCGACTTGTTTACGGGTTTGAAACAGATACCGATGTATCGAACTGGGTTACTGTGTGTTGATATTCGTCATCAGCCGTTACAGGAAGCATATGGCGCTGCAGACACGGTCTCACTAGAGAGCTTGTATAGGGAGAGAGCGGCCAACCGGACGATACGGCGGCCATTTTTCTGCCAAACTGCGGGCGGGACTCTTGAATGGCCAGTAGTGGAGTAGTGGAGTACACACTCACCGAATCAAAAGCACAAGACAATATGGCGAAATCATTCTTTACAGCTATAATATACTAAAGGTAGCCTACTGCGTACAGCACAGGAAAATTTGATACAGTGTCTGTAAAAATTATTTGTTTCTTGCATTTATCTCCTTTAAAGTTCGTTTACTAGACATATTGCAATGAAAGTAATGTAAATAAAAAAATATAGTGTATAGCATTTGTTTTGTACCGGAAGTGCATAACGCTAAAGATTTAACGTGCCTGTATTACGTCAGATGAATTTTCGTGGTAAGCAGTTGTTAACTTGTGACATGCAAAACGGTTGATTACAGGAACTTTCCGTTTCCAGCAAGGACTGTCAGATATTGGCTTCAGAAAAGCTTGTGATGCTACCAGTATGCACGAACTACACTCCTGGAAATGGAAAAAAAGAACACATTGACACCGGTGTGTCAGACCCACCATACTTGCTCCGGACACTGCGAGAGGGCTGTACAAGCAATGATCACACGCACGGCACAGCGGACACACCAGGAACCGCGGTGTTGGCCGTCGAATGGCGCTAGCTGCGCAGCATTTGTGCACCGCCGCCGTCACTGTCAGCCAGTTTGCCGTGGCATACGGAGCTCCATCGCAGTCTTTAACACTGGTAGCATGCCGCGACAGCGTGGACGTGAACCGTATGTGCAGTTGACGGACTTTGAGCGAGGGCGTATAGTGGGCATGCGGGAGGCCGGGTGGACGTACCGCCGAATTGCTCAACACGTGGGGCGTGAGGTCTCCACAGTACATCGATGTTGTCGCCAGTGGTCGGCGGAAGGTGCACGTGCCCGTCGACCTGGGACCGGACCGCAGCGACGCACGGATGCACGCCAAGACCGTAGGATCCTACGCAGTGCCGTAGGGGACCGCACCGCCACTTCCCAGCAAATTAGGGACACTGTTGCTCCTGGGGTATCGGCGAGGACCATTCGCAACCGTCTCCATGAAGCTGGGCTACGGTCCCGCACACCGTTAGGCCGTCTTCCGCTCACGCCCCAACATCGTGCAGCCCGCCTCCAGTGGTGTCGCGACAGGCGTGAATGGAGGGACGAATGGAGACGTGTCGTCTTCAGCGATGAGAGTCACTTCTGCCTTGGTGCCAATGATGGTCGTATGCGTGTTTGACGCCGTGCAGGTGAGCGCCACAATCAGGACTGCATACGACCGAGGCACACAGGGCCAACACCCGGCATCATGGTGTGGGGAGCGATCTCCTACACTGGCCGTACACCACTGGTGATCGTCGAGGGGACACTGAATAGTGCACGGTACATCCAAACCGTCATCGAACCCATCGTTCTACCATTCCTAGACCGGCAAGGGAACTTGCTGTTCCAACAGGACAATGCACGTCCGCATGTATCCCGTGCCACCCAACGTGCTCTAGAAGGTGTAAGTCAACTACCCTGGCCAGCAAGATCTCCGGATCTGTCCCCCATTGAGCATGTTTGGGACTGGATGAAGCGTCGTCTCACGCGGTCTGCACGTCCAGCACGAACGCTAGTCCAAATGAGGCGCCAGGTGGAAATGGCATGGCAAGCCGTTCCACAGGACTACATCCAGCATCTCTACGATCGTCTCCATGGGAGAATAGCAGCCTGCATTGCTGCGAAAGGTGGATATACACTGTACTAGTGCCGACATTGTACATGCTCTGTTGCCTGTGTCTATGTGCCTGTGGTTCTGTCAGTGTGATCATGTGATGTATCTGACCCCAGGAATGTGTCAATAAAGTTTCCCCTTCCTGGGACAATGAATTCACGGTGTTCTTATTTCAATTTCCAGGAGTGTATTAAAGAAATAAGAGCTTAAAATGCAGTAATTTGGAACAACCAAATGCAGCACAACCTGGCATCGTTTACGAACGTCTGCAGAACTAATTACAGATGTCAAAAACAATACTTCAAACATGTAGGCGTACCGACTTCATCACAAAACGCTTCATTATTTCAACTCGTATTTAAGATCGCAAACGCTAATTACGTACTAAAAACGATATACAACTAAATCGAACATGCATGCACAACGCATAACAAGTCTCTCAATAATTCAAATACCTTTCAATCGTTTCCAAAAGTCCTCTGAACAATTCAACTCAAAAGCACGGCGAACATAGGAAGCGCGAGAGACGTTTGGCAGAAAATGGCGCCAAAGCTAATCAACCAATCACGGGCAACTTCACCTATGGCCACTCTCTCTGTATACAGGCTCTCGAGGTCTCTCTGGTCCATAGACTGACGGCTAGCACCATCTATAGGGAAATTCCGGTTTCATACTTCTACACCTGGTGGACAAGGTGGGCTGCAATCTGCTGATGGTGCTGTGGTGTACGGAAAGGTGTGGAAGTTGAGTGACTGTTGGAGAATACAGGATGACTTAGACAAAATTTCTATTTGGTGTGATGAGTGGCAGCTAGCACTAAATGCAGATAAATGTGAGTTAATGCAGATGAATAAGAAAAGAAAGCCATAATATTCGGATATAGCATTAGCAGTGGGCTGCTTGAGACAGTCACGTCGATTGAACGTCTGGCCATAACGTTGCAATGCGATATGGACTGGAACAAACATGTGAGCATCGTGATAGGGACGGCAATTGGTCGACTTCGGTTTATTGGGAGAATTTTAGGAAAGTGTGATTCATCTGTGAAGGACACCGCGTATAGAACGCCAGTGCGACCAATCTTGAAAACTGGGATTAGCACCAGGTCCGATTAAGGGAAGGTATCGAAGCAATTACGAGGCGTTCTGCTATACTTGTTACGGTCCACTAAGATAAGAGACATTAGGGTTTTTTTTTTTTTTTTCCTTTATTGTATTTCAATTCCCCATCGGGGCGGGCTGGCAGCAGCATAGGCGCTGCTCTTCAGCCGAAAGACATAGAACAAAACAACAGAAGACAGTTAAAAACAGCAAAGGAGAGAATAAGGTGAACATAGATATAAAAAAGGGGAACATCATGGAAGGCAATAGACAAAAAAAAATTAAAAAAAAAAAAAAAACGGGGAGACTAAAATGGAGATAAAAACTGTTTAAAAGTAGCACACACAAAAAGCCACACACTGCGACGGTTAAAAGAACACGAGGCACAGTATGACTGGAGCATAAAGGTAGCGACGTAAGGCATAGCACATAATGTAACACTGACGGCGAACCTCAAGGCAGGACACAATTAAAATCACACCTCTTGACGCACACGAGAAACAGCACTAAACAACACTGATGTGGCACACTGATGAAGAGCAACACAGAGGATCTGCCAGGCGCTAGGAGATGAGGGAGACCTGAAGAAGGGAGAGAGGGGAAGAGATGGGGGAGGTGACCGGGGGGCGCGTGGAAGAGGGCCAGGGAGGAAGGGATGTGGGAAGGAGAGAGGCAAGTATGGGGTGCAGGGTCTCAGGGGAGGGGTGGACAGAGGAAAATCCGCTCTGGGAGAAGGAGGAAAGAGGGAAAGGGGCCCTGGGGAGGGGGGGGACAAGGCCAGGTTATAGTTGGAAGGAAGGGTAGATGTCACGGCGAAGTTCGTCATCCGGGAGGGGGAGGCGTTGGAAATTGCCCTGATGAAGGAGATGGAGGGTATGGAGGTGGAGAGAGGGAGGGATACAGCGATAGAGGCGCGGCAACGGGCGGGGGGTGGAGAGGAAGGAGGAAACCAGAGGGTGGGGGGGATCAAGCCTGCGAACAATGTAAAGGATGCGGAGATGTTGGAGGAACAGGAGGAGGTGGGGGAAGGGGATCAGTTCATACAGGAGCCGTGTGGGGGAAGGAAGGCGGATACGGAAGGCAAGGCGGAGCGCATGGCGTTCAAGGATTTGGAGGGCCTTGTAAAAGCGGGTGGGGGCGGAGATCCAGGCAACGCTGGCATAACAGAGGATAGGACGGATGAGGGATTTGTAGGTGTGGAGGATGGTAGAAGGATGCAAGCCCCATGTCCGGCCAGACAGGAGTTTCAGAAGGCGGAGGCGGGAATGGGCTTTCTGCTGGATGGTCAGGAGATGAGGGGTCCAGGTGAGGTGGCGGTCAAGGGTGAGGCCAAGGTATTTCAGGGTGGGGGTGAGTTGGATAGGACGACCATAAAGGGTGAGGTAGAAATCATGGAGGCGGAAGGAGCGAGTGGTGCGGCCTATGATGATTGCCTGGGTTTTGGAGGGGTTGAGACGGAGGAACCACTGGTTACACCAAGTGGTGAACTGGTTAAGGTGGGTTTGGAGGGTACGTTGAGACCGTTGAAGGGTAGGATAGAGAGCCAGGAAGGCGGTGTCATCAGCATACTGGAGAAGGTGGACTGGTGGGGGTGGCTTGGGCATATCAGCTGTATACAAGAGATAAAGGAGAGGGGAGAGGACAGAACCCTGGGGGACGCCAGCCGTGGGATAAAAGATACGGGAGTTGGTGTTGTGGAGGGTGACATAGGAAGGACGGTGCGAGAGGAAGGAAGCGACCAGACGGACAAAATTGATAGGCAGGGCGTAGGTTTGGAGTTTAAAGAGGAGACCGGGATGCCATACACGGTCATAGGCATTTTGGAGGTCAAGGGAAACAAAAATGGCGGAGCGACGGGAGTTGAGCTGGAGGGACAGAAGGTGAACAAGGTTGAGGAGTTGGTCGTCAGCAGAGAAGGAGGGTCGGAAGCCACACTGGGTAAGGGGGAGGAGGTGGTGTTGAGCAAGGTGCTGATGGATACGGCGGGAGAGGATGGATTCAAAGACCTTACTGAAGACGGAGGTGAGGCAGATGGGACGATAGGAAGAGGCGGCAGAAGGGGGTTTGTTGGGTTTGAGGAATAAGAGGACGCGGGAGGTCTTCCACAGGTCAGGGAAGAAGCCAGTAGAGAGGACGACATTATAGAGATGGGCGAGGACAGTCAGGAAGGAATAGGGGCTTTCGCGAAGGTGACGGTAGGTGACACAGTCGTGACCAGGGGCCGTGTTACGTTTGGACCGGAGGATAAGTTTAATGTCTTGTGCTGTGATGGGAGTGTTTATGTCGGAGGGGGGCAACTGCCCCAAGTACTGGAGACTAGGAGCAAGAGGAGCGACCGAGGTATCAGCATGTTCCATGACCGTGGGGAAAAGAGAATAATCAAAGTGGGGATCATCGGGGATGGAGAAGACCTCGGAAAGGTGGGAAGCGAAGTGGTTGGCCTTACTGAGGTTGTCAGGAAGGGGGCGATCGTTATGGAGAAGGGGGTAGTGGGGAGCGGAAAGGGAACCAGTAAGACGATGGAAGGCGGACCAGTACTTGGAGGAGTTGATAGGGAGGGTGGCGTTGAGTCGTGTGCAGGTCTGGCGCCAGTCTCGGCGTTTCGTTGCTGTAATAAGGTTCCGTACGTGTCGCTGTATTTGCCGGTGGCGTTGGAGTGTATCCCTGTCACGAGTGCGCAGGAAGGAGCGATAGAGGCGGCGGGATTCACGGAGGAGGAGGACAGCCCGCGGAGGGAGAGTGGGACGGTGTGGGTGGATGGTTTTAGTAGGAACATGGGCCTCCACGGTGTCAGTAATTACCTGCTGAAGGAAGGACGAGGCGTGGTTGATGTCGTCAGGATGGTGATAGGTAAGAGGGTGGCTTTCGACCTGGGCGGAGATGGAGTCCCGGTAGGCATCCCAGTTGGCACGGCGATAGTCATGGACGACCTTGGGAGGGGGTGCAGGGTGCGGAGCCGGAGGGGGGCGGTTTGCAGATGCGATGGTGAGAAGGACAGGGAGGTGATCGCTACCTGTGGGGTCAAGGACGGCGACAGTGATACGCCCAAGGAGGTTGGCGGAGGCAATGACAACATCGGGGGTGGTGTTACTTTCAGGTCGGGTGTGCTGGGGAAGAGGAACTAGGTCACCTTGAAGTGTGGAGAGGAACTGATGCCACCGCCGAAGGGCAGCAGGAGTGCGGCTATGGATGTTGAGGTCGGCGGCAATCACATAGGTGGAGAAGGTGTGGTCAATGTGTGAGATGAAGTCATAAGGAAGAGGAGCAGTGGGGCGGACATAGATGGTGGCACAGGTAATGGTGAGGGAGGGGAAGAAGACGCTAAGGATAAGGTGTTCAGTGGGGTCATTGAGGAGAGGTTGTGGCCGGACAGGGATATGCTTAAGGTGACCAATCGCGACTCCACCCTGCGCACGAGGACCAGGAGCGTCAGTGCGGTGGAGGATATAGGGGGAGGTGCGGATAGAATGGTGGGGCTGGAGAAAGGTTTCGTTCAAGAGGAAGGTGTCGACCTGGTGGTGGGAGAGGGTGTGCATGAGGAGGTATTTGTTGGAGCGGAAGGAGCGAATGTTCTGGAAGAGGATGCGAGACTCGTGCCGCGCCATGACGGGAAGGAGGGGGGGAAGAGAGGGAAGGGAAGAGACTTAAACTAGGGTGTCGAGGCGGGTGAAGGTGAAGTGGGCTTGGTTGTGGGAGTAAGTGGCGAAGGCGTTCAGGTGGAAAACAGAGCGAGCAGCAAGGGATATTTGTTGGAAGGTGTGGGGGCGCTGAAAAGGGTGAATGTTTTGGAGGACAACGGTAATGAACCGGATGATGTCCTCGGCCGTGGGGGGTGGACGGAGGGAATTGTTGGGATGGACAGGGGGATCGACGGGACGAACTGGGACCGTAAGTTCAGGGGTGGCTGGAGGGGGTTTAGCTTTACATTTGTGGGAGTATGTGGGATGGGGGCCATTGCAGGTATTACAGGAAGGAGGAGCAGCGAGGTTGGGGCAGTTTTTAAGAAAGTGGGAGGCCTTGCAATGGGGACAGGTGGGGGGGTTTTTGCAGTTGGGAGTCAGGTGGTCATTGTACATCAGGCACCGCTGGCAACGGTAGGATTGGGGAGGGGATTTGGAGGATTCAACAGGGTGGCGACGGTGGTATATCAGGGCACCCTGGGTGAGGAGATGGTCTATGGATGGGGCGGATTCAGAGAATACCCGCATGAGGTAGGTGGGACCAGAGGCATTGTGGATACGGCGGGCAGAGCGGATTTCCAAGTCCGGGTGGGAGTTCAGTTCTACCAACACTTCATCCTCTGTGATCACCGGGCTGAGCTTGGTGATCACAGCGGTGTAGGTGGGGGGGCGTCGGGGAGGCTGGGGCTGACGAGGAGTGGAAGCGGAAAGGAAGGGTGTCAGAGAGGCGTGGGGGCCAAACATAACTCGTGGGAGTTTTCGCAGGAGGTCTGTGTGAAAGGATGGGGACGGGGACTTGATAAGGACTGAGTCCCTGCGGGGAATGAGTTGGGAAATGGGAGCACCAGGTAAGTACTTTCGTATTTCCTTGGTGAGGGTACGAGCGTCGAGGAACTTAGGATCGGGAGTTGACAGGACGAAGGTGTGGAGGGTGGGGGCCAAGGTATGGGTGGCAGGAGGAGGGGTGGTGTCCATGGTGACGGCAGGGGGAGGGGGAGGGGGAGGTGGTGTTGATTTTTTGTGGGAAGTCTCGGGAGCAGAGTCGGTAAGGACGCGCTTTTGGGGTTTTTTGGAGACTGGAGGCTGGGAGGAGGGGAGAGGGACGGGGAGGAGAGGGAGGTGGCGGGTGGCAGATCCCTGTGGCGTAGCGGAGGCACCGGGAGAAGCAGCTGGTTCAGTGGTGGCGATGGTGGCTCGGCGCGACGTGATGCGTGCGGGAGATGCAGAAGACGAAGCGACGGGGTCGGTGAGAGAGGGGAAGCCAACGACCTGAGGGGCGGCAGCAGAGGCGGCAACAGAGGCGTACGTGAGGGCGGGGGTAGGAGTGGGAGCTGTTGAGGGTGTGGAAGCTGGAGGAAGGGTGTAGAGGTGTGGGTATACAGCAGGGGAGGAGATAGGGGGATGTGTGAGCGGGGGAAGGGAAGGGGAGGCGGAAGGAGGGAGGCCAGGGGCGGCACTCCAGGAAGTGACTGTGGGAGAAGGGGAGGGGGAGGTGTAGATGACGGTGGAGGTGGGAGTACTCATTGCAGACGAACGGCGACGGACAGACGGACGTGCAGCAGGCAGCGGCGGCGTCAGCGTCGGCGTCGGCGATGGTCGGCGGCGAACAGCAGGCGGCGGCGGCGGCGGCGGCGGCGGCGACGGCGGCAGCGGTTACGACGACGGCGATGGACAGCGAGCAGGCAGGCAGTTACGACGACGGCGATGGACAGCGAGCAGGCAGGCAGGCAGGCAGGCGGACGGACGGACGAACGAACGAACAGCGACAGCAACAAGCGGCGGGCACACAGACAAACACACACAATCTTCGAAGACGGAGATTCCACCCTGAGAGTAGCCCAGGCTTTGCAATCTGACGCTTTCGAAGGAGGGGATCCAACCCTCTAGATCGACATTAGGGCTTATATGAGGGCATTTATGCAGTCGTTTTTCGCTCACTCTGTATGCGAGTGAAACAGGAAAGAAAATGACTGGTAGTTGTATGTAGATGTAGATTATACACTACTGGCCATTAAAATTGCTACACCACGAAGATCACGTGCCACAGACGCGAAATTTAACAGACAGGAAGAAGATGCCTATGATATGCAAATGATTAGCTTTTCAGAGCATTCACACAAGGTTGGCGCCGGTGGCGACACCTACAACGTGCTGACAAGAGGAAAGTTTCCAACCGATTTCTCATACACAAACAGCAGTTGACCGGCGTTGCCTGATGAAACGTTGTTGTGATGCCTCGTGTAAGGAGGAGAAATGCGTACCATCACGTTTCCGACTTTGATAAAGGCCTATCGCGATTGCGGTTTATCGTATCGCGACATTACTGCTCGCGTTGGTGGAGATCCAATGACTGTTAGCAGAATATGGATTCGGTGGGTTCAGGAGGATAATACGGAACGCCGTGCTGGATCCCAACGGCCTCGTATCACTAGCAGTCAAAATGACAGGCATCTTATCCGCGTGGCTGTAACGCATCGTGCAGCCACGTCTCCATCCCTGAGTCAACAGATGGGGACGTCTACAAGACAACAACCGTCTGCACGAACAGTTCTACGATGTTTGCAACAGCATGGACTATCAGCTCGGAGACCATGACTGCGGTTACCCTTGACGCTGCATCACAGACAGGAGCGCCTGCGATGATGTACTCAATGACGAATGGCGGCAAAACGTCATTTTTTCGGATGAATCCAGGTTCTGTTTACAGCATCATGATGGTCGCATCCTTGTTTGGCGACATCGCGGTGAACGCACATTGGAAGCGTGTATTCGTCATCGCCATACTGGCGTATCACCCGGAGTGATGATATGGGGAGCCATTGGTTACACGTCGCGGTCACCTCTTGTTCGCATTGACGGCACTCTGAACATACTCTGAACAGTGGACGTTACATTTCAGATGTGTTACGACCCGTGGCTCTACCCTTCATTCGATCCCTGCCAAACCCTACATTTCAGAGGGTTAATGCACGACCGCATGTTGCAGGTCCTGTACGGGCCTTTCTGGATACAGAAAATGTTCGACTGCCCTTGCCAGCACATTCTCCAGATCTCTCACCAATTGAAAACGTCTGGTCAATGGTGGCCGAGCAAGTGGCTCGTCACAATACGCCAGTCACTACCCTTGATGAACTGTGGTATCGTGTTGAAGCTGCATGGGCAGCTGTACCTGTACACGCCATCCAAGCTCTGTTTGACTCAATGCCCAGGCGTATCAAAGCCGTTATTACGGCCAGAGGTGGTTATTCTGGGTACTGATTTCTCAGGATCTATGCACCCAAATTGCGTGAAAATGTAACCACATGTCAGTTCTAGTATAATATATTTGTACAAATAATACCCGTTTATCATCTGCATTTCTTCTTGGTGTGGCAATTTTAATGGCCAGTAGTGTATATTATTGGACATATTGTCACAGGGATTTGCACATACGCTGAAAAACCGAAAAAAGTTTTTTTAACATGAGTGGTCAGTATGTGCCCCCCTAGTGGTTCTGCAGATTTCAAGTCGATAACCACGTTCTTCCCACGTTCGGCGCAGCATGCCCGTATCAATCTGTTCAGAAGTACTGTCGATGCGAGCTCGCAGTTCTGGTAGGTTTGTTGATGGTGGACACGTAGACACCTAATCTTTCTTAAGATTTCACGAACATCTTGATGTAATTGGGGTGGAACACCATCCTCTTGGTAGATGAAGTCCACACTGTCGGTCTCTAGTTGTGGCATGAGACAGTTTTCTTCCAGCATGTCCAGATAAACGTTTCCTATAACAGTCTTTTGGAAAAGAAGAAGGGACCGTAAACTTTAAGTCGTGAGACGGCACAGAACACATTAACTATTGGCGAATCTCGAATGTGCTGCACGTTAGCGTGGGGATTCGCACATTGTGCTTGTTCAGTGTGCCATCCACAAAAAATTGTTGCTTCATCACCGAAGATAAGTTTCTTACAGAGTACATCCCCTTCCATTAGCTCTTGCAACTGTACCGAAAATTCAAAGCGTCTGATTCAGTCTTCGCGAGTCAGGGCTTGTAGCAATTGCAAGGGGCACGGCTTCAGCTTCAGTCATTTCCTTAAAATATCCCAAACACGATCGGTTGTGGTGTGTTCAGCTCTCAGCTGGCTCTGTTCGTCGTCTTATGTGGACTAAGTGTGAAACTCGGTCGCACACGGTCAAGCGTTTCTTCACTTACTCAAGGCCGATCTGTTGATTTCTCCTTGCAGAGGCATCGTGAAGCCTCAAACTGCGCATACCATCGCATAATTGATTGGCAGTCGGTAGATCTTTGTTGAACTTCGTTCTGAAGTGTCGTTGCACTTTTACGGCAGACTGATGTGAATGCATTTCAAGCACAACATAACGCTTTTCACGGCGCCTGGAGCGATCTCGTCAAATTGTTCACCGTTGCGTTCACGTGGTAGAAATCTGAAGTGTGGCTACAACAATAAGAAAATTCCACCAACTGCGACATGGTCGCGTATACAAACAGTGATCCAATACTGTCAAATGCTTTTTATTCCAGTCTTTGATCACAATATCAATTTTTAGACGATGACCGGTTTCAGTCCGTAATGACCATCCTCAGATCTTTTTTACACCATGTCCTAAAGTGATAAGGCCATAATGGCATCGTCAAAACACATAAATACAATCAGCACAGCATCGTCATCTAGATCTAAAATAAGGTGCAGAATAGGCCACATCGTCCACACAGTCATTATTGCAACTGGCTACTCAACTGAGTACAGAATCTGAACTTACAGTAACAATAACCAAGGGTTGGGTTGGCTTGGTTTGGAGAGAAAAGGAAATAAACAAGATACAATGTCAGAGAGATGGGGAAGATGTGATCGACGTAGCAGTAAGAAAAAAATGGACATAGAAAACAGGAAGGAGGAGGTAGAACGAGAGAGGGGGCAGGAGGAAATGGCGTAAGAGGAAGGGGGGAGGGTAAGATGGATAGAGAACGGGAGAAGGTGGAGGACACGGAGAGAGAGAGAGGGAGGAAAAGATGGACGGAGACAGGCGAGAGAAGGAATTGGGACGTACAGTACATCCAAACCCCATACATATTACACTGAAGCGGCAGAGGAACAGGTATAGACACGAGTATTCAAATACAGAGATATGTAAACACGCAGAGTACGGAGCTGCGGTCGACAACGCCTATATAAGACAACAAGCGTCCGGCGCAGTTGTTAGATCGGTTACTGCTGCTACAGTGCCAGGTTATCAAGATTTAAGTCAGTTTGAACGTGATGCTGTAGTCGGTGCACGAGCGATGGGACACAGTATCTCCGAGGTAGCGATGAAGTGGGGATTTTACCGTACGATCATTGCACGAGTTTGCCGTGAATATCAGGAATCGGATGAAACATCAAATCTCCGACATCGCTTCGGCCGGAGAAAGATCCTGCAAGAACAGGACCAACGACGACTGAGCAGAACCGTTCAACGTGACAGAAGTGCAACCTTTCCGAAAATTGCTTCAGATTTCAATGCTGGGCCATCAGCGTCAGCATGCAAAACATTCAACGAAGCATCATCGATATGCGCTTTCGCAACCGAAGACCCAAACTTGTACCCTTGATGACTGCACGACACAATGTTTAACGCCTCGCCTGCGCCCGTCAACACCGACATTGGACTGTTGATGACTGGAAACATGTTGCCTGGTAGGAGGAGTCTCGTTTCAAATTGTATCGAGCGAATGGACGTGTACGGGTATGGACAGAACCTCATGATTCCATGAACTCTGCATGTCAGCAGGAGAGTGTTGAAGCTGGTGGTGGCTGTGTAATGGTTTGGGGCATGTGCAATTGGAGTGATATGGGACCCCTGATACATCTAGATTCGACTATGACAAGTGACATGTACGTAAGCATCCTGTCTGATCAGTTGCAACCATTCAAGTCCATTGTTGCATTCCGACGGACCTGGGCAATTCCAGCAGGATAATGCGACACCCCACACGTCCATAATTGCTACAGAGTGTCTCCAAGAACACTCCTCTGAAGTTAAACACTTCCGCTGGCCATCAAACTCCCCAAATATGAAAATTACTGAGCATATCTGGGATGCCTTGCAACGTGCTATCAGAGAAGATCTCCACCCCCTCGTACTCTACATCTACATTTACATACATACTCCGCAGTCCACCATACGGTGCGTGGCGGAGGGTACCTCGTAGCACAACTAGCATCTTCTCTCCCTGTTCCACTCCCAAACAGAACGAGGGAAAAATGACTGCCTATATGCCTCTGTACGAGCCCTATTCTCTTATCTTATCTTTGTGGTCTTTCCGCGAAATGTAAGTTGGCGGCAGTAAAATTGTACTGCAGTCAGCCTCAAATGCTGGTTCTCTAAATTTCCTCAGTAGCGATTCACGAAAAAAAACGCCTCCTTCCCTCTAGAGACTCCCACCCGAGTTCCTGAAACAGTTCCGTTACACTCGCGTGATGATCAAACCTATCACTAACAAATCTAGCAGCCCGCCTCTGAATTGCTTCTATGTCCTCCCTCAATCCGACCTGATAGGGATCCCAAACGCTCGAGCAGTACTCAAGAATAGGTCGTATTAGTGTTTTATAAGCGGTCTCCTTTACGGATGAACCACATCTTCCCAAAATTCTACCAATGAACCGAAGACGACTATCCGCCTTCCCCACAACTGCCATTGCATGCTTGTCCCACTTCATATCGCTCTGCAATGTTACGCCCAAATATTTAATCGACGTGACTGTGTCAAGCGCTACACTACTAATGGAGTATTCAGACATTACACGATTCATTTTCCTATTCATTTGCATTAATTTACATTTATCTATATTTAGCGTTAGCTGCCATTCTTTACACCAATCACAAATCCTGTCCCAGTCATCATGTATCCTCCTAGAGTCGCCGGCCGGAGTGGCCGAGCGGTTCTAGGCGCTAGAGTCTGGAACCACACGACCGCTACGGACGCAGGTTCGAATCCTGCCTCGGGCATGGATGTGTGTGATGTCCTTAGGTTAATTAGGTTTAAGTAGTTCTAAGTTTTAGGGGACTGATGACCTCAGAAGTTAAGTCGCATAGTGCTCAGAGCCATTTTTTTCCTCCTACAGTCACTCAACGACGACACCTTCCCGTACACCACAGCATCATCAGCAAACAGCCGCACATTGCTATCCACCCTATCCAAAAGATCATCTATGAAGATTTATGCGGATTTATGGGATACAGATAGCCGTACCGTAGGTGCAACCACAACGGAGGGGTATCTGTTGAGAGGCCAGACAAACGTGTGGTTCCTGAAGAGGGGCAGCAGCCTTTCCAGTAGTTGCAGGGGCAACAGTCTGGATGATTGACTGATCTGGCCTTGTAACACTAACCAAAACGGCCTTGCTGTGCTGGTACTGCGAACGGCCTTAAAGCAAGGGGAAACTACAGCCGTACTTTTTCACGAGGGCATGCAGCTTTACTGTATGGTTAAATGATGATGGCGTCCTCTTGGGTAAAATATTCCGGAGGTAAAATAGTCCCCCATTCGGATCTCCGGGCGGGGACTACTCGGGACGACGTCGTTAACAGGAGAAAGAAAACTGGCGTTCTACGGATCGGAGCGTGGAATGTCAGATCCCTTAATCGAGCAGGTAGATTAGAAAATTTAAAAATGGAAATGGATAGGTTAAAGTCAGATATAGTAGGAATTAGTGAAGTTCGCTGGCGGGAGGAACAAGACTTTTGGTCAGGCGAATACAGGGTTATAAATACAAAATCAAATAGGGGTAATGCAGGAGTCGGTTTAATAATGAATATAAAAATAGGAGTGCGGGTAAGCTACTATAAACAGCATAGTGACGCATTATTGTGGCCAAGATAGACACGAAGCCCATGCCTACTCAGTAGTACAAGTTTATATGCCAACTAGCGCTGCAGATGACGAAGAAATTGAAGAAATGTATGATGAAATAAAAGAAATTATTCAGATAGTGAAGGGAGACGAAAATTTAATAGTCATGGGTGGCTGGAATTTGGTAGTAGGAAAAGGGAGAGAAGGAAACGTAGTAGGTGAATATGGATTGGGGCTAAGAAATGAAAGAGGAAGCCACCTGATAGAATTTTGCACAGAGCACAACTTAATCATAGCTAACACTTGGTTCAAGAATCATAAAAGGAGGTTATATACAATGAAGAAGCCTGGAGATACTGACAAGTTTCAGATAGATTATATAATGGTAAGACAGAGATTTAGGAATCAGGTTTTAAATTGTAAGACATCTCCAGGGGCAGATGTGGACTCTGACCACAATATATTGGTCATGAACTGTGGAGTAAAACTGAAGAAACTGCAAAAAGGTGGGAATTTAAGGAGATGGGACCTGGATAATCTGACTAAACCAGAGGTTGTACAGAGTTTCAGTGAGAGCTTAAGGGAACAATTGACAGGAATGGGGGAAAGAAATACAGTAGAAGAAGAATGGGTAGCTTTGAGAGATAAAATAGTGAAGGCAGCAGAGAATCTAGTAGGTAAAAAGACGAGGGCTAGTAGAAATCCTTGGGTAACAGAAGAAATATTGAATTTAATTGATGAAAGGAGAAAATAAAAAAATGCAGTAAATGAAGCAGGCAAAAAGGAATACAAACGTCTCAAAAATGAGATCGACAGGAAGTGCAAAATGGCTAAGCAGGGATGGCTAGAGGACAAATGTAATGATGTAGAGGCTTATCTCACTAGGGGAAGATAGATACTGCCTACAGGAAAATTAAAGAGACTTTTGGAGAAAAGAGAACCACTTGTATGAATATGAAGAACTCAGATGGAAACCCAGTTCTAAGCAAAGAAGGGAAAGCAGAAAGGTGGAAGGAGTATATAGAGGGTCTATACAAGGGCAATGTACTTGAGGACAATATTATGGATATGGAAGAGGATGTAGATGAAGATGAAATGGGAGATACGATACCGCGTGAAGAGTTTGATAGAGCAGTGAAAGACCTGAGTCGAAACAAGGCCCCGGGAGTAGACAATATTCCATTAGAACTACTGACGGCCTTGGGAGAGCCAGTATTGACAAAACTCTACCATCTGGTGAGCAAGATGTATGAGTCAGGCGAAATACCCTCAGACTTCAAGAAGAATATAATAGTTACAATCTCAAAGAAAGCAGGTGCTGACAGATGTGAAAATTACCGAACAATCAGTTTTATAAGTCACGGATGCAAAATACTAACGCGAATTCTTTACAGACGAATGGAAAAACTGGTAGAAGCCGACCTCGGAGAAGATCAGTTTGGATTCCGTAGAAATTTTGGAACACGTGAGGCAATACTGACCCTACGACTTATCTTGGAAAATAGATTAAGGAAAGGCAAACCTACGTTTCTAGCATTTGTAGACTTAGAGAAAGCTTTTTACAATGTTGTCTGGAATACTCTCTTTCAAATTCTGAAGGTGGCAGGGGTAAAATACAGGGAGCGAAAGGCTATTTACAATTTGTACAGAAACCAGATGGCAGTTATAAGAGTCGAAGGTCATGAAAGGGAAGCAGTGGTTGGGCAGGGAGTGAGACAGGGTTGTAGCCTCTCCCCGATGTTATTCTATCTGTATATTGAGCAAGCAGTGAAGGAAGCAAAAGAAAAATTCGGAGTAGGTATTAAAATCCATGGAGAAGAAATAAAAACTTTGAGGTTCGCCGATGACATTGTAATTCTGTCAGAGACAGCGAAGGACTTGGAAGAGCAGTTGAACGGAATGGACAGTGTCATGAAAGGAGGGTATAAGATGAACATCGACAAAAGCAAAACGAGGATAATGGAATGTAGTCGAATTAAGTCGGGTGATGCTGAGGGAATTAGATTAGGAAATGAGACACTTAAAGTAGTAAAGGAGTTTTGCTATCTGGGGAGCAAAATAACTGATGATGGTCGAAGTAGAGAGGATATCAAATGTATACTGGTAATGGAAAGGAAAGCGTTTCTGAAGAAGAGAAATTTGTTAACATTAGATTTAAGTTTCAGGTTCAAATGGTTCAAATGGATCTGAGCACTATGGGACTCAACATCTCAGGTCATAAGTCCCCTAGAACTTAGAACTACTTAAACCTAAATAACCTGAGGACATCACACACACCCATGCCCGAGGCAGGATTCGAACCTGCGACCGTAGCAATCCCGCGGTTCCGGACTGCAGCGCCAGAACCGCATGGCCACCGCGGCCGGCTAAGTGTCATGAAGTCGTTTCTGAAAGTATTTGTATGGAGCGTAGCCATGTATGGAAGTGAAACATGGACGATAACCAGTTTGGACAAGAAGAGAATAGAAGCTTTCGAAATGTGGTACTACAGAAGAATGCTGAAGATTAGATGGGCAGATCACATAACTAATGACGAAGTATTGAATAGGATTGGGGAGAAGAGAATTTCGTGGCACAACTTGACCAGAAGAAGGGATCGGTTGGTAGGACATGTTCTGAGGCGTCAAGAGATCACCAATTTAGCATTGGAGGGCAGCTTGGAGGGTAAAAATCGTAGAGGGAGACCAAGAGATGAATACACCAAGCAGATTCAGAAGGATGTAGGTTGCAGTAGGTACTGGGAGATGAAGAAGCTCGCACAGGATAGAGTGGATGGAGAGCTGCACCAAACCAGTCTCAGGACTGAAGACCACAACAACAACAACACCAGTTGCTTTGGCTCTTCAGCGTAGAAACGTGTGCTTTATCATCTTTCTTCTATATTTAGGTAGAGTGAGCCACAGCAAGACGTTGTCACGTACAGCTAGTTTGCAGTAAACTTGTAATGGTAGCTCAAGAAAACATCCGCTAGGCTCTGGGAGATAGGCATCGACCCACAGACCTCTGCTGCGAGTGAGCTGTTGTGAAGACGCCTTGCAGCTGCTACGCCCAGTGCAGCCCGTGAACGGCGTGGCCTTGTGTGGTAAATATGCCCAGACAGCGGCTGAGCTACGTCAGCAGCTGATGCGGTAGACTGTCACTGCCAACACGATTACGGGAAGGGCTGGCAGCATGCCCCAGCCGTGACAGCTGGCTGCAGCGCACTCGTCCCAGGAGGCGAAACCGGCCTGGCCTCTGCGGCTGGCAGGAGCTCAGTCGCTCCGCCACTAGGAGGGCGCCAGCTCCATCCCCGGCCCGTCAGCGCTGGAACTGGAAGTATGCCCCCTGGCGGGCGCTCCTGTCGGGATGACGTTGGAGCGGTAGCGACCTCACGGCGGAAGCTGGCAATGTGAAGGACGCCACCGACTCGATTACTTGCCAGTTCGCCACGCGGGATTATCCGAGCGGTCTCGGGCGCTGCAGTCATGGACTGTGCGGCTGGTCCCGGCGGAGGTTCGAGTCCTCCCTCGGGCACGGGTGTGTGTGTTCGTCCTTAGGATAATTTAGGTTAATTAGTGTGTAAGCTTAGGAACTGATGATCTTAGCAGTTAAGTCCCATAAGATTTCACACACACACTTGCCAGTTCGATGACCTGCCTGCCCATACAGCCAGTACAGAGGAACACTGGAACCTTGCTAAGCGAACATAATTGCGAGCATAATTCGCTTCAGAATCTTACTGCATTTGATCAAAGAAAATGATACATACAATATTATGTAATATATGTCCGCCCCGGTATCCGAGTGGTCAGCGCGACGGAATGTCATGCCTATGGGCTCGGGATCGATTCCCAGCTTGGTCGGAGATTTTCTCCGCTCAGGGGCTGGGTATTGAGTTATCATAATCATTATCTCATCCTCATCGACACGCAAGCCGCCGAAGTGGCGTCAAATCAAAAGACTTGCACCAGCTAAACGGTCTACCCGATGGGAGGCCCTAGCCACACGACATTTCCATGTAATTTATTATTCACGATACATAACTACGAGGGTAATCCCAAAAGTAAGGTCTCCTATTTTTATATAAGTACATACACCTGTTTATTTCTACAATGGTTTACATTAGTTTACAGCTTGAACATTTAGCTATTTTTCGACATAATCACCATTTAAATATTTGGGCGTAACATTGCAGAGTGATATACAGTGAGACAAGCATGTAATGGCAGTTGTGGGGAAGGCGGATAGTCGTCTTCGGTTCATTGGTAGAATTTTGGGAAGATGTGGTTCATCTGCAAAGGAGACCGCTTATAAAACACTAATACGACCTATTCTTGAGTACTGCTCGAGCGTTTGGGATCCCTATCAGGTCGGATTGAGGGAGGACCTGGAAGCGATTCAGAGGCGGGCTGCTACATTTGTTATTGGTAGGTTTGATCATCACACGAGTGTTACGGAAATGCTTTAGGAACTCGGGAGGGAGTCTCTATAGGAAAGGAGGCGTTCTTTTCATGAATCGCTACTGAGGAAATTTAGAGAACCAGCATTTGAGGCTGACTGCAGTACAATTTTACTGCCGCCAAATTACATTTCGCGGAAAGACCACAAAGATAAGATAAGAGAGATCAGGGCTCGTACAGAGGCATATAGGCAGTCATTTTTCCCTCGTTCTGTTTGGGAGTGGAACAGGGAGAGGAGATGCTAGTTGTGGTACAAGGTACCCTCCGCCACGCACCGTATGGTGGATTGCGGAGTATGTATGTAGATATAGATGTAGATTTCTGTCGATGCATTTTTGTAAACGCCGTGGCAGTTTTTCTATGCCCCTGTTCAGAAAGTTATGAACCTCTTCTTTCAAGTTGTCGTCGGAGCTGAATCGCTTTCCGGTCAAATGTTCTTTTAACGTAGGGAATAGGTGATAGTCACGGGGCGCCAAGTCAGGACTATAGGGTGGGTGAGTGATTATGTTCTACTGAAACTGTTGCACGAGAGCAACGGTTTGCCGAGTGATGTGTGGGCGACCGTTGTCATGGAGAAAGTGTACGCCCTTGCTCAACATTCCTCTTCTCCGGTCCTGAATTGCCCGTTTGAGTTTTTTAAGGGTCTCACAGTACCTGTCAGCGTTAATTGTGGTCCCAGTGGACCTGAAGTCGACCAACAATACCCCTTTCCGATACCAAAAAACGGTTATCATGACTTTACCGGCAGATGTGTTTGTTTGAATTTCCGCGGCTTTGGCGATGCAGGATGCCGCCACTGGCGTGATTTTTGCTTGGTCTCAGGTGTAAAGTGGTATTCCCAGATTTCGTCACCCGTGACAACTGAGTCCAGAAAGTTGTCCTATTCGGCTGCAAGGCGCTGAAGAAATGCGCGGGAAGCATCAACTCGTTGCCGCATGTGGTCCTCAGTCAGCATGCGTGGCACCCATCTTGCGCACACCTTCCGGTAGTTCAATGTTTCCGTCAAAATTCTGTGAGCGGTGCTTCGGGAAACCTCAGGATTCAACGTGCAGAAATCATCCTGGGTGATCCGCCGATCTTCACGCATGCTTTGCTCAACCTTCAACACTGTCTTCTCAGAAATTGACGGTCTCCCACTCCTTTGTTCGTCGTGAATTTCGGTCCGACCAGCTGCAACCTCTCTACACCACTTACGAACCTTTCAGACACCCATGCACGACTCACCATACACTTCCGTCAATTGGTGATGGATTTCAATCGGTGCAGTGACCTTTTGCGTTCAAACACCGAATAACTGCGCGCAATTCGTACTTGGCGGTAACATCCAACGGCAGCTCCATTCTCAACGGCTGCCAAGCCAAGACTGAGCGCCTCAGCGCGGCGTGCGCATGTTTACATACAGCGCGTGAAGCACTCTTCATAACAGTGTGACCAGTTGCCACACAGAGTTCTGTATTTATAAAAAAAAATAGGAGACCTTACTTTTGGGATTACCCTCGTAATTATTTTTTATTAGCAAGCTATCTACAGCCATTTGTTTCTGCCGACGCTTCAGCACTTGGAGAAAATGCGACACAGCATTATCGTCAAATAAATTTGTAGCGCACGTAACCACTACTTTATTGGAATGATGATTATCAATGTACGATGCAATCGATTCCAATACCTTCAGCATTTCTCTTATTGCTCCAGAAGATAGCTGCTTTGTTGTTACCACTTCCTCCTCCTCTGAAGAACTTCTCTCCAGTACTTCCCGCTGTGAAACACACTACAACTCCATAAGCTCTTTGGTGGTCATTTCTTGGCTGTAACTTTCCAGAAGCTCATCGATATAATTGTTGTCCACATCTGTTCCCATGCTCTTGGCCAAAGACAGAATCTCGTTGACTACAGGCTCCACAGACTCACATTCGACAACGCACTCCGGCCAAAGCTTCTTACAAGCAGAAGTGAGAGCACTCTTTATGGCCCCTTACCACGCCTTTTCGATCACCCTGACGCAGGCAACGATGTTGAAGTGATACTTCCTAAAATCTCTGAGAGTGAGGTTGGTAGCTTCAGGCAACTGAAAGCAATGCTCGAAGAGTGCTTTAGTCTAGAGTTTCTGAAAGTTAGAAATAATCTGCTGGTCCACAGGCTGCAGTAACAGAGTGGTGTTGGGAAGCAGAAATTGGATCTTGATGAATTGAAATTTTTCAAGGAGGTGGTCTTGTAGGCCTGGAGAATGTGGAGGGGCGTTGTCCATAACAGACAAGACGTGGAGTGGCAGATTCATCTCAATCAAATATCTTTTCATCAAACGACCAAACACTTCATTGAACCAGCCGGCCGGAGTGGCCGAGCGGTTCTAGGCGCTACAGTCTGGAACCGCGCGACCGCCACGGTCGCAGGTTCGAATCCTGCCTCGGGCATGGATGTGTGTGATGTCCTTAGGTTAGCTAGGTTTAAGTAGTTCTAAGTTCTAGGGGACTGATGACCTCAGAAATTAAGTCCCATAGTGCTCAGAGCCATTTGAACCCCTTCATTGAACCAATCACCAAATAGATCATGTGTCACCCAAGCCTTATTGTCGGACCTCCATATCACATTTAACCTGCTCTTCTGGACTTTACACTTCTAGAAGGCTCGTGGAGTTTCTGAATCGTAAACAAGCAGCAATTTAATTTTCTAACTGTAGCTTGCACGGGCACAGAATAGCAATGTGAGATGGTCTTTCATTGGCATTTGACCGGGCAATGCAGTCTCCTCTGCCGTTATAAAGGTATGCTTCGGCATCTTTTTCCAGAAGAGATCCGTCTCGTCACAGTTAAAAGCCTGTTGCGGCAGATAACCCTCGGAATCTACGAGCATGTTGAAGTTGCTGATGAAGCTCTCTGCTGCCTTTGTGCCGGAGCTAGCTGCTTCGCCTTGCCTCACTACGCTGTGGATGCCAGTTCTCCTAGTAAATTTCTCGAACCACCCACGGCTTCCCTTAAACACTTCTTCGCCCGCTGATGATCCTGACGCCTTCTTATCGAGGTCGGCGAAAATCATTCTGGCCTTCTCACGAATGATGTTCTCGTTAATAGTGTCGCCTCGCAATTGGTTTTCATTTATCCATATATGGAGCAACTTTTCGACATCGTCCAGAATACGAAATCGTTGTTTAGATACTCTTGTCATACGCTTTGAAGCATCTATCTCTTTATTTTGTCTTTGTTCTTGAGAATAGTGCAAATACTTGTAGACCGATTGTATATGGGTACTAAATCAGCAACGCTCGCACGTCATTCGCGTTTTTCAGTGATGTTACGTTCAATTTCGTTTCGTTTAGTTTAGTTTGGTTAGTTACTTGTTCCATTGATCAATAGCACAGAAAACCGTTATGATGTGGAACGTGTCAAATGCACAAGAAATGCGCACAGGAAACAAGTTTTTTTCTTTTTTTGTTTTGTTTACATTATACTGTTATATCTAAGTATTTCTCTTATCTATCCCATTCCCTTAAACGGCACAAAATGCATATATTGGTTCAAATGGCTCTGAGCACTATGGGACTTAACATCTATGGTCATCAGTCCCCTAGAACTCAGAACTACTTAAACCTAACTAACCTAAGGACATCACACACATCCATGCCCGAGGCAGGATTCGAACCTGCGACCGTAGCAGTCGCGCGGCTCCGGACTGAGCGCCTAGAACCGCTAGACCGCCGCGGCCGGCAATGCATATATTATAACTCCAGATTTATTTACTCATATTCAAGAATTCATCTATGGTATAGAAGGAGTTGTCAAGGAGGTATGATTTCAATTTGTTTTTAAAACTATTACTGCTGTCTGTCAGACATTTTATTTCGTTTGGTAATTTATCAAAAACTTTTACAGCAGCATATTTTACCCCTTTCTGTGTCAAAGATCGGTTAAGTAAAGGATAGTGTAGGTCTTTCTTTTTTCTGGTATTGTAATCATGAATGTCACTGTTGATTTTAAACTGGTCCATGTTGTTGAGAAAAAAATTTCGTTACTGAGTAAATGTACTGCGAAGCAGTTGTAAGAATTCCTAACCTTTTAAACAGATGCCTACAAGATGTGCGACTACGAGCCCCACACATTATTCTAACTACCTTCTTTTGAGGAGTGAATACCTTTTGCCTAAGTGTTGAGTTACCCCAAAATATTATTCCGTATGACATCAGAGAGTGAAAGTATGCAAAGTATGTTAGCTTGCTAATTTCTACATCCTCAAAATTGGCAATTATTCTAATTTCAAAAGTTGCTGTACCTAGTCGCTTTAGGAGATCCAAAATATGAATTTTCCAATTAAGATTCTCATCTATATGTACACCCAAAAACTTAGTATGCTCTACCCTGGCTACTGACTTCTTTTGGTGTGTTATGTTTATTGAAGGAATTATACTTTTTGCAGCAGAAAATTGGATGTACTGTGTTTTTTCAAAGTTCAGAGCAAGGCCATTTTCTTACCCTTATGGTCGTCTTCTTGCGGCCTTATCTTAGGGGACATTTCTGCGAAGGTTATTAAAATTTGCACGCAAAAAACAATGCGGGAACACAAGTTTAGAAGAATGTATGATCACAAGCTGCACTAAGATGGTAGCAGAAAGAGCACTAAATCCAGACTGCGGTACGTACTAAAAACATTGCTCATATGCCGCTGCCGACAATGCAAGCTGTTCATACTTTCGAACGTTTTCCCCTCTCCGCGCGCGAACGGCTGGTGACGTCATACTAAATCGTCATCACTCGTTATGGAAACATTGCTCGTTAAGCGTGTCATTTTTTTTTTTTTACAATTTGTTTTGGTCGTTATGCAATTTGCGTGTCCGGGCGGCGCTCGTTAAACGAGGTTCCACTGTATTTATACGCGTCTAAGAGAGTTTGTTGTGTTGCTGCTGTCACAAATGCCACGTGCCAAAGGGTCCACGGTTTCAGTAACCAGCCAGGCACCAGGTGAGTGGTGTGGCGTAGTAATGCGTCAGCCTACTACGGCAACCGTCCTTCTAATGGCATCGAGCTCTTTGGCCTAGGCTCACTCTGTCTCACTCTTCTACACCTAAAAGCATTCGGCCCTCCAGGCTGTACCTGGAGCAAGTTAATTCTCTACAGTTACTTATGGACATTCTTTAAAGCACTCCGTCTTCAGGGTACCAGTGGCCCATCAGGACCATCCGACCGCCGTATCATCCTCAGTTGAGGACGTGGATAGAAGGGTCGTGTGGTCGGCACACCGCTCTCCCGGTCGTTATGATAGTTTTCTTTGACCGAAGCCGCTACTATTCGGTCGAGTAGCTCCTCAATTGGCATCACAAGGCTGAGTGCACCCCGAAAAATGGCAACAGCGCATGGCGGCCCGGATGGTCACCCATTCAAGTGCCGGCCACGCCCGACAGCGGTTAACTTCTGTGAGCTGGCGGGAACCGGTGTATCCACGACGGCAAGGCCGTTGCGGATATTCTATTAGGCTTACATTAATTTTAGAAGTCCTCCACACAGATTTTTTTCGTCGGCTGAAACGGATACCCATATGTATTTAAAATCTTTCCACGGTTTGTATGCTTCCATTCACTAGTTGACCCTGAAAACTAACACTAGTGTAGCGAAAAAACACCAGGATCTGTTACCGCCGCACTTCGACTTTCAAAACGCTACAAATATCCTGTTTTGCATAGCGCTGCCCTCGGCTACTTAATTTCTGAAGCTGCACGCATTGGTCGAGTGAAACAAGTAAAAACAAAGAAAACGTTATGTGCGACTTGTGGCTGCTCGTTAACTTTGACTTTTGTTCACTAACAGACGCTTAAAGTCAGCTTCACGTAATTCTCTCGCTAATACCCATTGCACTCTTCAAGCTGTCTCACTGCTAAGTCCATAACATACTTACAATCTAAGACTTTGACTTGTCCAACCGGCAGCAGTGCCAGATCACATAGTGTCGATAAGATTTTTTGGGATTCCAAGAGGTGTCCTACATCACTATCCCCGCTTGACTTGTCTAACATCACAGAACTGCGTACTCGTTCTTTTCCACGAATCATCCTCCCTTCATCTAGCTTCACCAATGTAGTTATCCTATTCCCATACTTACGCATTATCTCAATAGTCCATCATGTCTTATTTGTACTTTGTGAAAAGAGTGCACAATTTTGGCAAAAAGAGCTTAGAAACTGCAGTCGTATTTCTGATTACAAAGCCTGGAAAATTATCGCTTAAATTCAGAAACGTATCCTCTCATCCCCTAGAGATTCGTTCAGCATATCATGCAGTTTGAACTCTGCGATACCACTGACGAATTCATTTAAATGCAGGTGCTCTACCTGTGCCCCTTAATCCAACTTCTGTTATTCAATAAGATTTTCACTTCGTCATAGTTCCCTGAAACCCGACACGTTCGCCCATTACGACCCCTATTGTTCCTTACACTGATTCTGACTGTCATCTTAGATTGATTCTCTGCTATCGTACTGACTGAACATCGAGTAAACAGGAGCGGTATGGCGAAATTACGGCCAGTGATCCATCTGCGGTATCTCAGCGCCTTGTTACGCTGTTTTGAGTCACCGTTGCATGAAAAGAAACCAAAAACCCGAACCGTAAGACATTGTTGCGATTCTTCGTCTTCTTATCCTCCTCCTCCTCCTCCTCCTCCTTCTTCTTCTTCTTCTCCTTCAGCCTCTAGATATTCACTGCTGAACGTAGACCTAGATCTCCGCGTAGATCTTTTCTGGGTGGTCTGTATCCAGCTTTCTTCCTGCATGTTCTCTCTCCATCTCGCCAGAGGATGTCTGGCACGTCTCTCTGATTTCCTCACTGCCCGTATTTTTTGGTCCATTTGAAATAAGTCTTGGTCCCGCGTTCCGTCCAACGCCACTTCAGTCTCGCTATCTTCCAACAACGTCGTAAACAGCCGTTCTTCTCCTTGTGTGTTCGTTCTTCGCAAGGCCAGACCCAGAGCCTGCTGGCGGTGCTTATTGCAAGCGTCATTGTTGCGAGCCCGTATGTTGTTTTTGGCAGGCTGCATGTGTCATAAAACTCCTTCTTCAGGTTTATAGGGATTGTCGGTTTGCGGAAAATGTCACCAAGTTTCAGAATGCCGCTCAGGTGAAGACAGTTCGCCGGGTGAGCTCTGCTGTCTGGTTATCTTTTCCAAGTTGGCTTTTCTTATTTGAGTCATCAGTCTTCTGACTGGTTTGACGCAGCCTACCACGAATACCTGTTCTGTGCCAACCTCTTCATCTCAGAGTTTGCTGGATGTATTCCAATCTCTGTCTTCCTCTACAGTTTTTGCCCTCTACAGCTTCTTCTAAAGGCATTCCCCGATGGCTTAACAGATGTCCTATCATTCTGCCCCTTCTCCGTGTCAGTGTTTTCCACATATTCCTTTCCTCTCCGACTTTGTGCAAGACCTCCTCATTCCTTACCTGATCAGTCCACCTAATTCTCAACATGTAGCACCACATCTCAAATGCTTCCCTTTTGTTCCGGTTTTCTCACAGTCCAGATTTCACTACCATACAATGCTGTGGTCCAAACGTACAATCTCAGAAATTTCTTCCTCAAATTAAGGCCAATGTTTGGTACTAGAAGACTTCTCTTGGCCAGGAATGCCCTTTCTGCCATTGCTGGTCTGCTTCTGATGTCCTCCTTGCTCCGTCCGTCATGGTTATGTAGTTGCCTAGGTAGTAGAATACCTTAAATTCATCTAGTTCGTGACCATAAATCTTGAAGTTAAGTTTTTAGCTGTTCTCATTACTGCTACTTCTCATTACTTTCATCTTTCTTCGATTTATTCTCAGCCCATATTCTGTACTCATTAGAATGTTTATTTCATTCAGCAGATCGTGTAATTCTTCCCCACTCAGGATAGCAATGTCATCAGCGAATCGTATCATTGATATCTATTCACCTTGAATTTTAATTCTATTCCTGAACATTTCTCTTATTTCCATTATTGCTTCTTCGAAACAGTAGGGGCAGAAGACTACATTCCTGATTTACACCCTTTTTAATCCGAACACTTCGTTCTTGGTCTTCCACTCTTATTATTCCCTCTGGCTCTTGTACATATTGTATATTACTCGTCTCTCCCTACAGCAGAATTTCAAACATCTTGCACCATTTAACAATGTGAATGCTTTTTTCAGGTCGACAAATCCAATGAAGGTGTCTTGATTTTTCTTTAATCTTGCTTCCATAATCAAGCGCAATGTCAGAATTGCCTCTCTGGAGCCGTAATCTTTCCTAAAGTCAAACTGATCATCATCTAACACATCCTCAATTTTCTTTTCCATTCTTCTGTATATTATTCTTGTCAGCAACGTGGATGGATGAGCTGTTAAGCTGATCGTGCGATAATTCTTGCACTTCTCAGATCTTTCAGTCTTTCTTATGTGGATGATAAAAATTGGAAATTTGTGATAAGGTCTTATGGGACCAAACTGCTGAGGTCGTCGGTCCCTAAGCTTACGCACTACTTAATCTAACTTAAACTAACTTATGCTAAGGACAACACACACAGCCAAGCCCGAGGGAGGATTCGAACCTCCGACGAGGAGAGCCGCGCGGACCGTGACAAGACGCACCAGACCGCGCGGCTACCCCGCGTGGGTTGTGGATCGTATTTTTCTAGAAGTGAGGTGGTATGTTGCCAGACTCATACGTTCTACACACCAACGTAAATAGTCTTTTTTTTTCACTTCTCCCAATGATTGTAATTGGCTTTCATGTCTCAGATATAAGTGGCAAGAAAAAAGGTCGAGATTGAGGGCGTTGCTGCAGCGTACACGCAACGTAGCGCGACTCTGATGCGGGTATATAACCACTGACACTTAGGCAACTCATTACTGGGGCATTCGACTTTCTGACGTGCTTGCGATAATTGCGGAAACTTGGACTATGGTGACGTTATTATCAAATGAGTTAAACAGGACCAACGTGCCATAATTGTTTTCTTGGCTTCCTAAGGACAAACACTGGTAGACATCCAAACCACCGTTGTGGAATGGTGATCCAAGTTCTGTGGTTGTCGTGGTTCAACAGAAGGTTACGCAGAAGTTACACTAACTCTAGTGCGAGACATTCGAATACCCGCCCTATAGTCCTGTTAAAAAATGCCTTGAATGGTCGACGATTCCGGTAGGATGTGGATGTGCAACAGACTGCTGTGGACTTCTTCACGCAGCAGAACAGGTGTTTAACAAACAGGTATCTTCAACCTGGAGCTTCAGCGGCATCATTGCCTCAAAGCTTACGGCGATTCTGCCTGAGTGGCATTAAGGCAGTAATACTTACAGGGTTTGTAAAACAGTTAACTGGTAGACAAGATCGCAGGAATTCATTTTATTCCATGATTACCGGTTTCGGCGAAACTAAAGTCGCCATCATCGGCGGTAGGTTTTACATATCACCAGACAGATGTGCACTTGTGTAACTCGGCAGTCCCAGAACATTTGCATATCTTTTCGGTATGTTTTAAATGTAACCAGGCAGATGTGCATTTCATATGACTGGAAAAATCTGCGCTCATACGCAAGGTGTGTTTTATGGTATTTTGTATATATGACCAGACGGGTATGCACTGTGTAACCATGTAATGTTCTTAAAATTTGTATATACTGAAGCGTCCCCTTAGAAAAATTAATGAATTACTGTGCTGATAAAACTCTTACATTATTTGATTTTCAAACAGCTGAGCAGAACTGAACGTACTCAGACATTTCGCTCTTTACCTATTCTAATCGACACTAAACTGACACACAATATTTTTTAGAGCAACGCAAACTGACTTTCAATAATCCCTACAAAAGAGTGGCCCTGACTAACATTAACCTATACCTTTCACAAATCACTTACCTCACAAAAATCTTCGTTACTCGAACTACTGCAATACAGCGAGCGCCACTACTGCCAGCTAAATAAAAGATTCAAACTACTGAAGGCACTAACTACTGATAGGCATAGTTAGCAAATGAAAGATTTTGACAAAGAAAAAATAATGTATTTACCTTAATAGTGTTCAAAAGTCATAAAACATATAGCAGTTCATGGCATCCAATCTTACAAATTTACTGTCTCTGATGGACACACGTCCAGATCATCTGCTTTCAAAACTCCGCCATCTCTCTCCCCACATCCACCACTGCTGGCGGCTCACCTCCATCTGTGCAACGCTACGCGCTGTTAACAGGCAACTGCCCAACACTACAATAGCATATACCCCAACAATGCAAACCAACCACAGCCTTCACACAGCACAGTCAGTGATTTTCATATAGAGCGCTACGTGGCGTTACCAACGTAAAAACCTAAACAGCCTACTTACATAGCCCCCATGCTCCCCACAAAAAATTTTACAAATTGTCTTGGGCAGTGGCCAAAGCAGATTTGAAAAAAATTTTCATAATTACAATAACAAAGATATCAAATGCACACACTTATTGATACACTGTTGGTCAAAAGCAAAAATTGTTCTCATAAAGACAGTCCTGATCATTTATAACAATAGTAATTACAGTTTTTTTTACATAGTCTCATTAGTAAAAGAAAATGCACATGGTAATAGTGGATTTCCGTGCAGTCATGAAGAAGTAGTGTTGTCCTTCCAACGGGAACACAATGCTGACTCTTGGCATGCAGACAGGTAATGGGCCACAACAGAGCAAACCCACAGCAGAGTCAGTCGAAGTTTTGAAGTATATTGATAGGTAGGTGATCACAGAGCAGACCACTCTAGTCCTGTTAGAGATTACGGCATTGGTGGGCCACCAGAGGTGCAGACCCACTGTAGTCCTTGTAGAGACGGCCAGCAGCCATCTGTTGCGACTGTGCAGGTGCACAATCACCATCGAAGAGTCTTGCGGACAATATAGCAAGTCCATAAACCACCACTTGTGCACTCACAAACTTTTTGGTATGTCATTACAAGTCTTGCGGACAATAAATCAAGTCCATGAACCACCACTTGCGCACTCACAAAAAATTCTTTTGAAATGTCCTTAGGACCAGCAATGCTGTTAACCAGTCCCTTGCTGTATTATTAACACACGTGCAAACACTAACAGTCCCAACTTCTCACATATTACGCATATACTAAGACCAACAGAAACGTGTTCAGTGAAATGAAACTTAATTCCAAGAACTGGTGTCTATACAATTATAAATTTACAACATAATACAATTACAAAGGTACAATATACATCATTAAAGAACATAACAATACAGATAACATGCTTTACAAAAGAATACCGACTTTACAAAAGAATAGAAATAAACATATACATCAGTGTTACAGGAATTATGACGTAAGTAAATACATAAAAGATCAGAATAGCTTTCGAAAATAATGTCTAAACATCTTTACAAAGTAAATAACATATTATAAATGCAAATTATATTTGAGGATAACAGTATTCGTCATCATAGGGAATGTAGCTGAGTATTAGAAAAATTCTACAACGTAAGTCTTATCAGATAAACACATAAAGACAGGAAGAACACAAATACACAAGGTACACAGACACATAGTGGAATAACACAAAAGGAAAGGACAGGGTTTGTTTTACTGCAGTATTTTGCAAACAAAACTTTCTTTACTTATTGGAGATCTCCCTTCGTTCTTCATTATTTCCAAAAAGTCCTATCTATACCTCCTTTCTGTACTTTTTTCGTATAACTTCTCAATGCATTTCTTCCAATTCATCGCAACTCATTCTCTTATATACTGCACCCCCTCTTAAGCTAACTTAAATCTACTGAGCTCAGATGCTAAACTAAGGGACGAGGCAATGCAGCAGCACAAAACAATTAACACAAACAGCAATGACAAAAAATGCAAATTGGCAAAGCAAGCAGCAATAAATATAAATTAGCAAAGCAAATGCAACATGATCACTAATATGAGCCAATGTGCAGAAAAAGGAAAATAACTCAGTAGTAAAACTGGCTTAATAAATGTAAGATTCAGAAGAACTATACCTGGCAAACAACACCGGCATGATGGCCAACACAAAAGGTCTACTGCCATCTCTGCATAAGGGTTAGTATTCACTAAAGTGTGGTGTCGCAGGATGTGGGTACTGCGATGTTTGTGTACGTCTGGTTAAGATTAACCATTAATACGCGCTCATCTGGAGATAGATTGGTCGAAATCTGACGAAGGGTAGCGGTTTTAAGGGCAGAGGAAAAAAAGTGCCAAGGCAAGAGCCAAGGGAAAAAAACCTCTGCGATAGTTAGGTCAGGTGGTAAGAGCAGTAGCGGTTGTCTTGCTGCCTGCGATAGGTTGTGCAAGGATAGGCTTTGTTAGTAGTGGGTATCATGCATGTCAATACCTTGACGTTGTGCGTTTGTGCTGCTCGGCGGCTGGCGCTGGGTGCTGGTACAGAGTCCTCGGTCAGCGTCAGCAACCTGCAACAGTTAGGTTTGTTATCGATCTTGTGTCCGCTAGGTCATATACCGGAAGCACAGTGTGAGGGAATGTTGGCAGATTGTGCGTCTGTGGGCGAGCTCGTCGGTGTCCCTGCTGTGGCCTGTTGGTCGGCTCTAATAGCAGCTGGTAGTTGCCAGTCAGTGTTGCTGATATGCAGGGGCTTACCGACGTTTGTCGCTGTTTGCGTATGTTAGTTTACCATAGGTGGTTATGCCCTAGCTAGCAGTGTCTTTGGGCGCTTGTGTTTCCACCTGTGGTTGTGATCGTAGTTTCCCAGAGTGAGGATGAAAGGGTTGTTCGAGTGTCTCGAGTTCCTGTATAGTCGTGTGGCGTGTTTTTTGAATATTTCCTTGAGGGTATCAAGGCGGTATTCATGGTGAAGATCCACGGTGCGTGTACGTCATCAGAGGTCTGATCAGTGTCATGTATAAGGACCTCGACACCCTCCTATTCAGTGTGCTTTTCCTGTTGAGCATTGGGTAGAGCTGTTTGAGCCTCGCGTGCGCTCGGTTGGCAACGTATTCGATGTGGTCCCCCCATGTAAGTTTCCGGTCCAGCCAGACACCAAGGTATCTGACTTTCTCTCGGAAACGTATTGGGCGTGTATGTAGTGTTATTGGTCTACAGTGTTGGTGTTTGCGCAGTAGTTTCGGTCTGCGTGTGAACAGAACTGCTTCGCACTTGTCGACGTTTACTTTAATTCGCCATCGCTCCAGCCAAGGCTCAGCTGTTCTGAGTGCTGTCTGTATTCGTGAGTTGATGTTCGACGGTTTCTAGTCTTGCGTGAGGATGGCTGTGTCATCCGCGTAGACGGCTAACGTCGTGTTTCGTGTCGCTGGGAAGTCATTAATGTACAGGTTAAACAAGATGGGCCCTAGGATGCTTCCTTGGGGTACTCCAGCTTGGATACCGTGTTGTGTTGATTGTTTATCCTGCACGTTAGTGTTGAAACATCTGTTCGTGAGATATGAGTGTATGAGACGTACGAGTCCGTCCGGGAAACCAGCTTCGCTTAGTTTGCGTATGAGTCCGTTGTGCCAGAGACGATCGAAAGCCTTTTCAATGTCTAGGAACACGGCTCCTGTGGCTTTGTTCATGTTGTAGCCGTGTGTTATATGTTCGACTACGCGGAGGAGTTGTTGTGTTGTCGAGTGGTGATTCCTAAAGCCGAATTGCTCCGGTCTTTGGGTGTCGTTGGCGATGCAATGCCTAGTGATACGTTTTAGTATTACCTTCTCAACAATCTTGCTGAGCGAGCACAGCAGACTGATGGGTCGGTAATTTTGTGGGAGGGTCTTTCCTTGACTTCCTGAACATCAGGACCTTGGCCGCCTTCCAAAAGTCAGGGAACGGCAAACAACGGCATCAAATGCTATAACTTATACCTAAACATGACAAAGCTCAAGCAGAAAAAATATTACAGTAAAAATAGGAAATATCTAACACCTACGTTAGAACTTAACACTAGAATGATGCATCACGATAAATTACTCTATGCAACAAGTTACTTAGTCATTGAAAAAAATTATGTATGCAATTCCTGTGAAGAGAAATGTCTATTTGTGCTCCCTTTTTTAAGAAAGTAGATCATAAAATTATTGTTTACTGGGTCTGTGGACAGAAAACGTTTCTATTAGTACATCTATTAAATTTTAATTTAACAATACTACAGTGCAACTAGAAACTAGATATTAAACAAAATAGGCAAATACAAATACAAAGCAAAGCATTAAACATCATTCACTAGCCATATGGCATTTCATAAGGCAGTAAAAAATCTCTCAACTAGAAAGACAGTAGTCATAATCGGGTGTATAGACATAAAATATTTCTCATCATTTCATTAGGCATTTCAGTAAATATCAGAAAGTATGAGCTCGAAACTGTAATCATATGTTTCAAGTATGAGCGTGTCTTATTTGAAATGCTTTCTAGAAAGAAATGTCAATAGCGAGGTTAATGGCCTCCTTTTTTTTCACCTAATGGCTTTTTCTCCAGGCAACTGGCACAGCTGGTCGCCCATAACGCATTATGTCAAGGTCACTTAGCTTTCTTACCAAAATATTTACGACACCAGTTTGCACTACAGTGACAGTCTCATATAAAAAATTTCACAGGTCGAGAATTTGTGTTGCAAATGTGTAGAAACAAAATCTTATAAGTATAACAGTGTCCAAAAAATTTTCGCCAGCATTTTAATACACTCACGCATTTACACACATTTCATAACTCTTAAAGTACGATTCTTGGTTTCCAACATCCTTTTTCACAAATCAGCGTCCCTAACCACTACTCATTATTCCTTACCTTATTACACATATACATATTCGTCGACACTTCTTCAATATTTCATCATAATAAATATGTAGCATAATCAAATTCCTCATATAGCATCAGCTTATTGATCACAAAAAAACCTCAACAGCATAATACACATCGTCATCATAATAATAACATCATAAAACCTCAGCCAAATCTCAAAATCGTCGTAGCTTCCTCCAATAATTTCAAAACCTAAAAAAAATTCTCTGCTCATTTCAATAGTGTCATCTACCTCAAACGTACTTTAAAAATCATGATCCCATACCAAATATATCATTCAAAGCTCTCATAGTATCACAATGGTCCCAAAAAAAATATGAACAGTTCACAAAGTACAGACAAAATAGAATTCCATAAGTGTGAAGTTATCCAACTGTGTAATTATGTAAACATCTGTCACTGATGTAGTAAAATAAATATTTGTCTCTCTCAGTTAAATGATCAGATAGCTACGTAAATTATGTGTTACAGAAATATGGTAGCGATGTGTAAAGTTGTATAAGCAAATACCATATTAGCTAGGGCTCCTTGTGCTTGCCAGACACATGGTACACAAAGTAAGCGTGTACCCCCCTGATGATTAATGTAATTATACCCTCAGTTGTTACCGATTACAGCAATGGAATGAAATGTATCGCCGAAAATTTTCTTTGTATCTTTGTGATTCAAAAATCTTTAAAAATAAATGTTTTAAGTACAAAATTAATCACTCAAATGTATGTCCTGTAGCGCTAAATGTGCATCTTTCTGTAAGATAATTCTGTGGAACTGTCGTAGTTATCGTCCTCCATAAGCAAAGTTCTGCAGAAGTCGATGTACTCACCTCATCATAAACAAAAGTGAAATGCTTTGCGTATAGATATCGTAGTTATTACGCTTATTGCTGTGATGAAGAAAGCACTGTACTGTAACATATTGTTGTGCTACAGAAAAGGCTGTCTCATTATGGCTATACCACAAAAGTTACTACTAAAACATGTTTTACTTTCCACAATAATACAGAAAAACTGTTGTTGTTGTTGTGGTCTTCAGTCCTGAGACTGGTTTGATGCAGCTCTCCATGCTACTCTATCCTGTGCAAGCTTCTTCATCTCCCAGTACCTACTGCAACCTACATACTTCTGAATCTGCTTAGTGTATTCATCTCTTGGTCTCCCTCTACGATTTTTACCCTCCACGCTGCCCTCCAATGCTAAATTTGTGATCCCTTGATGCCTCAAAACATGTCCTACCAACCAATCCCTTCTTCTAGTCAAGTTGTGCCACAAACTTCTCTTCTCCCCAATCCTATTCAATACCTCCTCATTAGTTACGTGATCTACCCACCTTATCTTCAGCATTCTTCTGTAGCACCACATTTCGAAAGCTTCTATTCTCTTCTTGTCCAAACTGGTTATCGTCCATGTTTCACTTCCATACATGGCTACATACAAATACTTTCAGAAACGACTTCCTGACACTTAAATCTATACTCGATGTTAACAAATTTCTCTTCTTCAGAAACGATTTCCTTGCCATTGCCAGTCTACATTTTATATCCTCTCTACTTCGACCATCATCAGTTATTTTACTCCCTAAATAGCAAAACTCCTTTACTACTTTAAGTGTCTCATTTCCTAATCTAATCCCCTCAGCATCACCCGATTTAATTTGAGTACATTCCATTATCCTGGTTTTGCTTTTGTTGATGTTCATCTTATATCCTCCTTTCAAACCCTGTCCATTCCGTTCAACTGCTCTTCCAAGTCCTTTGCTGTCTCTGACAGAATTACAATGTCATCGGCGAACCTCAAAGTTTTTACTTCTTCTCCATGAATTTTAATACCTACTCCGAATTTTTCTTTTGTTTCCTTTACTGCTTGCTCAATATACAGATTGAATAACATCGGGGAGAGGCTACAACCCTGTCTCACTCCCTTCCCAACCACTGCTTCCCTTTCATGCCCCTCGACTCTTATAACTGCCATCTGGTTTCTGTACAAATTGTAAATAGCCTTTCGCTCCCTGTATTTTACCCCTGCCACCTTCAGAATTTGAAAGAGAGTATTCCAGTTAACGTTGTCAAAAGCTTTCTCTAAGTCTACAAATGCTAGAAACGTAGGTTTGCCTTTTCTTAATCTTTCTTCTAAGATAAGTCGTAAGGTTAGTATTGCCTCACGTGTTCCAACATTTCTACGGAATCCAAACTGATCTTGTCCGAGGTCGGCTTCTACCAGTTTTTCCATTCGTCTGTAAAGAATTCGCGTTAGTATTTTGCAGCTGTGACTTATTAAACTGATAGTTCGGTAATTTTCACATCTGTCAACACCTGCTTTCTTTGGTATTGGAATTATTATATTCTTCTTGAAGTCTGTGGGTATTTCGCCTGTCTCATACATCTTGCTCACCAGATCGTAGAGTTTTGTCATGACTGGCTCTCCCAAGGCCATCAGTAGTTCTAATGGAATGTTGTCTACTCCCGGGGCCTTTTTTCGACTCAGGTCTTTCAGTGCTCAGAAAAACTGTGCAGATATAAAACAGATACACCGCAAAAGCAACAATGTAGATTGTGTCACTCATTAGTAGCGTCGTGATATAATCGTGTAGCTGTCAAATAAACTAACCACTGTGTCATCTGGTATCTCTCAGAAGGTACTTTTAATCCAGAATGTATTTTCAAGTAATCCAAAATGTTGCATTAAAATCTCATTAGCAGTGCCAGTATGTGTTCTATGAATGTAAGCCTTATAGTCGTTATGTAATCGCGCAACTAACAAACAAGAATGTACACACACAATAGCACTGTGTCCTCTGTTCACTATAACAATGCATTTGTAATTACTGTCCAAATAAGTTCCCTAGGTTCTTGACTGGATAGTTAACTTTAAAACATAGTTGCATGTTAACAGTTTCTAAGTGTGACAAAGAGTACTAGTAACGTGAAGTGAAAAATTTTATAGCAAAGACTAAGTTAAAAAACAGATTATCTCTCAATAAACGGTTTTACATGTGAAATGTGGTGCAATCTTTTATCCTTTCTAGTGCGCAGAGTTTCAACTACAAAGCAATTGTCATGTTGTATACGTCAGTAAGGAATGCTAAAATTTTTCTCAAGGTTAGCGACTATGTTATTTTTCTCTCAGCCAGCTGGCGCATGTGGCTGCCTGCGGTGCGAGTCATTGTCTGTCTCTTTGTTGGCGCGCGTCGTTATTAGGATTAGGAGATCTAACTACTACAAATTCACCTTGTCCAGAGGGCCCTGCCCAGTTTGAATCCCACCAGTTCAGATGAAATTCAGGTCTGTCGTTTTGTCGGTAGTTTACACAGTTTCTTTTTTGTCGGTCATGTGGTGGAGAATTTCTCGCAGAATCGTAACTGCGCGGTGGACCGTTGCATCTGAAGTTATTCTGTCTCCCTTGATAATAATTATTTTGGTTCCCATATTGTCTGTTTCTCTGATTGTCACTGTGATAGTCATTACTGCGGAGAGGTGATTTTTCCCTGTAATTATTACCACTCTGCCAATGGTTGTCATACGGGTGGTGTCTCTTTTGGTCACGATTTACGTTGAAAGAATAGCCTTGTCGTGTATTATTTCTGTCATCGCGGAATTGTGACGGATGTGATCTGTAATTGTTGTGCTCCTGTTTTCGCGTTCCGCGATTGTTAGTGTCAATTTCCAGACCTTGTAACAGTCCCTGAAAAGCTTCAATGTCGTCTTTGCAACGTCCTGCTAAAATAATATGTCGTAAATGTTGAAGCAATTTGATTAAGCAAATGCGGATGAGTTCTGAGGGGCTGTATGGGTTTGACAGGTACTGATTCTTGTGCAACATATCTTCAAAATATTTCACAAGACTGGTAAATTCAGATTGTTCGAAATTTTTCATCATTATGATGCTATGTTTTACTCGGTCTTGTGTAGCTTGTGACCAATATGCTGAAAGGAAGGCATGATAAAATTCTCCTTCACTGTGACAGTTGTGAATGACCGATCGCATTCTTACAGTTGGTTCATTCTCTAAGTAGCCACACACAAATTCTAACCTGTGCTCCAATGACCAGTTGGTAGGAAAACAATGAGAGAATTGATGGAACCATTCTTGTGGATGAATGTCGTTGCCGGAATTCTTAAATGTTTTGAATTTATGTGTAGTAATAAACAGCTTATAGCCAAAATCATCATGTCGGCGAGTCGCATGTCGGTCATTGTTACGATGTTTCGGCGGTTCCATCTCAAAATTCGGTGCACCTTGCCAATTTCTTTCATAATTTCCGAAGTGCCCTGTGTTATTATTTTGTGGCTGTTCCGTATTTCTATGTCCCTCTTCCCGTATTGGAGCGTGAGTGTCCTCTGAAATATGTAATTCTTGTATTGCCTCTGTCAACTGCTCTTGTACTTTCCGGATTTCTCTTTGGTGTTGCGTATTAATTTGATTCTGATTTTGTTTGAATTTCCTAATTTGTTCGTACTCTTCTGTGTCATTAAAGACTACCGGTTTTGTGTCATTCAGATTATCATCTACCTTCGTAGATAAATTATTTAGCTGATCCCAAAGTAAGCCTACTTTCTCTGATAATGAACTAATTTCCTCCATGTGTCTTTCTGAACCAATTTTCAGAGTATCTACTGTGTCCTTCAAGTTTTCCTGAGTTTTTGCAAGTTGCATAACCGAATCGGTAGATGCAACTGAGTCTATTTTAGCCCGCAAGGTCTCGTGATTTTCATGAACAATAGTTTGCAATTCTTTTATGGCTGCTTCGTGATTCTGTAATGCATTTTCATGACGCAAAAAAATAGGTTGAAAATGCTCACAAATTTGTGTTTTTACGTCATTACAGACTTTCTGACATTTCAATTCGATGTTATGTAACTCAGTAGTTAAATGGCTCTGGCTCTGAGCACTATGCGACTTAACTTCTAAGGTCATCAGTCGCCTAGAACTTAGAACTAATTAAACCTAACTAACCTAAGGACATCACACACATCCATGCCCGAGGCAGGATTCGAACCTGCGACCGCAGCGGTCGCGCGGTTCCAGACTGTAGCGCCTTTAACCGCTTGGCCACCACGGCCGGCTCAGTAGTTAAATCTTCACGTGCTTGTTCAAGCGTGGTGTCTAACTTCCGAAGATTTTGTTCCATTGTGTCTAACTTTTGGAAGCTTTTGCTGTGTTTGTCTCTGATTTTGTTCCATTGTGTCTAACTTTTGAAGCTTTTGCTGTGTTTGTCTCTGATTTTGTTCCATATGTTGCATTAATTGCAATAATAATGTATTAGTGTCTGGAATCTGTTTCTCTATGCTTTTTGGCAGTGCATTTGCACCGGCAACATTCACATTTTGACAAGCAGAAAATGTGTCTTGACTTATTTGAGAAAACGGTGAGGACCCAAAACCTGAATCTACATACAATATTTGCAATTTTGTGTTCTGTCATTTCGGATTCCTGAGGCGAGCTGTTGCCGACCGATCGATCGATAATGCTTCCCTTCCGCTCCATTTCCCTATGCACTATTGCCAAATTACTACTTTGAACATTAATTAATTCATTACTCGGTGGCGCTAACACACTGCTTTCGTCTTCACTGTCATTTCTCAGTTTACTTTGGAGCGTAGTATTACGTTTTTCAGCACTGAAAATAATATCTAGTTAATTGCAAGTGCAGCTGCGAAATACTTGGTGCAAATCTACATGCATGCCACAACTGTTTTACTGTACAACAATGAAAAACTACAACTACAAAGGAAATTCTCTCTATGATTACGCGCTAGCAATAAACAATAGCTACACTAATTACACAAACTACAAGAAAAAATCAGAAGATTCCAGTGAGGTATCCTCGGCTAAGGGTCGACATATGTAACGTCCCCTTAGAAAAATTAATGAATTACTGTGCTGATAAACCTCTTACATTATTTGATTTTCAAACAGCTGAGCAAAGCTGAACGTACTCAGACATTACTCTCTTTACTTATTGTGATCAACACTAAACTGACACACAATATTTTTAGCGCAACGCAATCTGACTTTCAATAATCCCTACAAAAGAATGGCCCTGACTAACATTAACCTATACCTTTCACAAATCACTTACCTCAGAAAAATCTTCGTTACTCGAACTACTGCAATACAGCGAGCGCCACTACTGCCAGCTAAATAAAAGATTCAAACTACTGAAGGCACTAACTACTGATAGGCATAGTTAGCAAATGAAAGATTTTGATAGAGAACAAACAATGTATTTATCTTAAGAGTGTTCAAGACTCATTATATATATATATATCAGTCCATGATATCCAATATTACAAATTTACTCTTTTTGATGGACACACGTCCAGATCATGCGCTCTCAAAACTCCGCCATCTCTCTCCCCACATCCACCACTGCTGGCGTCTCACCTCCAACTGCGCAACGCTACGCGCTGTTAACAGGCAACTGCCCAACACTACAATAGCATATACTCCAACAATGCATACCAATCACAGCCTTCACACAGCACAGTCAGTGATTTTCATATAGAGCGCTACGTGGCGTTACCAACATAAAAACCTAAACAGCCTACTTACAATACTCTCGGGAGAATTTATATATCACCAGACTGATGTGCTGTGTGGAACCCTGCAGATCTCATAAAATATCTATGTATGATCGTACGTTATTACGTATAGGACCAAACAGATGTACATTTTTGTAATTCTGCAGTTCTCATGAAATTTGCATTTGCTTTTCGATATGTCTTAAATGTGAGCAGGCAGATGTGCAATTGTGTAGGTCTGCAGGTTTCATAAGTTTTGTATATGTTTACGTGATACAGTAATCTCTAGAGCTATGTATAAGCCCTAATGACGTAGTGTTACCACACACGCAGAGCCTGTTATAACGCGATCTGTGACATTCATTGGCGCCTCTTGTGCTAGCGCCATCTCGCGACGCGGCGTATAGTATAAGAACAGAGCCGGAGTTGCGGTAGTACCTAGGTTGCGCTTGTATGTGATGGAGACGCTTAAAATTTATAATTTCATCTCTCTTGGACGCCTATGTGCTAGTTACGACAATTTTGTAAGGCCTGCGTGGTACACGCAGCTATTAATATCACCATTGTTTGCCTTGATGTTGTAACCTGTATGTGTCCTAAAGTATGTAACTAAATTTATATGTATACATGTTATATAAGTGGAATCCGAGCCCATTTTTATAGTGTTTCCTGTCCTCCCTAGATCCGATAATGCGACTTCAGTTTCGCCGAAACGGTAATCATGGAATAAAAAGAATTCCTGCGATCTTGGCTATCAGTTTATTGTTTTACAAGCATCTAGATCACTCCCACATTAGCACAATGTCCTCCCTACAAAACTTACAGCGTTCATGACTCTGGTCTTGTGAATGGCTGTTCTGAGGCCAATGACTTGGGATGCACGTTTGAGTTCTCAGATCATTGCTGACAGTTCATTTGTGTCGATGCTGGAGAGGATGTTGCCTTATATGAAGCTATGCCCACTGTAACCCAGGCGAGGGAGACTTTACGTGGTAAAAATTCTCGACTGTTGGCCTAACTAGACAGGAGGTGTCGCGGCTGGCACGTCCAGGGCGGGCTGGCAAACAATCAGCCGTGGTGGGCGACGGGAGCGTGGACGACTGGGGCGGGAGCCCTGGTCTGGCGTCTGGCGCTGGCGGACGCCCAGTGGTTCCGTGGCGAGGAGGGCCTCGGTCTATCAGTACTGCTGCTGGCACCCTGTCAGGTAGTCCTCACGGCGCACAGTGGGCCAACTCGCTTCCAAACCTCGACAGAATAGAAACAGAAAAGGGTACGACATTGTGTGTACACGGCACTCGTGCATACTTGTTCAGTGCTTGGGTGGCGTTCCAGTCACAAGGAGACGTGATAAGTGTCGTCGCAGTCGCCAGTAATTGGCGAATCGGACAACCACACATTCTTTAGATATTATTTGTGTGGCCTGTTTAATACAGGGTGGTCCATTGATAGTGACCGGGCAAAATATCTCACGAAATAAGCATCAAACGAAAAAACTACAGAGAACGAAACTCGTCTAGCTTGAAGGGGGACACCAGATGGCGCTATGGTTGGCCCGCTCGATGGCGCTCTATCTGCCTGTCTAACGGATATCAACTGCGTTTTTTTTAAAAATAGGAACCCCCATTTTTATTACATATTCGTGTAGTACGTAAAGAAATATGAATGTTTTAGTTGGACCACTTTTTTCGCTTTGTGATAGATGACGCTGTAATAGTCACAAACGTGAAAGTACGTGGTATCACGTAACATTCCGCCAGTGCGGACGATATTTGCTTCGTGATACATTACCCGTGTTAAAATGGATCGTTTACCAATTGCGGAAAAGGTCGATATCGTATTGATGTATGGCTATTCAGATCAAAATGCCCAACGGGCGTGTGCTATGTATGCTGTTGGGTATCCTGGACGACATCATCCAAGTGCTCGGACAGTTTGCCGGATACTTTCGTTATTTAAGGAAACAGAAAGTGTTCAGCCACATGTGAAACGTCAACCATGACCTGCAACAAGTAGGTGTTTCAGCTGCTGTCGCGGCTAATCCGCACATCAGTAGCAGACAAATTGCGCGTGAATCGGGAATCTCAAAAACGTCGGTGCTGAGAGTACTACATGAACATCGATTGCACCCGTACCATATTTCTATGCACCAGGAATTGCATGGCGACGACTTTGAACGTCATGTAGAGTTCTGCCACTGGGCACAAGAGAAATTACGGGACGAATACAGATTTTTTGCTCGCGTTCTATTTAGCGACGAAGCGTCATTCACCAACAGCGGTAACGTAAACCGCTATAATATGCACTATTGGGCAACGGAAAATCCACGATGGCTACGACAAGTGGAACATCAGTGACATGGCGGCTTAATGTATGGTGCGGCATTATGGGAGGAAGGATAATTGCCCCCATTTTATCGATGGCAACCTAAATGGTGCAGTGTATGCTGATTTCTTACGTAATGTTCTACCGATGTTACTACAAGGTCTTTCACTGCATGACAGAATGGCGATGTACTTCCAACATGATGGATGTCCGGCGCATTGCTCGCGTGCGGTTGAAGCAGTATTGAATAGCACATTTCATGACAGGTGGATTGGTCGTCGAAGCACCATACCATGTCCCGCACGTTCACGGTATCTGACGTCCCCGGATTTCTTCCTGCGGGGAAAGTTGAAGGATATTTGCTACCGTGATCCACCGACAACGCCTGATAACATGCGTCAGTGCATCGTCAAGGCATGTGCGAACGTTACGGAAGGCGAACTACTCGCTGTTGAGTGGAATGTCGTTACACGTATTGCCATATGCATTGAGGTTGACGGACATCATTTTGAGCATTTATTGCAATAATGTGGTATTTACAGGTAATCACGCCGTAACAGTATGCGTTCTCAGAAATGATAAGTTCACAAAGTTACATGTATCACATAGGAACAACGGAAATAAAATGTTCAAACGTATCTACGTTCTGTATTTTAATTTAAAAAACCTTCCTGTTACCAACTGTTCGTCTAAAATTGCGAGCCATATGTTTGTGACTATTACAGCGCCATCTATCACATTGTGAAAAAAGAGGTCCAACTAAAACATTCATATTTCTTTACGTACTACACGAACATGTAGTAAAAAATGGGGGTTCCTATTTTTAAAAAACGCAGTTCATTTCCGTTTGACGTATGGCAGCGCCATCTAGCCGGCCAACCATAGCGCCATCTGGTTTCCCCTTTCAAGCTAGATAAGTTCTTTGTAGTTTTTTCGTTTGACACTTATTTCGTGAGAGATTTGGCCCGGTCACGATCAGTGGACCACCCTGTATATTACAGCGATCTTGTCCAGTTATCAGGATAAAATAAGGTAGGTACTACACCAGGAGCTATGTTTCACACCGGTGTAATGACGTATATTGACATAAAAATAAACACTTACCGATACTATCTAAAATCGATGGCAACAAAAATTCCTCTGTGTGGTTCCACTTTTGTAAATGGCCCTACTACTACCTTAATAGCATGGTAAACCATTTAAAATATATTTCCGTGTGCATTTTCGTATATTTTAGTGGGCGCTCATTTTTCTACCGTGTGGCAGAAATTTAAAATATCCTGCTTGAGTGTGGTCAGAAGGTATGTATCATAGATTTATATTCATGGTATCTAATACAGACGTTGGTTCACATACTTTTGATACATGAATAAACCATTGTCTCAAGATGCGCAGGAAGCTCCTCCCGAGGAAACGATGCATGACATATTCGGTCAGCTTCCGACATCTTCGTATCCACTCATCTCTAGCTTCCAGAAAAAGACACTTGAAGAATATAAACAGACGCCATCTGAGGAAAAAGATCTGCTTTTGTAATCCTCTCCCATTGGACGACCCGACAGCGACTTTTCTGAGTACGATAATGATGAAAGCGAAGAATGTGATTTCGATTTCATTTTTAAAAAATGTAAAAGACCGAATAACACATTTCAATACGGCAACTACGACGTGTAATTCGTTACCAGCGACCTCAAAATACCGTATACCCGAAGTTTTACTCGAATCGGCTAAATGTTTGATTTTTTAGTTCGCCATATGGGACGCGACGTTTTGAATGTTTGTACTCCTCGTACTTTGGTGAGCGGTATTTGCGGCAGCAACGCCCCAACGAAATCGCTTTGGCGCTCAGAAGTACTGGCTGATGGGCCAGGCATGTCATTGAACGGGCGAGTCACTGCATCAATGTCCGTCACAGTGCAGGCCTCTAAACAGTGGCCCAACTTGCTTCAAAAACTGGGCATAATAGAAAAATTGATATAAAATCATAGAAAACTGTGTTGTAAAGTTGATGTAAAATCATACAAAACTGTATACTTTCTAGATTTTTGATGTCGCTAATTACGAAGGTATATAAAATATTCTCACCATTTTATTAAACAACTTGAAGAACCAACAGTTCACATCTTAGGATATTGTCAGATAGCCTGTAACACCATAATACACTGGAGTATCGATTTTTCGCTTTAATGTATGGTCAGGAATGTGCATATTTTTCTATAGTGCTTATGCTGTGAATATTTTTATTAATGGGTTGGGTTGTTTCGGACGAAGAAACCAAACAGCGAGGTCATCGGTGTCATCGGATTAGGGAAGGAAGGGAAAGGAAGTCGGCGGTGCCCTTTCAAAGGAACCATCCCAGCATTTGCCTGGAGCGATTTAGGGAAATCACGGAAAACCTAAATCAGAATGGCTCGACACGGGATTGAACCGTGGATTATCGATTTTTCGCTTTAATGTATTGTATTAGGATTGTGTATAATGTGCTAACCACTGCGCCAGATCGCTCGGTTTCTTTATTAATGTTATTTAATTCAGTGAGCTATATATCAGTACATTAATGAAAAATGTTTAAAGCATTGTTTCTGGACACGCTGTAATAATCAATGGTGTGACATTATCTTAAGAGTACCGATCCGGTACGCCTCAATGTCTTTGAACGTGCCTGCGTGCGAAATAGTTGTGGGAGAGGCAGCCATTGCATTCCGTTACTAGACTGCTTCTGGTTCAGACGTTAAATGTATTACAGTCAAAGTGTGCTGAGATTTTTGTGTGCTTATGATGGTGCTGAAATGTTCGTCATTATGCTGCAAAGAGAAGATTTTGTGTGGGCAGGCAGTATTTGGAACTGTGTGTGCACAGTACAAAACATCAAGAGCTTAACTGCAACAAAACATACTGTGGGCCCAATGCTGTATATTGTAAATCGACGCAATGAAGAACCTGTACCATTTATTGCTACATAATGTTATCCGCCGAAGCATCTAAGAAGATTCAGCACATAGTCAGATCTAAACAGTTTATTGTAAGAGTTTGTACAAACATTCCAGCGTTTAGAACGAATAGAGTTCAAATTACAGTTTTTCATTATGATAGTAATTGTTATGTTTCAACCTGAAGGTAATAACCTTAATTTCTTGGAAACACTATCCAAAAGGTATTTTACAAAAGTAACTGGTCATACTCAGCTTAAATGATTTTAACAAAGGTCAGTACTATCACGTTTCCAGTGATAGCTTTAAGGGTTTTTTGTATTAAACAGTGCTTCTCAAACAGAAAGGTCATTACATATCAACTGTCAAAATATGAATTTAAGTTTTCGATTTTGCGTTTTGTTACTGATTAACGAAATTAACGTCTTAAACACTGCAGTGAACATTGCGCTACAGTTATTGCTAAAATCACCACGCTAGAAAATATATTCAATTATTGCTCCATTTTTGAAGATAATATATAAGGGCAAAGGCAAACATATTCCCATAAAGGTATGCTGAAGGCAGCCAACATGAAATATTAGGTTGAGTAACGCCGTAGTACTGTGCTGGACGCGACACTTCTGCTAAAAGGAATTTGATGGACAGTGCCACTCCTTTGTTTATCGTAATTAGTAAAAAAGTGGGTTAATGACGAATCCGTTATAACACCCGATACGTTACTACAGGATCATTTTACTTCGGCGCCTTTTTCCTTATTGTAGGGATCCCTAGAAACACGTGTCATTCCAGACAAGGGGTAGTACAAAATCACGTCCTGAGTGGAGAGATGTTTGACAATCAGTTAGATACCAAAGTGAAACAAAGCATATTGGGGAAGTGGAAGATATAAACAATGTAGTAATAAAGGAGGAAGTTTTAGTGTATAGTCTGGATAATGTAGGTGCAAATTACATGGAATATGAAAGTCATTTGGACGAAAGTGTAACAGAAATGAAACAGGAAATCAAATTGGGTGCAGATCATACGAATCCAGTAACGGAAATGCTTAAATCAGTGACCTTTGGTTTAACTGTCTTGAACAGCAAAACTGGTGCATCACATCAGTCTTTGAGCACTGTCTTGAAGAATTCCGATCAATTTTTGGGCATTGACTAAATAATTTGAGAACTGAGTTTAAAAATTCTAATCAATGTTTGAATAGTAAAACTGATAAGTCTATCAGTCTTTAAAAAATGAAATGGACAAGAAATTTGGAGATGAAATGGAAACCCATAGAAATTTGTTTATGAATAAAATAAAGAATAAGAAGTCAAATATACAGCAGGAATTGATTGGCGTTATGGAAGAGAATAACAAGAATATGGTGACTCAGGTAAATCAAAATGTAGATATAAAGATAAAGATGGTTAGTGGCGCTATCCAAATAGATGTTGATTTAAAGATAGGAACCGTCAGATCAGAGGTAAAACAATGTGTAAATTCTTTGCATGAAAAAACAGATGGGGTTACAAAAGAATCGGAATCTCTGTTACAGGGAGCTGTGACCGCGATGAAGACAGAAACAAGCAAAATTCAGGATTGTGTTAAAAGCCTAGAGGGTACCAGATGTCTTACTGCCAAATGATAGAATGTTCGTGTCAGAATCAGATAGGTAATAATATTGACAATTTCGACCCAAAAGAAGGAAGCCATCTGGTCGTGTTCATGGATAAGTATGGGTCAATAACACTGAAAGAACTTGAAGAGGAAAGGTGCATGAGAACTGCTAGAACGAGGTTGAGTGGAGTTACAGATAGTTGGGCAGTTAGCACCTTGGGAATTTGTGAAAACGTTTGAAAAAGAATATTGATCAGCAAATAAGCAAGAGGAAGTGATAACGGAGTTTACTTTTTCTATTCTGTAACGAGCTGGTAGGTATTCGAGTATGAAAACCCATTGGGAGGGCCTGCGTAAAAAAATGGAACACATGTTGTTGTTATCAATGGAGAGACGTCTACAGACGTTAAGGTAACCTCTGGCGTGCCACAGGGGAGTGATATGGGACCATTGCTTTTCACAATATATATAAATGACCTAGTAGATAGTGTCGGAAGTTCCATGCGGCTTTTCGCGGATGATGCTGTAGTATACAGAGAAGTTGCAGCATTAGAAAATTGTAGCGAAATGCAGGAAGATCTGCAGCGGATAGGCACTTGGTGCAGGGAGTGGCAACTGTCCCTTAACATAGACAAATGTAATGTATTGCGAATACATAGAAAGAAGGATCCTTTATTGTATGATTATATGATAGCGGAACAAACACTGGTAGCAGTTACTTCTGTAAAATATCTGGGAGTATGCGTGCGGAACGATTTGAAGTGGAATGATCATATAAAATTAATTGTTGGTAAGGCGGGTACAAGGTTGAGATTCATTGGGAGAGTGCTTAGAAAATGTAGTCCAGCAACAAAGGAGGTGGCTTACAAAACACTCGTTCGACCTATACTTGAGTATTGCTCATCAGTGTGGGATCCGTACCAGATCGGGTTGACGGAGGAGATAGAGAAGATCCAAAGAAGAGCGGCGCGTTTCGTCACAGGGTTATTTGGTAAGTGTGATAGCGTTACGGAGATGTTTAATAAACTCAAGTGGCAGACTCTGCAAGAGAGGCGCTCTGCATCGCGGTGTAGCTTGCTCGTCAGGTTTCGAGAGGGTGCGTTTCTGGATGAGGTATCGAGTATATTGCTTCCCCCTACTTATACCTCCCGAGGAGATCACGAATGTAAAATTAGAGAGATTAGAGCGCGCACGGAGGCTTTCAGACAGTCGTTCTTCCCGCGAACCATACGCGACTGGAACAGGAAAGGGAGGTAATGACAGTGGCACGTAAAGTGCCCTCCGCCACACACCGTTGGGTGGCTTGCGGAGTATGAATGTAGATGTAGATAAAAGGTGAAATGAGTGAAAAGCGAATGCTGAACACATTGCGGAACAAACTACCACGAAATTTACTGGATATGTTTTTGGGGGTCGATAAAATCTCGTTTTTAAAGGAAATAGGAGACTTAGAAGTGTTATGGTTGGTTTGTTTGGGGAAGGACACCAGACAGCGAGGTCATCGGTCTCATCGGATTAGGGAAGGACGGGGAAGGAAGTCGGCAGTGCCCTTTGAAAGGAACCATCCAGGCATTTACCTGGAGCGATTCAGCGAAATCACGGAAAACCTAAATCAGGATGGCCGGACGCGGGATTGAACCGTCGTCCTCCCGAATACGAGTCCAGTGTCTAACCACTGCGCCACCTCGCTCGGTAGAAGTGTTATCATCGACAGTGAAAATCGGTACTAGAATAATGCTAACAGCCGGCCAAACAGAAACCGTTATAACAGCAACAGTAGCCAGAGTAGGAACCACAATAACGATGATGGCAATCATTATCCCCAAAATGGTAATAGTTAAGAGTAAAGTGTGAGATAAGCACCGGTAGGTACTGGGAGAAGAGGCGGAAAAAGTTTTGGTCCAGCAAGAGGACGTCGTAACTGCAGATATTATGAAAATAGCTATGAGGAAAATATCAGTAGAAGGCCGTTCTGCTGTGGATAGAATTTCGAGGTCTTTACACCAACGGAAAAGAAAGCAGTTTTACTGCAGCTGTAGCTATGACAATATAATTGAAAGTGAAGAGGAAAACGTGTTAAGGCGTAGTGAAGGTCGCTTAGAGGCTACCTGACCTGAACAAGAAAACGCTAATGGCTTGTCTCAGATACAAGGTAAGTCAGAGGTGGAAGCACATGAATTTACGAGTGTTGTCTGAGTGATTCTTTGCACATGCACGAGTAGTGCTGCTGCACCAGTTCTAGTTCAGTGCTTATTAGCATGCATGCAAAGTGTCCCAGCAAATGATGTTGGAGCTGTAGTTGAGGATAAGGAATGGTTAAAGTAGATCTATAAGGTGTACAAGGTTTTAAAAGAATGGAGAAAGGAAAATAAAATAGTTTTTACAGGAAATAATGACGAAGCTAAGAGGAAGAGAAATGAAAGTGTATTGAATAAGAAGATCAATAATGAATATACAATGAGTAAAGTAGGTGAAATTTGTAGTTATGATGAGAAGTATGAAGAGTTTGAGGTATGTAAGAATAACTTTGTTGATGCCATCCCTGAACCCAATGAAATCAATGGACTAGAAACGATAGCTGGAACCTGTGCAATGGAGCAAGAGCAAGGAATTTTAGATGACTGTTTAAGATTAATAAGTGAAACTGAAGATGTTAATGTATATGAAATTACAGTCAATCTAATACGTTCAGATGAAAGTGGTGGAAAGACTGTTCTTGGAAATACGATAAACACGATAAAAATGAAGTATATTCTGTATCAAAAAGAAGAAAGAGGTAGGGAAAGAAAGGAAAAGCCACCAGATAAAATGCTAAAGCAGGAGGAAATTCAGTAGGAACATTTAGAAATTGAACTAATAATAATGCAAGTGAAAGTATACAATGTACAAACACAAGTGTTAGTAGAAAGTGGCAGCCAAATTAGTTATTTGGCTCAGTCATTTTGTGAGCATATAAAAGGAAAATCAGAAAATGCCAGTTTTGGGAGTGAAAATAATAGGTGCAATGGCTAGCTGCAGCAAACCAATTAAAGCTCACATCTTCATAATATGTTGTTTGAACATGACTTTTTAGTGACTCCTGAGTTGTGTAATGAGATAATTGTGGGTATTGGCTGATGAAACAAAGTAATTATTTACTGTGATAGGAAAGTGATGGTTTGTTCGGTAGGGGAGAATAAAAAAGAAGTGAATTTCGATGGTGTTTTGGAAACTGACATGAGAGAGGATGTAAATCTGAGAACTGTTACATTACCAGAGTGTGTAGGTTTAGATGAAGGAGCTCAATGTTATCATGTTAGAAATGTGAACAAAGCGGACCCATCTGAAGATGATTTAAGTGCCTTAGTGGAAAGAATGTGAGAAATACCATTAGAACTACTACAGTAGTACAAGTTTATATGCCAACTAGCTCTGCAGATGATGAAGAAATTGATGAAATGTATCACAAGATAAAAGAAATTATTCAGGTAGTGAAGGGAGACCAAAATTTAATAGTCATGGGTGACTGGAATTGGTCAGTAGGAAAAGGGAGAGAAGTAAACATAGTAGGTGAATATGGATTGGGGGGAAGAAATGAAAGAGGAAGCCGCCTTGTAGAATTTTGCACAGAGCATAACTTAATCATAGCTAACACTTGGTTCAAAAATCATAAAAGAAGGTTGTATACCTGCAAGGATTCTTGGGGATACTAATAGGTATCAGATAGATTATATAATGGTAAGACAGAGATTTAGGAACCAGGTTTTAAATTGTAAGACATTTCCAGGGGCAGATGTGGACTCTGACCACAATCTATTGGTTATGACCTGTAGATTAAAACTGAAGAAACTGCAAAAAGGTGGGAATTTAAGGAGATGGGACCTGGATAAACTGAAAGAACCAGAGGTTGTAAAGAGTTTCAGGGAGAGCATAAGGGAACAATTGACAGGAATAGGGGAAAGAAATACAGTAGAAGAAGAATGGGTAGCTCTGAGGGATGACGTAGTGAAGGCAGCAGAGGATCAAGTAGGTAAAAAGACGAGGGCTAATAGAAATCCTTGGGTAACAGAAGAAATATTGAATTTAATTGATGAAAGGAGAAAATATAAAAATGCAGTAAATGAAGCGGGCAAAAGGGAATACAAACGTCTCAAAAATGAGATCGTCAGAAAGTGCAAAATGGCTAAGCAGGGATGGCTAGAGGATAAATGTAAGGATGTAGAGGCTTATCTCACTGGGGGTAAGATAGATACTGCCTACAGGAAAATTAAAGAGACCTTTGGAGAGAAGAGAACCACTTGTATGAATATCAAGAGCTCAGATGGCAACCCAGTTCTAAGCAAAGAAGGGAAGGCAGAAAGGCGGAAGGAGTATATAGAGGGTTTATACAAGGGCGATGCACTTGAGGACAATATTATGGAAATGGAAGAGGATGTAGATGAAGTTGAAATGGGAGATAAGATACTGCGTGAAGAGTTTGACAGAGCACTGAAAGACCTGAGTCGAAACAAGGCCCCAGGAGTAGACAACATTCAATTAGAACTTCTGATGGCCTTGGGAGAGCCAGTCATGACAAAACTCTACCATCTGGTGAGCAAGATGTATGAGACAGGCGAAATACCCACAGACTTCAAGAAGAATATAGTAATTCCAATCCCAAAGAAAGCAGGTGTTGACAGATGTGAAAATTACCGAACTATCAGTTTAATAAGTCACAGCTGCAAAATACTAACGCGAATTCTTTACAGACGAATGGAAAAACTGGTAGAAGCGGACCTCTGGGAAGATCAGTTTGGATTCCGTAGAAATGTTGGAACACGTGAGGCAATACTAACCTTACGACTTATCTTAGAAGAAAGATTAAGAAAAGGCAAACCTACGTTTCTAGCATTTGTAGACTTAGAGAAAGCTTTTGACAACGTTAACTGGAATACTCTCTTTCAAATTCTGAAGGTGGCAGGGGTAAAATACAGGGAGCGAAAGGCTATTTACAATTTGTACAGAAACCAGATGGCAGTTATAAGAGTCGAGGGACATGAAAGGGAAGCAGTGGTTGGGAAAAGAGTGAGACAGGGTTGTAGCCTCTCCCCGATGTTATTCAATCTGTATATTGAGCAAGCAGTAAAGGAAACAAAAGAAAAATTCGGAGTAGGTATTAAGATTCATGGAGAAAAAGTAAAAACTTTGAGGTTCGCCGATGACATTGTAATTCTGTCAGAGACAGCAAAGGACTTGGAAGAGCAGTTGACCGGAATGGACAGTGTCTTGAAAGGAGGATATAAGATGAACATCAACAAAAGCAAAACGAGGATAATGGAATGTAGTCAAATTAAATCGGGTGACGCTGATGGGATTAGATTAGGAAATGAGACACTTAAAGTAGTAAAGGAGTTTTGCTATTTGGGGAGTAAAATAACTGATGATGGTCGAAGTAGAGAGGATATAAAATGTAGACTGGCAATGGCAAGGAAATCGTTTCTGAAGAAGAGAAATTTGTTAACATCGAGTATAGATTTAAGTGTCAGGAAGTCGTTTCTGAAAGTATTTGTATGGAGTGTAGCCATGTATGGAAGTGAAACATGGACGATAACCAGTTTGGACAAGAAGAGAATAGAAGCTTTTGAAATGTGGTGCTACAGAAGAATGCTGAAGATAAGGTGGGTAGATCACGTAACTAATGAGGAGGTATTGAATAGGATTGGGGAGAAGAGAAGTTTGTGGCACAACTTGACTGGAAGAAGGGATCAGTTGGTTGGACATGTTTTGAGGCATCAAGGGATCACAAATTTAGCATTGGAGGGCAGCGTGGAGGGTAAAAATCGTAGAGGGAGACCAAGAGATGAATACACTAAGAAGGATGTAGGTTGCAGTAGGTACTGGGAGATGAAGAAGCTTGCACAGGATAGAGTAGCATGGAGAGCTGCATCAAACCAGTCTCAGGACTGAAGACCACAACAACAACAACATATGATGATAAGAAACAAAGAAGTGTTTTCAGATAAGCCTGGTCTAAAGAGTGACTTTGAAAATGAAATAGAAATTGTTCCACATGAATTATTCTTTGGGCAAATTTACCATTACACCATTATGTAGGAGAGAAGCTGTACAAAAAGAAATAAATCATATGAAAGAATTGGGAATAATAGGAAGATCTAAGAGTCAATACAATAATCCTCTAGTTCTAGTCAACGAAAAAGATGGTGGAGTGAGGATCGTGATAGATGTTTGTGGTCTCAATAAAGTAGTGAAACATCAAACTGATAAGCCAGAAAGTCTTGACAATATGCTATAGAAATTACATAAGGTAAAATATGACAAGTCTCGAAGTGACAACAGAGTATTGGCAATTCGGCCTTGAATCAGATTACGGAAGCTGACTGCACTTCTCTTTATAGGAAAATGTTATCTTTACAAAGTGATCCCTTTTGGATTGAACACTTCTCTGTCAGCATTTATCCGAGCTTTAGATGGTATATTATGGAAAGAACTGGGTAGCAAGGTAGCTATATATGTGGACGACCTGTTGGTAATGACATCATCACGGGAAGAGCATTGTAAATTGTTAGATGAGATTTTTTGGGTGTTAAAAAGAGGTGAAATTACTTGGAAAATAAAGAAGTGTGAATTTGTCATAAAAAAGAGTTGGAATTTTTAGGTCCTATTATTGTGACAACTGGAATAACAAAAGATCCTCATAAATTCGAAGCAGCCTCCAAAGACTAGAAAACAGTTAAAATCGTTTTTATGTTGTTGTAATTCCTATTGTAAATTTGTAAATGGGCAAGCCTTTAATGATCTAGATTTATGTAATCTGCTGAAAAAGAATAGCGCATGTGCTTTGACAGAAAAATGTCGAGCCGGATTTGACAGGTTGAAACAAGAATTTACTAATGATCAAATTCTTCACCACCTAGATCTATATTTGCCATTTCATATGGGATCAGGTTCATGGGATTATGGCATTGCAGTTTACATATTTCAGGAAATAGGAGATGGAGAAGATAAAGAAAGTCATTCAATAGTTTTTAGAAGTAGGACATTATCCACATACGAGCAAGACTACACAGTCTCATAAAAGGAAGCATTGGCTGTAATATGGGTTTTAAGAAATTCAAAGGGTTTTTTATGATGACTCAAAGTAATAGTACATGCCGATCATAAAACATTGAAATTTTAAAAAAGATGTTGTGTGATGCATTACAGATTAACAAGGTGGGCATTAGTCATACAGATATTTTATTCAAAGTACGGGACGTTGTCCTCGTGAAAACTGATGATAAATCCAGCGAAACTGATAATGAAATACAGAAGTTCAATTCGTTTACGGTGGACCATTTAGGATTGAGAGTGTTCCTCACCCTATTACTTTTTGCTTGGTTTACTCTCAGTCTGGTAAAAGATTAGGTGTTTGAAATAATATTGATATGAAACATTACCAAAATAGAAATAATGATTCACGTTAACATTCATTTCTGAAGTCAAAATTAAAATTACAAAAATATATCACACGACTTAACTATGAAACTTTTATGAATAAGTAGAGAGTATCAGATGATAATACTTTTATAAAACTGATTGATGTTGTTGTTGTTGTGGTCTTCACTCCAGAAATTGGTTTGATGCAACTCTCCATGCTACCTTTTCCCGTGCCAGCCACTTCACCTCCAAGTAACTACTGCGACCTACATCCTTCTGAATCTGCTTACTGTATTCATCTCTTGGTCTCCCTCTACGATTTTAACCCTCCACACTTCCCTCCTATACTAAACTGGTCATCTCTTGATGCCTCAGAATGTGTCCCTTCTTCTAGTCAAGTTGAGCCACAAATTACTTTCTCCCCAATTCTATTCAGTACCTCCTCATTAGTTATGTGATCTACCGACCTAATCTTCAGCATTCTTTTGCAGCACCACATTTCGAAAGCTTCTATTCTCTTCTTGTCTGAACTATTTATCGTCCACGTTTCACTTCCATACATGGCTACGCTCCATACAAATATTTTCAGAAAATACTTCCTGACGGATCTATATTCAATGTTAACAAATTTCTCTTCTTCAGAAATGCTTTCCTTGCCATAGCCAGTCTATATTTTATATCCTCTCTACTTCGACCATCATCGTTATTTTGCTCCCCAAATAGCAAAACTCATCTACTACCTTAAGTGTCTCATTTCCTAATCTAATTGCCTCAGCATCACCCGACTTAATTCGACTACATTCCATTATCGTCGTTTTACTTTTGTTGATGTTCATCTTATAACTTCCTTTCAAGACACTGTCCATTCTGTTCAGGTGCTCTTCCAGGTCCTTTGATGTTTCTGACAGAATTACAATGTCATCGGCAAACCTCAAAGTTTTTATTTCTTCTCCATGGATTTTAATTCCTACTCCAAATGTTTCTTTTCTTTCCTTTACTGCTTGCTCAATATACATATTGAATAACGTCGGGGATAGGCTACAACCCTGTCTAACTCCCTTCCTAACCACTGCTTCCCTTTCATGACCCTCGACTCTTATAACTGCCATCTGGTTTCTGTACAAATTGTAAATAGCCTTTCGCTCCTTGTATCTGCCACCTTCAGAATTTGAAAGGAGTATTCCAGTCAACATTGTCAAATGCTTTCTCTATGTCTACAAATGCTAGAAACGAAGTTTAGCCTTTCCTTAATCTATTTTCTAAGATACGTCATAGGCTCAGTATTACCTTGCACACTCTAGAATTTCTACAGAATCCAAACTGAGCTTCCCCAAGGTCGGCTTCGACCATAAAATTTATTATGCATGTAAAATTTATGTACATATTTGTGCTGACAGTGCTTATTTAAGTTGAAAATAACGAGCAATAAAATCGAAGAGGTGGACTGAAAGCTTAGAAAATAATCCTAGGAAGTATCTGAAGTGGTGAAGAGAAAAATAAGGGGAAACGATTGTCTATGGATGTGCTTGACATGTGGGCACTAAATCCGAACAGTGTGAAAATGGCTATCTTATACATGGTTGACATACAGGCACTAAAACCTGAAATGTGTAGAAAAGCTGTTCAGACGAAGTGAAATATATGTGTACATTTACTGGAATGAAACATAAAATATGGAAATGTAAAAAGTCATAAATGCTTATGAAGACTGACGTGTCAAGGCCAGCAAATTAAATAGAGGATAGGATACACAATGCAGATAAAATTTTTGTGTGTGAAGTAATGTAATAATCTGTGAAAATTATTATCTGTAATAACTATTAATTCAGTGAACAAAATGCTACATTGTTGAATAATTAGTAAGAGTGACAAAGATACTTGCCGTTTGAATAACCGTAATTTCAATGTATATAAAAGTGTATGTATGCAAAAAACGTAATTTAAATATTGAGAAAATCATTAGGTTAGTTCACAAAACTAAGATTTGAAAAATGTTCATAAAATTGGTGAGCTTGCTCTGTTGAAATTTCAAAATATCATAAGCACTGTGCTCTGGGTTTGACATTTCATTGAATCTATATCTATTAATGTAGATCAATGAAACGGTGGCCACCTGTAACACTATAACACAGTGAATTATCGATTTTTCGCTTTAATGTGGGGTTAGGATTATGTATATTTTTTCTGTAATGTTTATGCTGTGAATATTTTTTATTAATGTTATTTAATTCAGTGAGCTATCTATCAATACAATAATGATAAAAGTATTGTATGTAGTCACACTGCAGTAGTCAAAGGTGTTACATTATCTATAAGAGCACCACAGCTGTAGGCTTCATTAATGTCTTTGGACGTGGCTGTCCACGAAATAATTGTGGGAGAGGCAACCATTGCATTGCGTTACTAGACTGCTTCTGGTTCAGACATAAAATGTATTACAGTCAAAGTGTGCTGACATTTGTATGTACTTGTAATGGTGCTGAAATGTTCGTCGTTATGCTGCAATGAGAAGATTTTGTATAGACAGGCAATATTTGGAATTATATGGGCACAACACAAAACTTCAAAAGCTTAACTTGCAGCAAAACGTACTGTGAGCCCAATGCCGTATATTGTAAATCAACGCCATGAAGAGCCTGTTCCATTTATTGCTACATAATGTTATCTGCCGAGGTACCTAAGAAGATTCAGCACAAAGTGAGGGCTAACTGGTTTATCGTAAGAATTTGTACAGACATTCCGGCGTTTAGAACTGATAATGTCCAAATCATAGTTTTTCATGTTGATAGTAAATGTTATATTTCAACCCGAACATTTTCCGTGATAGGATCCTTCCTTTCCTTAATTGAAATTTCGAGTTGCATTAATAGACAGACGCTTATTTAAATGAGTGAACAATAATCTAATAATATTTTTTTGTAAACAGTTTGAAACAGTCGAAATTGACAATGCTTTATATTAACTGCTCACAGTTTCACAGTTGAACAACAGTTAAATAGTAGTGACAGAGTGATCTATGTTTACTGAAACCAAAAGGTAATAACGTTAATTTCTTGGAAGGGCTATCAAAATAATATTTTACAAAAGTAGGTGACGATGCTCAGATTAAATGATTTTAACAATCGTCAGTACTATCACGTTTCCAGTGATAGCTTTCGGTTTTTTTTTTCAGTTATGGTAGCTTCTTAAGTAGAAAGGACACTACGTTCCAACTGTCAAAACATGAATGTCAGTTTTCGATTTTACATTATTTGTTACTGATTAACGCAATAAGCGCCTTAAACACTGCATGAGCATTGCGCTACAGTTATTGCTAAAATAACTACAACTGGTAATATATGGAAATAATTTTCCATTTTCGAAGATAATATATAAGGGAAAATGCAAACAGTTTCCTATAAAGGTATATTGAAGGCATCCAGCATGAAGTGTTAAGGTGAGTAGCGTCGTAATATTGCGTTGGAGGCGACCCTTTTGCTAAAGAGATCTTAATGGGCAGCGCCACTGCTTTGAGGAACAATTCTGTTTAATAGCGAGAAAAGAAAGCTTCCTTTCGCTGTAGCATTTCAATTTCATGGCTGTATCAATGTACTGTGGGAAGTTGAGTAGTGTCGTCTGCAAATAACATAAAAAGCTGGGTTACGCTGCTATTGTCATTATTTCAAAATTTCAGTGTGCTAGAGTCGCTCGTGCAGCGAGTTGATGACATTATGTTTGTTGCTGTTAACTGTGCATATTAATGAACAGGAAATCAGAACAACTAACTGCTCAAATTTCAGCTCGATCGTTGAATAATATTTGAGTTAAGTGAGACTTTGTTTACCATATTAATAGTAGAAAAGTGGGTTGATGACGAATCGCTTATAACACCCGCTACATTACTACAGGAGCATTTTACTTCCTTAGGAACACGTGTCATTACAAACAAAGTGTGGTACGGGAGTGGGGGTGCTATAAGCCTTTCACGAGGGACAGTCAACAGTGGACGACACATTCATTTTCAGCCAGCTATGGGAAACGTGTTATGCACGGGACGTGGTTATTTACGTGTTTTTAATTGATACGTATGTGCAACAGAATTCAAGATGATATATAACAACATGTTCTGGCTCAACACATCCAGGAGGTTAATCCACTGTACAAGAACGAGTTGCACGTTCCATGCCTTGCAGTGACAAAGGCCATCCATGTGCTTCCGCTTAACATACACTCCTGGAAATTGAAATAAGAACACCGTGAATTCATTGTCCCAGGAAGGGGAAACTTTATTGACACATTCCTGGGGTCAGATACATCACATGATCACACTGACAGAACCACAGGCACATAGACACAGGCAACAGAGAATGCACAATTTCGGCACTAGTACAGTGCATATCCACCTTTCGCAGCAATGCAGGCTGCTATTCTCCCATGGAGACGATCGTAGAGATGCTGGATGTAGTCCTGTGGAACGGCTTGCCATGCCATTTCCACCTGGCGCCTCAGTTGGACCAGCGTTCGTGCTGGACGTGCAGACCGCGTGAGACGACGCTTCATTCAGTCCCAAACATGCTCAATGGGGGACAGATCCGGAGATCTTGCTGGCCAGGGTAGTTGACTGACACCTTCTAGAGCACGTTGGGTGGCACGGGATACATGCGGACGTGCATTGTCCTGTTGGAACAGCAAGTTCCCTTGCCGGTCTAGGAATGGTAGAACGATGGGTTCGATGACGGTTTGGATGTACCGTGCACTGTTCAGTGTCCCCTCGACGATCACCAGTGGTGTACGGCCAGTGTAGGAGATCGCTCCCCACACCATGATGCCGGGTGTTGGCCCTGTGTGCCTCGGTCGTATGCAGTCCTGATTGTGGCGCTCACCTGCACGGCGCCAAACACGCATACGACCATCATTGGCACCAAGGCAGAAGCGACTCTCATCGCTGAAGACGACACGTCTCCATTCGTCCCTCCATTCACGCCTGTCGCGACACCACTGGAGGCGGGCTGCACGATGTTGGGGCGTGAGCGGAAGACGGCCTAACGGTGTGCGGGACCGTAGCCCAGCTTCATGGAGACGGTTGCGAATGGTCCTCGCCGATACCCCAGGAGCAACAGTGTCCCTAATTTGCTGGGAAGTGGCGGTGCGGTCCCCTACGGCACTGCGTAGGATCCTACGGTCTTGGCGTGCATCCGTGCGTCGCTGCGGTCCGGTCCCAGGTCGACGGGCACGTGCACCTTCCGCCGACCACTGGCGACAACATCGATGTACTGTGGAGACCTCACGCCCCACGTGTTGAGCAATTCGGCGGTACGTCCACCCGGCCTCCCGCATGCCCACTATACGCCCTCGCTCAAAGTCCGTCAACTGCACATACGGTTCACGTCCACGCTGTCGCGGCATGCTACCAGTGTTAAAGACTGCGATGGAGCTCCGTATGCCACGGTAAACTGGCTGACACTGACGGCGGCGGTGCACAAATGCTGCGCAGCTAGCGCCATTCGACGGCCAACACCGCGGTTCCTGGTGTGTCCGCTGTGCCGTGCGTGTGATCATTGCTTGTACAGCCCTCTCGCAGTGTCCGGAGCAAGTATGGTGGGTCTGACACACCGGTGTCAATGTGTTCTTTTTTCCATTTCCAGGAGTGTATTTTACTGGACAGTAAAGGATAGGTTTCATACTTTACGTCCATTTGAACAGTCTCCGACAGAAAAGACTCATTGGGCAGGATCACTGTACTTATACAGAGTGGTCGGAAATTCCCGTTAAAGACTTCTAGGGCTTGTAGAGGGGAGTGAGTACATCGCATTTTGAATAGGAACCCATGTCCGGAAACGTCATCCAACGAGACTACAGAGCGCCAAAGTTATAGGCACTGGCGTCTGTAAATGTACGTATACTCGGGGTGATTCCGTGATGTTACAGACTTTCTAGGATGATGGAGAACGATAAATGTATTAATTTGAAGTAAGGATCCCTGTACCGGAAACGAACGAGTCGAACGTCATAAATGAAAACCGTTCTGATACCTCTGACAGTTGAATACACGTAACGGTTATTGTTTTGCGAAAAGTGTAGGGTAGGTAACTTTCAGAGGTGGTAGTATGGACGAAAACAAGAACAAATGTCCAATAAACGTTGGCTCTAAATTGCGTACGTTAACACCTATGAACACTTGCTCAATAGAGGAGACATGCTTCATGTTAGTCAAAATGAACGAATGGTCATAGCTCCTCAGGTATGCATTTTAGAGCCCACGTTTATTGGACATTTGTTTTTGTTTTGGTCCATAATCCACCGTCCCAGAAAGTCTGTAACATCATCACGGAATAACCCCGTGTATACGTACATTTACAGACGCCAGTGCCTATAACTTTGACGCTCTGCAGTCTCGTTGGGTGACGTTTCCGGACATGGGTTCCTATTCAAAATACGATTACTCACACCCCTCTACAAGCCCTAGAAGTCTGTAACGGGAATTTCCGACCACCCTGTATAGGTTCAACATAAATGAAGAAGATTCTGTCTGCGAGACACAATCCGAAGTTAACATCCGAATCACATTGCAGCATTTCTACTGAAATGTCAGTACACGCATGTAACTTACCAGGAGCCACCCCAAGAACCGGAAAAAGAACACATTCAGCTTAAAACCTATATCAACATCGACAATGCTTACTTTCACCTCGTACACGTGCGTACATAAAATCGACTTATAATTTTTATCCACCTATGAATAAACAGAAAATTAGGCCGAACAACAAAACAACAATATGCATCGGTGTCAGCACACTTCAGATTTGTACCTTCCAATTACAGCTAAATGACAACACCTTGTTTTGACAGATCAAATGATTCAAAGAACATATCTAAGGGGGTGTGCCTAAAATTAATTTCTCCGAATTTTTTATTCCTTTCTCAGTATCGGTTGCGTTACTACATGTCATGCATATTACTCAGTCGGCTTTCTCGCTTCGCTGACGCTATTGCAACCCTCTGCCGCTAGAGGACTCAAACTGTGGCATGTAACGTGGCAGTGCGTAACGTTACTTGTCGGTGCGTGGGAAACAGCGTGCTGTGATCCAGTTTATAACTACAGAAAACGTGCCTCCATAGAAGAATGAAAGCCATGTACAATGATGATTGTATCGGCATCAATAATGAGTGAGACTGGGTTCGTCATCTGGACCCTGAAAACAAAAGAGCATCGATGGAGTTCCGCCACAAAAGATCACCGACGCCAAAAAAGTTTAAGACCATGCCATCAGCAGGCAAAGTCATGCTTACAGTTTCTGGGGTGTTCAAGGTGTGGTCCATTTGGAAATCATGCCTAAAGGCACCATCATAAACTCTTCAAGGAACTACGAGACCTTCAGAAAACTGAAAACACGAATGTGAAGAGTTCGTCCACATATAGCACTCTCTCCTTCAGAATGACAGTGCCAGATAACACACGAGCGCTGCGACATCTGCAACAATCCGACGCCTTTGGTTCACTGTCCAAGATCATCATCCATCCAGTCCCGACTGCGACCTATCCACTTTTCATCTTTTTCGGGTCTTACAGGACATCTTTGAAGACTTCCCTATGATAGTGATGCAGCGTTACAAGCAGAGGTGAGGTTTTGCCTCCGTCAACAAACATTCCATAGTGATGGCATCAACAAACTGGTCTCTTGTTGGGAGAAATCTGTTCGCGCCAGGGTGAGTATGTTGAGAAATAAATATGTAGATAAGAATAATAAAGATGTTAATAATATCTGTTTTATTTAAAAAGCTTTATTAGTTTCTATATAAAAATTTCAGAGGCATGTCCTCACATACAAAAATTTACGATCACCCAGCGTCTCTACATCCAAAGGGTTTTGCTGTAGCCATGTAGTTCATCCATGCGTGCATGTACACTACTGGGCATTAAAATTGCTACACCAAGAGGAAATGCAGATGATAAACTGGTATTCATTGGACAAATATGTTATACTAGAACTGACATGTGATTACATTTTCAAGCAATTTGGGTGCATAGATCCTGAGAAATCAATGCCCAGGACAACCACCTCTGGCCGTCTTGAACCCCCTAGGCATTGAGTCAAGCAGAGCTTGGATGGCGTGCCCATGCAGCTTCAACACGATACCACAGTACATCAAGAGTAGTGACAGGCGTATTGTGACGAGCCAGTTGCTCGGCCACCATTGACCAGACGTTTTGAATTAGTGAGAGATCTGGAAAATGTGCTGGCCAGGGCAGCAGTCGAAAATTTTCTGTATCCAGAAAGGCCCGTACAGGACCTGCAACATACGGTCGTGCATTATCCTGCTGAAATGTAGGGTTTCGCAGGGACCGAATGAAGGGTAGAGCCACAGGTCGTAACACATCTGAAATGTAACGTCCACTGTTCAAAGTGCCGTCAATGCGAACAAGAGGTTACCGAGACGTGTAACCAATGGCACCCCATACCATCACGCCGGGTGATACGCCAGTATGGCGATGACGAATACACACTTCCAATGTGCGTTCACCGCGATGACGCCAAACACGGATGCGACCATCATGATGCTGTAAACAGAACGTGGATTCATCCGCGTACACCATCGCAGGTGCTCCTGTCTGTGATGCAGCGTCAACGGTAACCGCAGCCATGGTCTCCACGCTGACAGTCCATGCTGCTGCAAACGTCGGCGAACTGATCGTGCAGATGGTTGTTGTCTTGCAAACGTCCCCATCTGTTGACTCAGGGATCGACACGTGGCTGCACGATCCGTTACAGCCATGCGGATAAGATGCCTGTCATCTCGACTGCTAGTGATACGAGGCCGTTGGGATCCAGCACGGCTTTCCGTATTACCCTCCTGAACCCACCGATTCCATATTATGCTAACAGTCGTTGGATCTCGACCAACGCGAGCAGCAATGTCGCGATACGATAAACCGCAATCGCGATAGGCTACAATCCTTTATCAAAGTTGGAAACGTGATGGTACGCATTTCGCCTCCTTACACGAGGCACCACAACAACGTTTCACCAGGCAACGCCAGTCAACTGCTGTTTCTGTATGAGAAATCGGTTGGAAACTTTTCTCACGTCAGCACGTTGTAGATGTCGCCACCGGCGCCAACCTTGTGTGAATGCTCTGAAAAGCTAATAATTTGCATATCACAGCATCTTCATCCTGTCGGTTAAATTTCGCGTCTGTAGCACGTCATCTTTGTACTGTAGCAATTTTAATGGCCAGTAGTGTACAAACAATACGTAAAGAAAACTATAGGTATAGTGCGTAAAATCGTTTACGTTACACGGATGTATCAAAAACATGCTGTAGTCGAGACCACAGCATTGTTAAAGGTACGATCACAGGATTTGCTTGAGCTGTGAGCATAGGAGGAAATCATGCAAAACCTAAATCTGGAGTGCCTCAACTTCCGAGTTGCCTTCACGATAGTAAAGAGGGTATTTTTGTGCCACCAGCATATCTGCGAATGTGTGTGAGCTTAGGTATAAGGACAGTGGTGAATAAAAGATTCAAGTCTCATGAAACAAAACTAAAAATATCCGTATTGTGAAATAAAAAAATTATGGCAAAAAAAGCAATCTCTTGGAATGCAGAATGCAAGGAGACACTGGTGAAGAGGTTCAATCAATGGAAAAGATGGAAATGTTCTGGAAAGATGGAACATCTGAAACAGTTTAAACAAGAAAGAAAAGAAACATCTCAGAAAGTTCGAAGAACAAGATGATCAAAGCCACGGTGAAAAATCTCCATAATAATTATGCCAAACTCAATTCTAGAGATTTCTGACACACTTTAAGAACAAACTTCGAGGGTACCAAGGTCCAAGCATTAATTTCAGAAGTGAGGAAAGCAAAACTGGGCTGAAAAAACAAGAAAACGGTGGGATACTTGCCAGGTATTTTCATAATCTCGTCAACTGCCCACCTCCGACCTCCAAACTAGAACTTCTGGCGCCACTGAAGAACCCAAGAAATGACGTACTGCGGACGAAAGCAGAACACAAGAAATGTTGTACTGCAGGCGATGGAATAAATCAGAGAAGCCATCAAAAACCTAACAATATAAGGTAACGAAGAAGATTCGATAACAGCAGAAATGATGAAATGTCAGAACTGAAAATTCCCCATGACCTATGCGAGACTGAGAAATTACCAGAAGAATAGAAAGCGGCATTAGTTCTCCCTCTTCATACGAAAGGGAACAAATAAGATTTTAGTAAATGTGGAGGTGTGTCCCTCCTCCCAGTCGCCTTCAAAATATTTTCAAATATATTTCCCAATAGAATATAAGTGACCACAAATAAAGAACTCGGGGAGTATCAAGGAGAGCTGTTGTACCGAACAGATTCTCAATTTGAAGTCAGTCAACCGTCACAGAATATTGAGTTCCAAGAAAATTCTAGTTGTCTATAACTTCAAAAAGGATTTTTGACTCGGTGGACAGAGAGACGCTAGACAGGGTCATCACGTGATTCGGAGTCAAACTTAAACTGTCGAACATAAACACACCTTACGGGATTAAATCTCCGAGGTGAAGTTCATAGGAGAACTATCCCATCTCTTGTAAATCGCGACAGGTGTGAAGCAATGTTGTGGTGTATCACCATTACTATTCAACTGTGTTCTGTGAAAATTGTGAGAATTTGGAAATCAGACCTAGAAAATTAAGGAATGAGACCGAACTGCGTAGGGAAAAAAATCGGAAGGAATTAGAATCAACTGCCTGGCATTTGCGGATGACTTTGCGGTATTCTCGGAAAGACCAGGGCAAGTGACCTTCAGGTGAACCTCCTGGAAAGTGTCTACAACAGAACGGGGCTGAGGAAGTTGATTGAAAAGACCAAATTCATACTGAATTACAGATATGGACAGAATTCCTTGCAACAAATAAAGTTCAGATTATGGGGTAAAGTACTTCGGTGAGACCATACACGAAAATGGATTACAGAAAGCTTCGATAGACGATCGAATCTCAGAAATGGAGAGAGAATATGGTTCAAATGGTTCAAATAGCTCTGAGCACTATGGGACTTAACATCTTGAAACGTCCCCTTAGAAAAATTTATACATGACTGTGCTTAAACTGACACACAATATTTTTAGCGCAACGCAATCTGACTTTCAATAATCCATACAAAAGAATGGCCCTGACTAACATTAACCTATACCTTTCACAAATCACTTACCTCACAAAAATCTTGGTTACTCGAACTACTGCAATACAGCGAGCGCCACTACTGCCAGCTAAATAAAAGATTCAAACTACAGAAGGCACTAACTACTGATAGGTATAGTTAGCAAATGAAAGATTTTAATAGAGAACATAAACAGCCTACTTACAATCTGTGGTCATCAGTCCCCTAGAACTTAGAACTACTTAAACGTAACTAACCTAAGGAGGCAGGATTCGAACCTGCGACCGTAGCGGTCACGCGGTTCCAGACTGAAGCGCCTAGAACCGCACGGACACACCGACCGGGAGAGAATATGGGCTGGCTAGAAATTCTCACAACAAAAAGTTGATCTCTTCGGAAGCCAAACTAAGTCTCCACAACACTATGCCAAAACAGAAAGCCTGTACACTGATGAACGTTTCTCGGTAAACTACAAGTTAGAGAAATTGGAAATCATAGAAAGAAGAATCTTACAAAAACTCATGGATGCAATCCAGCCTGAGGCCGCTTGGAAATTTTGGGGCAATAAAGAAGTCTATCAGAGTTTGAAAAGAATCTCAGAGAGCATGAGGAAAAGGAGGCTGATATTTCTTGGACATCTGCACAGAATGGACAAAAATAGACTATCCAGAAATATATAGGGTGTTTGTAAAATTTCTGTGTAGTTACAACTGACACCATGCATTGGAAATGACGTTCACGGGCGACTGCACAATTGTGTGCAGACGCTTAATTTTATTCTAAAACTTTCAGCAGATCTGAGTGTGATATGCTTTTCATGTACGCAGTTATTTCAGTTTTAAGTCACAAAGCGTGAGATTGCCATATACTGTACTATACATTTTGATGTTACCTACAAAAAATTCTACTGGCGTCAGGTCCAGAGGACATGGGGGGCCATAGGTTTTGTTGAGATGATACGTTCCCCAAAAAATCCTTCCAGAAGATGCATAGGGTTGTTAGCCGTGTGCGCAGCAGGGCTAGCTTGTCGAAACCATGAGTAGTTGGTTTCACATTAATTGAACCAGCAACGAAATCGTGGACCATTAAACAATACCTTTGACCGTTCACAGTTTCTTCAAAAAATAAAGGTCCAATAACGCATCGTCTGGATATTGCTATAGGTATTTCAATTTTCTGATCATGCAGTGGTGTTTGAGCACAACACGAGAACTCGCCGCTGACCATAATGGTGTGCGTTGTGTTGTGTGATAATATCACCAGAGAGGTGGAACCATGCCTCGTCTGGATAGTAGGTGACATCAAGAATAACAGTGGCATTCCTCTCAATAAAAGATGTTAACCATTTGCAGTGACGGATTCGCTTTTCGTGATCCACCTAGTTCCTTTTTTTGTGCCAACTAGGGCATTGATTTCGCTGGGTTCTTTTGCATAGCCAGAAACATCCAACAATTTCATTTCGTTTAGTTTAGGTGGTCTTCCAGTGCTTCAGCATATAACACTGAGCCTGTCTCCTGAAATTCCTCAATGAGTCAACGAATCGAATTACGATAAAGTACAGCTGTTTCCGGAAATTTTTCAGCATATGTATACTTCACAATATTTTTGTTTTTGCCGCCTTTTCAAAACTATGTTCAACAAGAAAAATGCGTTCCTCAGTTGAAATCTCCACAATTGAAAAACAAATTGAACATCTACTCACTACACACCGCATTCACTAGCTTTCGTCAACTGAACCAATCAGTTACATACAAAATTGTTAAGGCAGTCGTGACAACTTGTTGAAAAATTGTCTGTTGACTTCAGTCTCAGGTTCTTCGGCGGCCGACGTTCAAAATGGCTCTGAGCACTATGGGACTAAACATCTGTGGTCATCAGTCCCCTAGAACTTAGAATTACTTAAACCTAACTTACCTAAGGACATTTCACACATCCATGCCCGAAGCAGGATTCGAACCTGCGACCGCAGAGGTCACGCGGTTCCAGACTGAAGCGCCTAGAACCGGACGGCCACACCGACCGGCGGCCGACGTTGGTTTGATGATTTTTCTGACGTTTTGCCAGCACGAGTGGCTGGCATTGTCAAATCTTCATCCTTCGTTGCTAAACTTTGACAATACCAGCAACTCGTGCTGACGAAAAGTCAGAAAAATTATGAAATCAACTTCGGCCAAAGAACCCAAGACAGAAGCCAACAAGCAGTTTGTAAACAGTTAAATGTTATGCAAGAGTAGAAAATCAAAAACAGTAACGTATCTATAAAAAATCAGTTCTACCAGTCTGTGATCTGTCTACTTTGCTCCGAACTTCCAACGTTATCTATATGCGAAGTCCGTAGTCCAGTACACAGCCACTTTCGAACATACTTCATTTGATTATCTCATAAACAAGGAGACCGTCATTATGTGGATTAAAGAACCTCAGAAACACCTTGCAAGGTCGAAAGCCCTCATGTTATAACGACAAGTCTTTCGAAACGGAAGGAAAGGTTTTAAGCCGACAGAAGAACTACAAATACCGAAAGAACATGGTCGAAAGAGTAAAAGCAACGACGTAACGACAGTATGAAGGAGTACTGGAAGCAGAAGAAACTTCAGGGGAAGAGGACAAAATGAAGTTATAGCGCGAGACTACGTGGTTTGCTCGCCAATAAAAAAAAGGAAGTATGAATGTAACCCCACATATTTGCCCACGTTTGAAATCAAAATCTGTGTCTGGGCAAGGATCAGTGCTGTATTGTTCCGCCCCTGTGTGCAGTCACTTTTCTTGGATCCATCATGCAATGTTGACCACAAGGTGGTCGAAAACGATGCCATTCAAACCTGTCTCACCCTTCGACGATTGTCTCCCTGAGGTCATTCAGTGTGTGCGGAGGGTTTTTGCAATGATGCACTGCAAGTTTCAACTGTTCCAGTCATATTCAATCGGATTTTTTGTTATCAGGTACCGCAGGGTATCCCATTCGTTCTCCTGGAGGGAGATGTTCATTAAGTGGGCACATTATCGTCATTAAAGACGAAACCCATTGCTGAAATGTTGGGTGTAGGGTTGGACAAAATGTTGAAGGAATTACAGTCGGTATCAGAAAAGCCTCAGATTACACTCGATGGCTAAGAGATGCGTCAGATAACCCTACAGCAGGGCTTCACAACATACGTGCTCGCGGAGCAAGCTGTGAGCAGCAAGGCGCGAGCACGGAGCAGCGCGAGCACGCTACCTCCACTACCGGACCAGAGCGGAGAGTGGGGAGAGTCACGTGGGGCACACAACAGCTGCCGCCAGTCAATGTAAATCCGCGGCCACCTGCAGGGATATCACTCACGAATTATTACTGCGACAAATGAAACAAATAAAGGAGAATGTACACATGCCACATAATTTTATTAGCTTAGTGTATGCCTCTACATTCGCATTAATTTGAGAACTGTTACACAATAAAAGGTGTCACTGAAGTGTGGGATTCTTGGTTATCTTGTACTTTTTGCCTTTTACAATTGCGTCTATGATCGGAGTACTTGTTCTTGTGCATTTTAGGCGCAGCGTGCAGTTTAAATTTGGATCAGAGAATGCGTTTCTCAGGCGCGTCTTGTTACATTTCATTGCAGAGAACAGTTGTTCACAAACATACGTGGAACCGAACATTGATATTATTGTTGCCGCCAGTTTGTGCAAAAGAGGAAATCTATCCTGAGGGAAGTGTCTGTAGAATTCCAAAATATTTTTCTTGTTCTGAAATTTGTCCCTGTATTCTCTGTCACACTGCAGGTCAATAATTTCTTGCTGCAGCTCAGGACGAATCTCTTAAATATTCGCTGAATATGGAGAGAACAGATCAAAATCACTGTCTAGTGCTGTCAGATCGTGAAAGCGCTGATCAACTAAACTATGTGAATAACGTTCACAGTCTTTGTGAACATCTTGCATGGATGATAATTTAGGAAAATGAGCTAGGTTTCCTGTTTCCAGCTGACTCACCCAAAGTGTCAATTTCATTTTAAAAGCTCGTATTCGATCTATGAAATGAGTAATTAGCAGATCTTTACCTTGTAGTAAAATGTTCAAAGCATTCAGATGGCTAGTTATATCTGCTAAGAACGCGAGATCACATTCAAACGTGCGCGCGCATTTCCCCTCCCTCCCCTCCCTCCCTACTCCGCGACCTTGCACCTGCTCGCGAGCACGTGCCTGAGCAGACGTGAGTACTCGCGCTCAAAACCGGCCAGTTGTTAAGCCCTGCCCTACAGCATATCTGAATCGTCATACCTGGTGCACTGGTCAGTGGCGGTATCCACATTCTTCTACAACGATCATCAGATATCAGATGAGTCCTGTATTCGTTTGTGAAGAGAATCCGACGCTATTGGTACAGATTCCATTCCAGATGTTCCCTTGGTCATCTTCACGCATCACGAGGCTGTGGGCTCTGCACCGTTGTTCGTAACGGGCGCCTAAAGACTGAAATGATTGCACCGAGACAACTGCGAACCCTGTGGGTTGACGCGGCTCTCCCAAAGCTTCAAAAAGCCAGTGTGCACATTTCTACTGTTTTCTCCTCGGGTTACCTAGGACCCATAATGTGTAGTTAGCGGTCAACAGCTGGTGTTTATGATGTGGGCGACCTCTATGAGGCAGGTCTTAATTGTTTTGTGGACAGCGATTGCAGCTGAATGTTCGAATGTTGTCGCTGTGGTGTACGTCAGTTTGGTGGGCAACTTCCCATTCTCCCCATGAAGTGGCGGAAGGCCCAAGCTTCAGATGTTTTTTCAAGACATGCTGAAAGACTGAACAGTTTCCACAAGCCAGATCGCCACACTCACGATTGGACACATAATGAGTCTAATGGACTGCACTGACAAGAAAGGATTATTTTTATCTCCATCAGACAGGTGAAAAGAAAACTGAGAAGGGGCTTCCCGATCAAAAATGGTAGTCGCTACGAACAACAGTGTAAACCCCAAAGCCTTATGGTTCGTGAAGAAGATGTCCAGGGGAATGGAACCTGTATCAGTGTCATCGGATTCTGTTCACAGATGACTACTCGATTGGTACGGCATCTGATGACCATTGTAGAACCCCACAGCCTCGAATAGTTTAATTTCCGAGACATGTACATCTGTATAGTTTTATCTCTAGGTACGAGGGTGAGTCAAATGAAAACCTTAAATATTGTTCTAAATATTATTTATTGTGTAGAAGTGGTACAAAGCTGTATCACTTTTCAACATAATCTCCCTCACGCTCAATGCAAGTCCTCCAGCGCTCACAAAGTGCATAAATTCCTTTAGAAAAATTTCTTTTAGTAGTCCGCGCAACCACTCATGCACCGCGTGGCGTACCTCTTCATCGGAACTGAACTTCTTTCCTCCCATTGCGTCTTTGAGTGGTCCAAACATATAGCAATCACTTGGGGCAAGGTCTGGTGAGTATGGTGTATGAGGAAGACACTCAAAATGCAGGTCTGTGATTGTTGCAACTGTTGTACTGGCAGTGTGGGGCCTTGCATTGTCATGTTGCTAAAGGACACCTGGTGACAGCAATCCACGTCGCTTTGATTTTATTGCAGGCCGCAAATGATTTTTTAGGAGATCTGTGTACGATGCACTGGTGACAGTGGTCCTTCTAGGCATATAATGCTCCAAAATGACGTCTTTTTCGTCCCAAAAGAGAGTCAGTATAACCTTCCCTGCTGATGGTTCTGTTCGAAACTTCTTTGGTTTTGGTGATGAGGAATGGCGCCATTCCTTGCTCGCTCTCTTCGTTTCCGGTTGGTGGAAGTGAACCCAGGTTTCGTCCCCAGTAACGATTCTTGCAAGGAAGCCATCACCTTCTAATTCAAAGTGCCGAAGAAGTTCTTCACAAGCATCAACAGGTCGTTCTCTCATTTCAGGAGTCAGCTGCCATGGCAACCATCTTGCAGACACTTTGTGAAACTGGAGCACATCATGCACAATGTGGTGTGCTGACCCATGACTAATCTGTTAACATGCTGCAATGTCATTTAGTGTCACTCGGAGGTTTTCCTTCACTATGGCTTCAACTGCTGCAGTGTTCTGTGGAGTCACAACTCGTTGTGCCTGACCTGGACGAGGAGCATCTTCCACTGAAGTCACACCATTTGCGAACTTCCTACTCCATTCGTAGACTTGCTGCTGTTAAAAACATGCATCACCGTACTGAACCTTCATTCTTCGATGAATTTCAATAGGTTTCACACCTTCACTATGTAGAAACCGAATAACAGAACGCTGTTCTTTCCTGGTTGAAGCCGCAAGTGGGGCAGCCATCTTTATTCTGATACTGCGACGGTATGTGTACATCTGCACTATGCTGCCACCTACAGGCCATTCTGCACACTGTTTGTAGCACGCGCACCAACTTGAAGGATAACGGTCCGAAATTTCGATTTGTTATTACAAATTTAAGGTTTTCGTTTGACTCACTCTCGTATATTCCCAGACTGATCAATATGTGAATAACTAGAACGCGAGCATGTAGCTACAGGATGGGGAAACAGAAAAAACCAAATAACATTCCTAATACAGTGCAGGAAAACCGTTGGCATTCAAAAAAACTTCCAGTAGTCTTGGAACGGATAAATACAGGTCCTGTATGGTTTTGAAGGGAATCTTATACCGTTCTTCCTGCACAAAAGTGGCAGGTTCAGGTAAAGACGCTGAAGGTGGATAAAAATCACGCATCCTTCTCTCCAAAGCGGACCACGAACGGTCAAAAAAAAAAAAAAAAAAAAAAAGGCTCTGAGCACTATGAGACTTAACATCTATGGTCATCAGTCCCCTAGAACGACAGCACTCAACACCCAGTCATCACAAGGCAGAGAAAATACCTGACCCCGCCGGGAATCGAACCCGGGAAGCGTGGGAAGTGAGAACGCTACCGCACGACCACGAGCTGCGGACCACATATGGTCAATAATATTGAGATCCGGCGACTGTGGTGACAAGGGGAGATGCAGCAATTCATCCTGGTGCCCACAAAACCAGTTTAGAAAGATGCGAGATATGTGAGCAGGATACCGGTCGTTTTGAAACGAAGCATCACCAATAGGGAACAGAATTGTAGCATGGGATGAACACGAACAACCACAATTGTCACGTAATCCTTGGCAGTAATGTAAATTAGCGGAGTAACCCGGGGGCCCGTGGAATATCACGATATGGCTGTTGCAATCGTCATCGATCCTGCATCCCTTTTCACTCGTGGGACGTAAACTAGGCCAGCAGTTGGGAACAGTGCGCAACAAGACTCATTCGACCAAATGACATTCTTTCATTTTCCATATTCAGGGTTTTATGGCTTCGGCACCATGTTATCCTGCTGCGGACGTTTGCATCTCTGGTGAGCAGTTCGTCCTGCAATTGCCTGCTTATGGAGCTCCCATTGTGTTGCTTCGGTGCTGACTAGGTTCGCGAGTGCGAAATCCAATTCCGCAGTGACTTTTGTAGCTGTCGTTCTCTTCCTTTTCGTCACATTCGTCTTCAATGACCGTCTTTTTTCCGCGTTGTGACTTAGCTGATGATATTTTTGCTCTTTGCCCGTATAAGATACAGATCTTCCATACGGCGCCTCTTGAAACACCAATCCCTTGGTTCCCATGGTCACGGAAGCACGTACCGTATGAACATAAACAGTTTACCCACTTTCGAATTCACTTAGCTCCAACATGATGCACTCAGAACTACAAAGAACATTGTTCTTAACACGAATGACACTTTAACGTATTAATGACATCACACAGGTCAAATGAAACAGCACGACCTTGCAGGTTCGGCCAGAATCTGCATTTATGTTCAAGAATGCTTATCTCGTGGTGGTTCAATATTTTTTCGACCTCGGTACATGGTTAGCGTTAATGGAATGCAGTACGTATTTAAGTATAACATAAAGTACATTACTGTTTGCTGTGTCTGACTCACGGCGAGAAATGGTACCAGTTTCAGCTGATACGAGAGTATCGACCTGTGCTTGTCACTGGTCGACGCACTGATTGCTTTGAGCTGCATAAGATATGATTAGAGGAAAGCTCGCTCTGAATCAGAAGTCGGTACCGGGACACACAACTCGTAGATTTATTTCATTAAGAACTACTGTAACGTCAAATGTGCCCCGCGGTGTCTTAGCAAGTGCAGCTACTAGACTTTCCGCATACGTATGTGGACACAGGGCAGGAACAAAATTTGGTTTTTAAGTAAAAATCTGTGAGAGAAAGCTAACGAAGGCTAAGTTACAACGACATTGCAGCAATTGTTGTTATCACTTGTTTCGAAATGTTTTGTGAAGCACTGATCGTGAGAGAAGCTGCAAGAGCTATTATTAGCGATCTTTCTACCAACAAACAATTTCCTCAAACATTATGATGTAACTGTTCAAACTGACTCAGTGAAGTTAATTGTTGTTAAACAGGGTGTCACCTAACAATTGCACCACAATATTTCGAACGCGGAAAGTGCTATCGATATGCGGTTTCCACAGAATTGAATTGTAGGCAAAGATGCGTATTTTCAGAAAATACACAGATTTTGAGACGTTGACGAATGTACATTTTTACAACAATTATAAATTTTTAAACGGAATAATGCCTATTGACAGTAAAATCCTAAAAGTAACATAAATGAGAATATCAATGGTGTTTGTTGCAGGAAGTTAAAACAAGTAGTTTACAAATTAACGTATTGCGAAAATAATTTGTAAACACTGGCAGTTGTTCGTTCCATCCTATCGCTTAGATGCTAGGTGGCGATGTTATGTTTGAAACATTGTGTTGTGTACTCACTGTGATTGCATTGCGACTGTCGTGTCACTCACAGTGTGATAGTGGACGTAGGAGGACGTGCTTGGAAGATGGCATTTCCCTTTGCGAAAAAAGCGGATTGTTGTTGTTGTTGTGGTCTTCAGTCGTGAGACTGGTTTGATGCAGCTCTCCATGCTACTCTATCCTGTGCAAGCTTCTTCATCTCCCAGTACCTACTGCAGCCTACATCCTTCTGAATCTGCTTAGTGTATTCATCTCTTGGTCTCCCTCTACGATTTTTACCCTACACGCTGCCCTCCAATGCTAAATTGGTGATCCCTTGATGCCTCACAACATGTCCTACCAACCGATCCCTTCTTCTTGTCAAGTTGTGCGACAAACTCCTCTTCTCTCCAATTCTATTCAATACCTCCTCATTAGTTATGTGATCTACCCATCTGATCTTCAGCGTTCTTCTGTAGCACCACATTTCGAAAGCTTCTATTCTCTTCTTGTCCAAACTATTTTTCGTCCATGTTTCACTTCCATACATGGCTACACTCCATACAAATACTTTCAGAACCGACTTTCTGACACTTAAATTTATACTCGATGTTAACAAATTTCTCTTCTTCAGAATCGCTTTCCTTGGCATTACCAGTCTACATTTTATATCCTCTCTACTTCGACCATCATCAGTTATTTTGCTCCCCAAATAACAAAACTCCTTTACTACTTTAAGTGTCTCATTTCCTAATCCAATTCCCTCAGCATCGCCCGAATGAACTCGACTACATTCCATTATCCTCGTTTTGCTTTAGTTGATGTTCATCTTATATCCTCCTTTCAAGACACTGTCCATACCGTTCAACTGCTGTTCCAAGTCCTTTACTGTCTCTGACAGAATTACAATGTCATCGGCGAACCTCAGTTTTTATTTCTTCTCCATGGATTTTAAGACCTAATCCGAATTTTTCTTTTGTTTCCTTTACAGCTTGCTCAATATACAGATTGAATAACATCGGGGAGAGGCTACAACCCTGCCTCACTCCCTTCCCAACCACTGCTTCCCTTTCGTGCCCCTCGACTCTTAGAACTGCTATCTGGTTTCTGTACAAATTGTAAATAGCTTTTCGCTCCCTGTATTTTACCCCCGCCAACTTTAGAATTTGAATGCTTTCTCTAAGTCAGAAGCTTTCTCTAAGTCTACAAATGCTAGGAACGTATGTTCGCCTTTCCTTAATCTTTCTTCTAAGCTACGTCGTAGGGTCAGTATTGCCTCACGTGTTCCAATATTTCTACGGAATGCAAACTATTCTTCCCCGACGTCGGCTTCTACCAGTTTTTCCATTCATCTGTAAAGAATTCGCGTTAGTATTTTGCAGCTGTGACTTATTAAACTGATAGTTCGGTAATTTTCACATCTGTCAACACCTGCTTTCTTTGGGATTGGAATTATTATATTCTTCTTGAAGTCTGAGGGTATTTCGCCTCTCTCATACGTCTTGTTCACCAGGTGGTAGAGTTTTGTCAGGACTGGCTCTCCCAAGGCTGTCAGTAGTTCTAATGGAATGTTGTCTACTCCCTAGCCTTGTTTCGACTCAGATATTTCACTGTCAAACTCTTCATGCAGTATCATTTCTCCCATTTCATCTTCATCTACAGCCTCTTCCATTTCCATAATATTGTCCTCAAGTACATCGCTCCTGTATAGACCCTCTATATACTCCTTCCACCTTTCTGCTTTCCCTTCTTTGCTTAGAACTGGGTTTCCATCTGAGCTCTTGATATTCATACAAGTGTTTCTCTTTTCTCTGCCCGTAGTTTATGGTGAATGTAGGAAGTATGCCGTTCGTTCGTGCACCGCGTACGCCGATAGATATTCCAACAGACGCGACCCTTTTCAACCTCTTCATACAATTACAGATGATATGAAACGGCGTATTACTGCTGCTTGAGCTGCAGTTTGCGTTGAAATGCTAGAACATGTGCAGAAACCATCGCATGACAGACTGCAAGCTGGTATTGATACTGGTCGCGGTCATTTTGAGCACAGGCTTTCAAGCTACGTTGTTTCTTTACATGTTAGATCCCACAGAGGTACTGTATTCACCTTTGTTTGTGTTTCGTTTGTAGTAGGTAATGTCCCTTTCAACAACACGACACTTCCAGTGACTTACCAACATCTGTGTAGGACTGCGCATACGCAACCATGTGAAATTCACATTCGTTTGTGCTACGACATTGAACAGACTACTGTCAGTGTTTACAACGTTCAAACTACATAAACTACTTGCACCAGACTCCTGCAACACAAACAAATACTACTCTACTTTCATTATGGCAGTGTCAGTAGGCATTGTTTCACTGAAATATTTATATTTTTTGTAACTAAATAGACATTTGAAACTCATCGCACTCCGTGTATGGGCTGCAAATGTGGCCCCTGAATATCATTCCAATCTATGAAATCTACATATCAATATTGTACTATCATTCCAATCTATGAAATCTGCATCGGAATGGCGCCTTCCACTATCGAAATATTTGGGGTACAAGTTTGACACGATTCGCGCTGTATAGTAATTAGTTTAATACCATTCATTTCTGTCGGGACGAGTCTAGAGGTTAAAAGCTTTGTCAGATTTACTACAAAATTCTTATCGATGAAGCAACAAAAATTTCATGTATTCGTATACAATACTTTTGCTTTCAGTGTTTTCAGTGACTGCATACGTCTGAGATGATTTATAGTATTTCTCTTTGAAGTGTAAATTTTTATTTCATTTTACATAAATTCGTCATTTGTATGAACTCATGCATCCATTTCGTCGCAAGAATCGAAATAACTGTATAAAGAAGTAAGTAGGATGATTGTGAAGACTTGGATTCGGTTTGTAATTAATTCAAAATAAAATCAAGAAATTATGAATATGGAATAGTGGGAAAAACCTGAAAATTACTCGAATCGAGATAGATACTGATAATTTTTTCTGCCAATTCTGTAGAAGCATGAGGAGTTTGGTTCAAATGGCTCTGAGCACTATGGGACTTAACATCTGAGGTCATCAGTCCCCTAGAACTTAGAACTACTTAAACCTAACTAACCTAAGGACATCACACACACCCATGCCCGAGGCAGGAGTCGAACCTGCGACCGTAGCGGTCGCGCGGTTCCAGACTGAAGCGCCTACAACCGCTCGTCCACACTGGCCGGCATGAGGAGTTTAGTTCGTAGTCAGTCAACCAGACGACGAAGCTGTACACCAGTTTCAGACTTTGAGTCGGAACAGTGCATCCAGCCAGACAGTAAAAATGAAATGATGGTGTGGCATTGTTGGCCGGTAGGTCCCATTCGGGTTCGACCGCCAAGTGCAAGTCTTATTTCGGTCGGCGCCACACTGGGCGACTTGCGGCCGATGATGAGGACAACACAACACCCAGTCCCCGAGGTTCCGGGAATCGAACCCGGGCCCAGAGCCTGGGAGGCAAGCACGTTATCACCCAGCTAAGCAGGCCGACACCAGAATGTAAATATCCGCCATCGCTGTGGGCAGAATTCTGCTCTGCTCTGACAAGAACGACGACTGTGTGCGATTCTTCCATTCAAAGCTGAACGGTATGTTCTGTCATTCACATCCTAACATATTTCAGTTATTGGAAACCATCAGTACAAACAACTGTTTACTTAAAAATGAATAGCAAGAATCTGAAAAACATTAGATGGAATAAGATAACAATGGATAATGAAGAATTTCTACAACAGATGATAATCCAATTTAGACAAGGCGAAGTAAACAGACTTCAGTATATCAAAGCCGTACAAGAAGACGTAGCAAACAAATTTGCTATAAATGCTACAATATTACGTACACACGTTCTTAGGCACAACTACCACGTCGCGATGCAATTGGCGGCCAGTCCTCAGTCTAGTTAAGCGGGAAGGAAAATGTGCGATACGAAACTCGGATATCTCAATATTCAATGGGTAGCTGACCCGAGTATCTGGTAAACAGCACGGTACACAGATAAGATATTTTTTTGTGTTTCGTCTGCAACTAGTCCGCACAGTCACAGAGATGACACGATTACATTTCTTAAAATAAGAACTTTTGTCAACGTTACGTGTAGCATGTATAAGGAACAGTCAAACAAAAAAACGCTACAGATGCAAAAAGGTAAGTTAACTGTTTTTATTTCAACAGGAATCGCCATAGTTGTTCATAAATTGAACCCCCAGTGAGAATGCCTTCATGGAAAAATGTTTGCGGTAAATCGTGCTGTCCTTATCAATAGAACTGGTATTAAAAAATGGTTCAAATGGCTCGGAGCACTATGGGACTTAACATCTGAAGTCATCAGTCCCCTAGAAATGAAATGAAATGTCGTGTGACGAGGGCCTCCCGTCGGGTAGACCGTTCGCCTGGTGCAAGTCTTTCGATTTGACGCCACTTCGGCGACTTGCGCGTCGATGGGGATGAAATGATGATGATTAGGACAACACAACACCCAGTCCCTTAGTGGAGAAAATCTCCGACCCAGCCGGGAATCGAACCCGGGCCCTTTGGATTGACAGTCTGTCGCGCTGACCACTCAGCTACCGGAGGCGGACAGTCCCCTAGAACTTAGAACTACTTAAACCTAACTAACCTAAGGACATCACACACATCCATGCCCGAGGCAGGATTCGAACCTGCGACCGTAGCGGTCGCGCGGTTCCAGACTGAAGCGCCTAGAACTGGTATTATTTCTTACCCTCTCCTCCACTAGAAACGCATATAAATTCACACTTCAATATTAATGTGTATTTTAAGTTTGCAACTAACTCATTACCATCTACGATTGTTGTGTATCAATAAAATGAAATTTAACTAATGAATTCTCACTCGACAGGTGTTGCTTCAATTTTACAAGTGATTAGTTGCCTATCAGATATGAAAATTCGTAGTAACTCCTCATTAGGTATGAAGATGGAGTAACACTAGTCAACAGGCCAGATTCGTATTGTGGTGTTCGGAGGAGTAAGTTCGTGCAAACATCGTATCATTGTCCTCAAATTCGCCACATCGTAAACCATTTCCAAGGAGTATAGAGGAATTCCGTGGCATGTGCGTGGACATGTACCTACGTCTTCTTTCCGTTCCATATTACGGATTTATAGAATTCATCACGCGGCAAATCGCAACTTTTTTTCGTTCCATAATGGGAACATCAAGGTATATGGCGGATATCATTATCTCATAGCTGATCAGTATATAATGCTTTTCACCAAACGGGACACAAAAGACCGAAATTTCGTAGGGTTCAAAAGATTTGAGGAAAACAAATTAACTTAGCGCAAATATAAAACACCACTTTAGTGACAGCTGTGATACAACTACAACATGTTCAGATGAGTGAGTGTTCTAAGGCTCTCGCGTGCTTCAAAGCTGATTACGTGTAACAAAATGTTTCTGATGGTAGGAATTGGATGACACGAAATGTCTACCTAGTAACAGTTCAGTGATGAATAGAGATATAGAGGAAAAGCGCAAGTCGCCCGTATAAGGTACAGTACTTAACTGTCCATTCTTAGACTGTCAGTAAGTTGTTGGAGGAGTTCCACTTTATGTCGGACCGACAGCAGCAACGTCTATCATTTGCTGTCGATGAACAACAGCACAAGCACCAATCTTTGTTTTTTTTTTATTTTTATTTACTATGGGACTTAACTGCAGTGGTCATCAGTCCCCTAGAACTTAGAACTACTTAATCCTAACTAACCTAAGGACATCAGACACATCCATGCCCGAGGCAGAATTCGAACCTGCGACCGTAGCGGTCGCACAGTTCCAGACTGTAGCGCCTAGAACCGCTCGGCCACCCCGGCCGGCAGCACCGATCTAAGCTCCCACAGTTAACCTGTGCGAACACATCGCTAACCAGTTTGTTCATTCTGCAGTTTAAACTTCTGCCTATATTTTCGCAGTCATACTCGTTAAACAAAGCTATGTAGGTCATTACAGTTTCTACAGTACGAGCACACCTACAACAGTTTCAGTATGTGAATTAATTATGATCGAATAATTGAAACCAGTGGCATTACTACTCAGCAAACGTGGCTCTCTTAAGAAGATATCTTTTCAGAAGTATTTTTATTTTGGAAACTAAAATAAACTCTTAGAGGCCAGCTGAGAAACACATGTAAGCCAGAAAGCAGATCAGAGAGAACTGACATTCGATCAAATGTATTTTTAGCGGCGTGGCGGGTCGGGCTTCGCAAAGAAGCAGTCTTCCTTTCCTGTTCTTCATTTGGCACGTGCTACTCATGACCCTGCACCAAAATGCTGAATTGACAATAATGTGGAATACGCGTTTTTGTTGAAGCTCTTTCCAGGAACCAAATACAGTAATCCCATAAACACTGTCTTCTATAACGAACAGACTGAATTTTTGTTGTTCTTCTTTCAGCCGACAAATTTAATCACGTTTTGTCTCAACTGTATTTAGGAAAATGTCATCACATATAATGGTTTTAGTACTTGCGGTCCTGATTCTTATGTATTTCCATCTGTTCAAGACTAAGTCATGGAGTAAGGTATGCTCTAATTTTACTCTGCATCGTATTTACATTTGAAGTAACATCTTGATTGATTTCCAATAAAATGACAGTTCCAGATACACTTTTCTTTTTATTGTAAAAACCGACCGGTTCGAGTTCCCAAGGAATTATCCAGTGGTATCGAAAAACAAAGCGCAATGGAATTACTCAAATAGGGAAGAAAGTAGCAATAGGGAAGGTAGCAAAAGGCAACAGTAACGGCAAGCATATAAATATGAAGAGCAATTCGTCAGAAAACATCAAACAGTATAATCACATAACTATTGATTAAACTCTTTTACAAGCTAAGAAATAGAATAAATGTAACTGAACTTACACGTCAGCTCTCGCGAGAGAACACAGAGCGTCTAATGAGGCATGCCAGCAGGTGGCACCAAATAGGGGAGGTGCAAGTTACAGAGAGGACTTGTAGAGGGCAGAGAGGTGAGTAGGGAAAGCGTAGTGACGATACAAAAACTGATAAGAAGCCTTAAAAGTAAAATAAAATGCAGAACAGTATGGTATTTAAAAGAATGACAAAGAGACATAAGAAAAAGATCTGTAGTATTAGTACGAAAGGAGAATGGATGACAGATGATGCTCAGAGACCCTGAGCGTGATCTGTTGTCTACAGTAAATGATCGGCCTCTCATACTACGTAGCGAAACGTGACAATACATGAATTACATTTTAATACATCAAACAGTCTGAAAAGTATCCATGAAAGCAATGTTTTTCAGGTTTTTTGTCCGTCAAGAATATCGTTCTTATTGTGGTGTACATGGTTATAAATTTCAATTTCCTCCAAGATGTACATGCGGTACCTTTCTCCATTTTATGCAAAATTAAGTGGTTGTTGCCAATATTAGTGACACTGTGTTCTTTTGCTGTTAACTGAGAAACAGAATGGATTTATTTCCTGCATTTTTTGTTCCAGTCTCTGTGTGTTTCTGGAATCTTGTCTTAAAGTTCCTGCCCGTTTGGCCCACGTGAAAGGCTTTGTAGTCAGTGCAGCAGATTTTATAAATGCCTGTAGTTGAAAATCTGTTGTTAATTTTAATAGTGTGTGCAAGCAGCTGACCTAGTATGTTATCGGATCTGCAGGCAAATCTAACGATCTGCGGAACAACGCACTGGGCTTGTAAGAAACTTTCCCGTAAAAGGAAAACGAGATGAACTGTAATATTTCTGCTGAAATGTCACGAAACTTTGTAGCCAAATTCAGAATTACATACCTTATGAAATAATGACAACAATTTTAAGACAGTGTATTTAGCTCTTTGTTGGTTCATATATTATTAAGACGTAACTTGAGTAATCTGCATATTATTGCTTGAAAGAAAGCTTCCTCATTTTGTGCTGGATGGCAAGGATCCTGGGAAATTATGACATCAGTTGTAGGTTTACGATGAATACCTAAGGAATGGGTTTGACTGCGTTAGTAATGCATGAATTCAGAAACTCAATGTACATACGGGGTGTTTCAAAAATGACCGGTATATTTGAAACGGCAATAAAAACTAAACGAGCAGCGATAGAAATACACCGTTTGTTGCAATATGCTTGGGACAACAGTACATTTTCAGGCAGACAAACTTTCGAAATTACAGTAGTTACAATTTTCAACAACAGATGGCGCTGCGGTCTGGGAAACTCTATAGTACGATATTTTCCACATATCCACCATGCGTAGCAATAATATGGCGTAGTCTCTGAATGAAATTACCCGAAACCTTTGACAACGTGTCTGGCGGAATGGCTTCACATGCAGATGAGATGTACTGCTTCAGCTGTTCAATTGTTTCTGGATTCTGGCGGTACACCTGGTCTTTCAAGTGTCCCCACAGAAAGAAGTCACAGGGGTTCATGTCTGGCAAATAGGGAGGCCAATCCACGCCGCCTCCTGTATGTTTCGGATAGCCCAAAGGAATCACACGATCATCGAAATATTCATTCAGGAAATTAAAGACGTCGGCCGTGCGATGTGGCCGGGCACCATCTTGCATAAACCACGAGGTGTTCGCAGTGTCGTCTAAGGCAGTTTGTACCGCCGCAAATTCACGAAGAATGTCCAGATAGCGTGATGCAGTAATCGTTTCGGATCTGAAAAATGGGCCAATGATTCCTTTGGAAGAAATGGCGGCCCAGACCAGTACTTTTTGAGGATGCAGGGACGATGGGACTGCAACATGGGGCTTTTCGGTTCCCCATATGCGCCAGTTCTGTTTATTGACGAAGCCGTCCAGGTAAAAATAAGCTTCGTCAGTAAACCAAATGCTGCCCACATGCATATCGCCGTCATTAATCCTGTGCACTATATCGTTAGCGAATGTCTCTCGTGCAGCAATGGTAGCGGCGCTGAGGGGTTGCCGCGTTTGAATTTTGTATGGATAGAGGTGTAAACTCTGGCGCATGAGACGATACGTGGACGTTGGCGTCATTTGGACCGCAGCTGCAACACGGCGAACGGAAACCCGAGGCCGCTGTTGGATCACCTGCTGCACTAGCTGCGCGTTGCCCTCTGTGGTTGCCGTACGCGGTCGCCCTACCTTTCCAGCACGTTCATCCGTCACGTTCCCAGTCCGTTGAAATTTTTCAAACAGATCCTTTATTGTATCGCTTTTCGGTCCTTTGTTTACATTAAACCTCCGTTGAAAACTTCGTCTTGTTGCAACAACACTGTGTTCTAGGCGGTGGAATTCCAACACCAGAAAAATCCTCTGTTCTAAGGAATAAACCATGTTGTCTACAGCACACTTGCACGTTGTGAACAGCACACGCTTACAGCAGAAAGACGACGTACAGAATGGCGCACCCACAGACTGCGTTGTCTTCTATATCTTTCACATCACTTGCAGCGCCATCTGTTGTTGAAAATTGTAACTACTGTAATTTCGAAAGTTTGTCCGCCTGAAAATGTACTGTTGTCGCAAGCATATTGCAACAAACGGTGTATTTCTATCGCTGCTCGTTTAGTTTTTATTGCTGTTTCAAATATACCGGTTATTTTTGAAACACCCTGTATTTACCTGCTATTCTACAGTAAAGGTGAATATTGGGATGCATTTCGTTCATCTTACGAGCTGGAGATTAATGTCATCTCCTTGCATTTTATTCAAAATCAAAAATACAGTTGCAGAATCTGCATCAGCATGCTCCATATGCTAGGCAAAAATTGAACCTTTACTGATGTTTAAGCAGTGGATGTTGTTTGGATTTTCATCCAGTGACCCACAGAGAATGAAACTCACCTCTCATCCCTTTTCTCCGAGGCACAGAAACGTAACCACTTTCTCTGTTGTTTTCACATCACCAGAGACTTTCCTGATAAAATGAAGCAACGTAGGGACTGAGCGGGCTTAATCTACGGCAGAGGTGAGTACGCGCTTTCCACTTGCGACAGCTGCAAACGCAGCCGAACAGCTGTGGGTAGCAACGTCTGATTTTAGAAATGTTCGCGCGAGGAAGAGTACTATTTGCAAGTGTGTAGCGTGCTGTCCAAGAGGCGACAGTTAAGGAGCAAACGATGCATGGCGCCTTCTGTAGCACAGGCACAACGGATGGGACAACCGAATAGGTTTAACAATAGATGAGCCAGTCGCTTGTTTTTTTTTTTTTCGTTCAATCTGTTTTTTTTTTTTTTCATATAGAATGATACAGCTGAATGAAACTAGTCTCTGCGGTTGAATCAGCTGTACGAACGTTTTCGCTCACTCTCCTGGTGTGAGTGATTTCACATCGTGCGAAATAACCGACAGTCATAATTGTGACACTTACGGCAGTAATATCTACATCTACATCTACATTTATACTCCGTAAGCCACCCAACGGTGTGTGGCGGAGGGCACTTTACGTGCCACTGTCATTACCTCCATTTCCTGTTCCAGTCGCGTATGGTTCGCGGGAAGAACGACTGTCTGAAAGCCTCCGTGCGCACTCTAATCTCTCTAATTTTACATTCGTGATCTCCTCGGGAGGTATAAGTAGGGGGAAGCAATATATTCGATACCTCATCCAGAAACGCACCCTCTCGAAACCTGGCGAGCAAGCTACACCGCGATGCAGAGCGCCTCTCTTGCAGAGTCTGCCACTTGAGTTTATTAAACATCTCCGTAACGCTATCACGGTTACCAAATAACCCTGTGACGAAACGCACCGCTCTTCTTTGGATCTTCTCTATCTCCTCCGTCAAACCGAATGTTGCAGCTCAGCCTCCCGGTTTAAGTAATTTAAGTAACATTCTTTTTCAGCGTTTTAGGTTATACATGAATCATAACTAGAGTTGCCAGCTTTCTTAGGGACAAATAACGTATCTTACATATACTCACTTAAATAAGAATTTTTCGCACTTCTGACATTAAATATGGATTTTTGGTTGGTTTTTAAAAGGTGCCACATTATAAATTTAAAAGATGATGTATACGGTGTTGAACTGCCAAGCGCCCGAACCATGTTCAAACCCTCTTCCTGCCAATTTTTTCGCGCTATTCGCTGTATTCAAATTTGTGTCTGGGTCGTGGTGAAACGTCCGTTTTGCAACAACGAGGTGTAAGGTAGGGACGTTTAATGACAGTTGATTCTGCACAACTACTCTATTAGCAACTGAAAGGAAGTGGCTTTCGTTCGTTGACAAGGCGACAAGTCGACCGAATCCTCCACAGGCATTCACGTCTGGTGTGTAATATACGGCATTACTGGCAGTACGTTAGGAATCTCTTACCGACGCACGTAATTTGTACGATTGGTAAGTGAGTGAGATATGCCTCCTTGTCCGATATAGAGGTTCCTAAGGATGTGAATGTGATCACTCCCAACGAAATGATAAAAACATAATAGTATGTCTCATAAGATGCTACAAATGAACGCAACAGTTACATAATCACACAGTTTCTGTGTGCTCTGACAAAACATATGTTTTTGAAGTTGCGTTCCGATTTGGAAGTCTTGACTCCTGAATTACTTTGTTGTAACATAGTTCACACCCGTTAATTTGTTGTTTTCATTTCTGTGACACGCCTGTGTGGTATCTCGCCTGCTCTCACTGTTCTTCACATTTACTTCTTATATGATTGTTTCTGTTTTGTTTTTTTTCCACAGTTCAGTACACCTTCGTCCTGTTTTCATGCTTGATAAGTGTTCAGTTTCTGACGGTTAGTTCACTGGACCCTGTTACCACTAAATCTTATGGCTGTGCTATGGGGAGTTTCGGTTGTTAGTACTACGTATCACATAGTTGCTCCTGTATGTACCCCAGCTCAGGATTACCACTTCTTGCGCTGTTTTGCGAGAATGTCAACATTTCTTGCACTGTAGGTAACAAAAGGGATTTTGGTAGAGAACGAAGCTTCACAACCTAAAGCGTGAGCCGTGCGGTGTAGCCGTGCCACGGTTCGCGCGGCTGCCCCCCGTCGCAGGTTCGAGTCCTCCCTCGGGCATGGGTGTGTGTGTGTTGTCCTTAGCGTAAGTTAGATTAAGTAGTGTGTAAGCCTAGGGACCGATGACCTCAGCAGTTTGGTCCCATAGAACTTACCACAAATTTCCTAAAGCGTGAAACAAAATTTTAAAAAAATCTGCCTATGTAAGACGATATATCCAAATGTACGTGTACCATGCTTAAGTGTCTGATGTTCCTCCATTTCAGGTCAAGTCTATTGTTATTTTAGCTTGAAATTTCATACAAGCAGCTGTTCGCACAATCGCATTTGACCTGTCTAATAAGTATGAATACCAGATATCGTAAATGAGTTGCAAGTACGAGGGTCACTGCAAAAGAAATGCACTTTTTTTTTGTAAAAATACAGTTTTCATGCTGCATGTGTGAAACTTTTACAGTCTGTAGATACATCCTTCCCGCATGTTTTCAAACTTAGTTCAACCTGTTCCCGTGAGTGGCGCCGTCACAGCACGTCTTCAAGATGGCTGCTACACTTGACGTTCACCAGAAGCAACGTGCTGTCATAGAATTCCTGTGCTGTGAAAACGAGACAGTGGGAAACATCCACAAGAGGTTGAAAAAACTTTATGGAGATGCTGCTGTCGATCGCAGTACAGTGAGTCGGTGGGCAAGCAGGTTAGGTGATGAAAGTGGGCACGGCAATATTGAGGACTGTCCTCGCAGCGGCAGGCCTCGTACTGCACACACTCCAGACAATGTGCAGAGAGTTAACGAACTGGTGACTGCTGACAGACGCATCACAGTGAACGAATTGTCACGCTACGTTGGTATAGGGGAAGGAAGTGTTTGCAGAATACTGAAAGTGTTGGCGTTGAAAAAGGTTTGTGCCAGGTGGGTTCCCAGGATGTTGACAGTGGCTCACAAAGAAATAAGAAAAACGGTATGCAGCGAACTTTTGAAACAGTACGAGAATGGTGCAGATGAATTCCTTGCAAGAATTGTGACAGGTGATGAAACTTCGCTCCATTATTTTTCACCAGAGACGAAGAGGCAATCAATGAGTGGCATCATGCAAATTCACCCGAGAAAAGAAATTAAAAACCACACCTTCTGCTGGAAAAGTTTTGGCTACGGTGTTTTTCGATTCCCAAGGACTCTTGCTTGTGGACATGATGCCAAGTGGAACCACCATAAATTCTGATACATATATGACGACACTGAAGAAACTTCAAGCTCGACTGAGTCGTGTTCGAGCACATCGCCAAAAGCAGGATGTTTTGCTATTGCACGACAATGCACGGCCATACGTCAGTCAAAAAACCATGGAAGCGATCACAAAACTCGGATGAACAACACTGAAACACCCGCCTTACAGTCCTGACCTGGCTCCATGTGACTATCATCTCTTTGTGGAACTGAAAGACTCTCTTCGTGGAACAAGGTTTGAAGATGATGACTCCCTTGTGCACGCTGCCAAACAGTGGCTCCAACAGGTTGGTCCACAATTTTACCGTGCGGCTATACAGGCGCTGGTTCCAAGATGGCGTAAGGCAGTTTAGAGGGATGGAAATTATGGGGAGAAATGAAAATATTGTTCCTAAAGTATGTATCTACACACTGTAAAAATTTCAAACGTGTAGAATAAAAGATGGATTTTTAAAAAATAGTGTGCATTTCGTTTGGAGTGACCCTCATACGTGTTTGATTCTGCATACACATTTCATAACAACTGCTGCAATTAATTATTTTACTTAGATATACGGTACTCCACGGTCCAGTCACATTAATGTGACCACCGTCTTATGTCGAACGTCAATCTCCAATAACCACTCACAGACGGCAGGTGGCAGCACTAACAATGGAGGGCATATAAAGCGTGTCGGGGGGACGCGGAAGACGGTGCAGTCGTTGTCGAAATGCGGATTTATCCGACGTCCGAAAGGACATGATCATTGGCATTCAAGCGAAAGGTGGAAGCACTTCCGAGACGGCTAAGTCTGTAAACTGTTCGCGTGCCGCCGTAGTTAAAGTATAAAGTGCATGGCAAAGTAGCGCCGTCCAAAATCGGAGCCGAGGCAACTGTGGCACACCAAGGGCTATAGATGGCAGAGGTGAACAAGGGCTACGGTGATGTGTACGGACGAATCGACGTGCAACTGTTCTGACCGTCCAGATGAGCTAAGGGGCTACAAACAGAGTCTCCTCAACGACCGTCAGTAAACACTGCTGTGTTGAGGGTATCATCCGGAGTGCCAAAGGGAAGTGTGGTAGGTCCGCTGTTGTTTTCTATCTACATAAATGATCTTTTGGATAGGGTGGATAGCAACGTGCGGCTGTTTGCTGATGATGCTGTGGTGTACGGGAAGGTGTCGTCGTTGAGTGACTGTAGGAGGATACAAGATGACTTGGACAGGATTTGTGATTGGTGTAAAGAATGACAGCTAACTCTAAACATAGATAACTGTAAATTAATGCAGATGAACAGGAAAAAGAATCTCGTAATGTCTGAATACTCCATTAGTAGTGTAGCGCTTGACACAGTCACGTCGTTTAAATATTTGGGCGTAACATTGCAGAGCGACATGAAGTGGGACAAGCATGTAATGGCAGTTGTGGGGAAGACGGATAGTCGTCTTCGGTTCATTGGTAGAATTTTGGGAAGATGTGGTTCATCTGTAAAGGAGACCGCTTATAAAACACTAATACGACCTATTGCTGAGTACTGCTCGAGCGTTTGGGATCCCTATCAGGTCGGATTGAGGGAGGACATGGAAGCGATTCAGAGGCGGGCTGCTACATTTGTTACTGGTAGGTTTGATCATCACGCGAGTGTTACGGAAATGCTTCAGGAACTCGGGTGGGAGTCCCTGGAGGAAAGGAGGCGTTCTTTTCGTGAATCGCTACTGAGGAAATTTAGAGAACCAGTATTTGAGGCTGACTGCAGTACAATTTTACTGCCGCCAACTTATATTTCGCGGAAAGACCAGAAAGACAAGATAAGAGAGATTAGGGCTCGTACAGGTAGTCATTTTCCCTCGTTCTGTTTGGGAGTGGAACAGGGAAAGAAGACGCTAGTTGTGGTACGAGGTACCCTCCGCCACGCACCGTATGGTGGATTGCGGAGTATGTATGTAGATGTGTTTGGACCACCGCAGCAGGCATCTAGTTCGTGCACCTATGCTAACATTGTTCATCGGCGACGAAGGCTGAAATTCGCACGTCAGTGTCGCAACAGCACATCCACCGAGTGGCAACCGGTGACCTTTTCAGATGAATCACGGTTTATGCTCCATCGGACAGATTTCCTGGCGCGTACGGCGTGAGATGTCTGAAAGCAAGCACCCTGCAACAACCGACGGAAGTGGCCAGGTCACAGGAGGGAGCTTTACAAAGGAGGGAGCCTTATGGCCTGGGAATGTTTGCGTGCTATTCCGTGGGCGATCTCGTCATTTTAGAGGACACAGTGGATCAACACAAGTGCAGATGAGGTCTTGCAAGATCCAGGATGATGAACTGAAATCGGTCTACAAATTTAAATACCTAGGATCGTACATACAGAGGGACGGAGGACTGGAAAGCGAGATACAACATCGAATAAATTGCGGTTGGAACAACTAGAGGAAAATGAGTGGAGTGTTGTGTGACAAGAAGGTGAGCATTGGGTTGAAAGGGAAAGTGTACAAGTAGGTGGTAAGGCCTGCTATGATATACGGGGCAGAGACATGGCCAATCACAGTAGCCCAGGAAAGGAAAGATGGAAGTGGCGGAAATGAAGATGCTGAGGTGGACGTGTGGGGTAACAAGGAAGAACAGGATTAGATATGAATTTGTTAGAGGAGCTGTGAAAGTGGGACCCATGGGGAAAAAGATGCAAGAGAGCAGACGAAGGTGGTACGGACACTTACAGAGAAACTGGGAAGAGTATATCGGAAACAGAGTTGAAGATATAAAGATTGAAGGAGCGAGAAGGAGAGGAAGACCGAAGATGAGGTGGAAGGATAAGATATCCGGGGACCTAAGGGAGAAAGGATGGAAGAAGGCCGGCCAGGGTAGCCGAGCGGTTCTAGGCGCTACAGTCGAGAGCCGCGCGACCGCTACGGTCGCAGGTTCGAATCCTGCCTCGGGAATGGATGTGTGTGATGTCCTTAGGTTAGTTAGGTTTAAGTAGTTCTAAGTTCTAGGGGACTGATGACCACAGAAGTAAGTCCCATAGTGCTCAGAGCCATTTGAAACATTTTGATGGAAGAAGGAAGAGGCAATGGATAGAGTACTATGGAGGAGAAGGACTCACAAGAGCAACACCGACCCTACGTGACGTGGGACAAGGCGACGATAAAGTAGAAGAAGAAGTGGATCAACAGAAGTATGTATCTATGCTTGGGACAGCATTCACCCCTACATGCAGTCTGTTTTTCCTAGGGGCGATGGCATATACCAGCAGGACAAAGCAACATGTCATACAGGTCGTAGTGTACGTACAAATTGGCCACCAAACTCCTGGGATTTAACCCCTATCGAGAATCTGAGGAACCACCTTGATCGAGAAACATAGCGCAGCTGCCACGGCACTGGAGTCTCCATGGCTCCAGATCCCTGTTGGTACCTTCCAGAACCTCACTGACTCCCTTCCTGCATGTCTCGCAGTGCTCCACGCTGCAAAAGGCAGTTATCCGGGCTCATTAATATAACTGAACAGCATATTACGCCTTTACATGGATGTTCTATTTAGGAATACCTGCTGACAAATTTTTTAATATGATAAAGAAGCTCTACTGCCTACATATCACCGCTTTGCATTACTCGATGTTATTTCTCATGAACAGTATCTGTGCTTGTCTGTCAAGAATGATTTATCTCAATAAAATAACTGATTGTAAGCCAACATACTATTAATACTGATTTTTAGAAACCAAAATTGTACTCCTTCACAGTATTCGGTCTCATCACACTATCACAGATATAACTGTGCATGTCTTCTTAACACCAAGTATAGCTATCACACCCAACAGACAAGAATTAACTGGTGAAATTCTAAACGATGTTTTTCAGATAATCATTAAGTGGTTCTCTGCAAACGGGCTCTCAGTAAACTTTGACCAAACACAGTACATACAGTTCCACATAGTAAATGGAATGACACCATTAATAATTATAGACTTTGATCAGAAATCGGTAGCTAAGTTAGAATATTCAAAATTTCTAAGTGTTTGCTTTGATGAGGGGTTGAACTGGAAAAAACAAACTGAAGATCTACTGAAACGTTTGAGTTCAGCTACTTACGCTATTAGGGTCATGGCAAATTTTGGCGATATACATCTCAGTAAATTAGCTTACCACACCTATTTTCATTCTCTGCTTTCGTATGGCATCATATTCTGGGGTAACTCATGATTGAGTAAAAGAGTGTTCATTGCACAAAAGCGTGTAATCAGAATAATTTCTGGAGCTCATCCAAGATCATCCTGCAGGCACTTATTTAAAGAGCTAGAGTTCTTCACTGTAGCCTCACAATATATATATATTCACTTATGAAATTTGTTATTAACAATCCGAACGAATTCAAAAGTAATAGCACTGTACATGGCTACAACACTAGGAGAAAGGATGATCTTCACTATTCAAGGTTAAATCTAACTTTGGCTCAGAAGGGGGTAAATTATGCTGCCACAAAAGTCTTTGGTCACTTACCTAATAGCATCAAAAGTCTGACAGATAGCCGTATAGCATTAAAAAGGAAATTAAAAGAATTTCTTAATGGCAACTCCTTCTATTCATTAGATGAATTTTTGGATATAGTGAGTGCGTAATTTCCGCAACCCCCACAAAAAAATTAAATATTAAGAGTCGTGCAATATGTTGTGTAATGTAATATCTTGTATAGACACCTTTTACTAACCTGACACGTTCCACATCATTACAAAGTGTCCTATTCATGATCTATGGAACAAGTACTAATCTAATGTAATCTAATCTAATCTAACCAAGATTGTATACTCTTTTGAGGAAATATAACCGCAAGGGAGAGCTGGACATCGCTGCAGTGAAAGTAAGCATGAGAAATGCGGTAAAGTTTTGGAAAGCGTTGACGCAGTGCCCCACTGAAGACTGTTAACAAAGGTCCGACCGCACATAAACGGGTTCCGAGGCTCGAGGACTTTTTCAGAAATAGAAACCAGAGGACGACAAGCGTTCATTGAAGACATGGGTATGGTCAGCGGTGTCACAGTGAAGAATGATAAAACCGCTCTTAATCTCTACATACAAAAACATGGTGACGGGTAATGTGAAGAGCAATCTCAAACAGTTTGCTGATAATGCTGTTGTACGGGAAAGTGTCGTTTTTTGAAAAATGGTTCAAATGGCTCTGAGCACTATGGGACTTAACATCTGTGGTCATCAGTCCCCTAGAACTTAGAACTACTTAAACCTAACTAACCTAAGGACATCACACACATCCATGCCCGAGGCAGGATTCGAACCTGCGACCGTAGCAGTCGCGCGGTTCCGGACTGAGCGCCTAGAACCGCGAGACCACCGCGGCCGGCTCGTTTTTTGAGTAACTGTTGGAAGATACAAGATGACTAAGGGAGAATTTCTATTTAGTGATAAATGGCAGCTTGTTCCAAACATTGTGAGTTAATGAAGATGAATAGAGGAAAGAATCTTCTAAGACATTACGAGTGTGCCGCTCAATAGTCTCACAGATTAAATATCTGGGGTCTGGAGCGAAGTCACCGTTCCAACTCATCTCAAAGATGTTCCACTGGGTTCATGGCGGGACTCTAGACAAACCAGTCCATTTCAGGGAGGTTATTGTTCTACATATGCTGCTTTATGACAGAGTGCATTATCATGCTGATACAAGCCAGTCATCGTCTCCAAACTGTTCCTCTGCTGTACGCAGTACTCAGTGCCGTAAAATGTGTTCGTACCCTTCCTCATTCAGAATTTTCATAAGCGCAATAAGCGGACCACACCCTAACGACGAAAAACACCTCCATACCGAAACACCACCTCCTGCGTACTTCATTGTTGACATTACACATGACGGCAGATAACATTCTCCGTGCGTTCGCCACACCCAGACCCTTACATCCAATTGCCACAGTATGTAGCGTGATTCTTCATTCCATATACCCCTTTCCAGTCATCCACTGTCCAGTAGCGTTGCTGTTTTACACCACCTCAAGCGTCGCTTAGCATCCGGTACAGAAATGTGTGGCATATGAGGAACTGCTCGACAAGCGTACCACATTCTTCTTAACTCCCTATGCACAGCCACTGGTTCCATGCGAGTTTTGGAAGCCATACTTCCGATTCTCGGCGATCCTTGATCGTCAGCACATGAGTTCTGCCTGGTCTTGGTTCAGTTGTGGTTGTTCAATAGCGTTTTCGCTTCACAATCACATCACCAGCATCAGACTTGGGCAGCTTTAGACGTGTTGAAATTTCCCTAATGGATTTTTTTATTCAGATGACATCCACCAGTGACTAATCCATGTTCGAAGTCACAGAGCTGCTACAGTGTCTTCAAATCTCATCTGACACAGCTCGATACTCCCTTTCGTTTTTATACTGGCATGTCCGTGTATAGAGGTATCTAGTGGTGAATTTCGCAGTATACAGGTTGGTCCATTGATCGTGACCGGGCCAAATATCTCACGAAATAAGGGTCAAACGAAAAAACTACAAAGAACGAAATTTGTCTAGCTTGAGGGGGAAACCAGATGGCGCTATGGTTGGCCCGCTAGATGGCGCTGCCATAGGTCAAACGGATATCAACTGCGTTTTTTAAAATAGGAACCCCCATTTTTATTACATATTCGTGTAGTACGTAAAGAAATATGAATGTTTTAGTTGAACCACTTTTTTCGCTTTGTGATAGATGGCGCTGTAATAGTCACAAACATATGACACACAATTTTAGACGAACAGTTGGTAACAGGTAGGTTTTTTAAATTAAAATACAGAACGTAGGTACGTTTGAACATTTTATTTCGGTTGTTCCAATGTGATACGTCTACCTTTGTGAACTTATCATTTCTGAGAACGCATGATGTTACAGCGTGATTACCTGCAAATACCACATTATTGCAATAAATGCTCAAAATGATGTCTGTCAACCTCAGTGCACTTGGCAATACGTGTAACGACATTCCTCTCAACAGCGAGTAGTTCGCCTTCCGTAATGTTCGCACATGCATAGACAATGCGCTGACGCATGTTGTCCGGCGTTGTCGGTGGATCACGATAGCAAATATCCTTCAACCTTCCCCACAGAAAGAAATCCGGGGACGTCAGATCCGGTGAACGTGCGGGCCATGGTATGGTGCTTCGACGACCAATCCACCTGTCATGAAATATGCTATTCAATACCGCTTCAACCGCACGCGAGCTATGTGCCGGACATCTTTCATGTTGGAAGTACATCGTCATTCTGTCATGCAGTCAAACATCTTGTAGTGACATCGGTAGAACATTACGTAGGAAATCAGCATACATTGCACCATTTAGATTGCCATCGATAAACTGGGGGCCAATTATCCTTCCTCCCATAATGCCGCACCATACATTAACCCGCCAAGGTCGTTGATGTTCCACTTGTCGCAGCCATCGTGGATTTTCCGTTGCCCAATAGTGCATATTATGCCGGTTTACGTTACCGCTGTTGGTGAATGACGCTTCGTCGCTGAATAGAACGCGTGCAAAAAATGTGTCATCGTCCCGTAATTTCTCTTGTGTCCAGTGGCAGAACTGTACACGACGTTCAAAGCCGTCGCCATGCAATTCCTGGTGCATAGAAATATGGTACGGGTTCAATCAATGTTGATGTCGCATTCTCATCACCGACGTTTTTGAGATTCCCGATTCTGGCGCAATTTGTCTGCTACTGATGTGCGGATTAGCCGCAACGGCAGCTAAAACACCCACTTGCGAATCATCATTTTTGCAGGTCGTGGTTGACGTTTCATATCTGGCTGAACACTTCATGTTTCCTTAAATAACGTAACTATCAGGCGAACGGTCCGGACACTTGGATGATGTCGTCCAGGATACCGAGCAGCGTACATAGCACACGCTCGTTGGGCATTTTGATCACAATAGCCATACATCAACACGATATCGACCTTTTCCGCAATTGGTAAACGGTCCATTTTAACACGGGTAATGTATCACGAAGCAAATACCGTCCGCACTGGCGGAATGTTACGTGATACCACGTACTTAGAAGTTTGTGACTATTACATCGCCACCTGTCACAAAGCGAAAAAAGTGGTCCAACTAAAACATTAATATTTCTTTACGTACTACACGAATATGTTATAAAAAATGGGGGGTTCCTATTTTTAAAAAACGCAGCGCCATCTAGCGGGCCAACCATAGTGCCATCTGGTTTCCCCCTTCAAGCTAGACGAGTTTTGTTCTTTGTAGTTTTTTCGTTTGATGCTTATTTCGTGAGATATTTGGCCCGGTCACTATCAATGGACCACGTTGTATAGGTGAGCAATGTAATTGACATCTTCAACTTTCATAGTCCTGTCTTCCTCAGTTGCGTGTAATATTACGGTATATTAATAATTTTTACTTATGGACCGTCTGACAGCAATGTAATTATTTGTATGGCGTAATCGGTAATGGGATTGATTGAAAATCGAGTGCGCTGGTGAGCAACGGAGGAAAACGAAAAATCAAATACTCTTTTTTTGAGTATACCCATCCTTTTGTAGGACAGATGTGGTCTCACACGAGCCAGAGTGATGAGCGTCGTAGAAACATGGAAAACAGTCTTCACGGCGTCGAGCACACTGTACAAATGTTGCATATTTAAGTTGTCCCCTTAACATTGCAATCTGAACCCAGTAGAATTGATGTGGAGCCGAATTAAGGGCTTTGTCGCGAGAGAGAATAAGATATTTAAGCTTTGTGATACGTTACTGCCTAACGATGGCGGAATGCAGAACAGCACGTCATAAAAGAGGAGGAGGAAATGTGGATTTTTTGGTGACTTGGGATTCTGTTGTGATCGCCTCGTTATCAACGTAGCAGTACTGAAATGTCTTCCTTGGAATCTGATAAGGGAGCAGTTCATAGATTACCAGACTACTAACTGTAATACCTTTAGTGCCTTCTGTAGTGGACTGACAAGGCAGCCAGTCCACAGAGACGGGTAGCCGAAAGGGCACACGTACACACACGCCGACTGGCGCGAAGTCTGGAACAGGATACGTGATGAATGTGATAAAGAAAAGAACGTAGCTACTAGAACACTTAACTTTTATATCGTCCTTTGGTATACAGCATTCTTGATGATACAAGTGAGACTCTTTAGATTCATGAAGTAACTAATGGCGCCTTGCTAGATCGTAGCCATGGACTTAGCTGAAGGCTATTCTAACTGTCTCTCGGCAAATGAGAGAAAGGCTTCGTCAGTGTAGTCGCTAGCAACGTCGTCGTACAACTGGGGCGAGTGCTAGTACGTCTCTCGAGACCTGCCTTGTGGTGGCGCTCGGTCTGCGATCCTGACAGTGGCGACACGCGGGTCCGACATGTTCTAATGGACCGCGGCCGATTTAAGCTACCACCTAGCAAGTGTGGTGTCTGGCGGTGACACCACACCTTCAATATTTAACATGGCGAAATCCCAGCAGTGCGCTTTTACGCCGCACATAAGCCAAGCAGAAAAACTGCCCTTCTTAAAGTCAGGAATTTTCATCACTTTTGTTTTTAATTACAGTCCTATGTTAGCTAAGATCGGGAGTGTCTTATGTTCTTCGTCCGTTCACATAAGAAGCGTATCGCCTGAGTTTCCCATTATTTCCTTCTGATTGAAAATTAAATGACATTGAAAGGTACATAGTTCTCTACTCGTCTCTTTTTACGTCTTTACTGTAACTGTTCACATCACTGCAGGCTAGTTGGATTACTTGCCTGGCCAGTGCTGTCCAAATTACGAGGGTTGAACGAAAAGTAATGCCTTCACCTTCGTTAATTGGGTCTGGGTGCTAATACTTTAACAATCAAAAGCAGGGATAATCCTTTGACTGTGCTCTTTAATTACCGATATTCACTTTTCCACATAATCACCAGCCAATTGGATACATTTCTGCCAACGATGAACAAGTTTTCTGAAGCTGTCACGGAAGAAATCGACTCTCTGTTTCCGCAACCTCAGTCTCACAGATCTCTCAATGTCTTATAATGATGTCCCTGCAGATTGTCTTTCATTATTGGGAATAGATGGAAGTCAGACTGTGCTAAATCTAGACTGTATGGAGGATGCCGTACAGTGGTGAGATTTAGTTTCTGAAGTTCTGCTGGGGTGGCACGTGAAGTGTGTTGTTTGGCGTTGTCATGCTGCAGGAAAACATTCCCCTTTTCCTTTCGGACCCTTGTTAGCTGTCGTTTCAGAGTTCGCAGCGTTGTGATATAACGCTCTGAATTTATTGTTGTTCCACGTGAAACGTCCCCTTTGAACAATTATACATGACTGTGCTTATACTGACACACAATATTTTTTAGCGCAACGCAATCTGACTTTCAAAAAAATCCCAACAAAAGAATGGCCCTGACTAACATTAAACTATACCTTTCACAAATCACTTACCTCAGAAAAATCTTCGTTACTGGAACTACTGCAATACAGCGAGCGCCACTACTGCCAGCTAAATAACAGATTCAAACTACGGAAGGCACTAACAACTGATAGGCATAGTTAGCAAATGAAAGATTTTAATAGAGAACAAACAATGTATTTACCTTAATAATCATAATATATATAGCAGTTCATGACAAATTTCAAAACTCCGCCATCTCTTCCCCACATCCATCACTGCTGGCGGCTCACCTCCAACTGCGCAACGCTACGCGCTGTTCACAGCCAGCTGCCTAACACTACAATGGCGAGTATTACAACAATGCAAAGCGGTCACAGACTGCACACAGCACAGCCAGTGATTTTCATACAGAGGTGGCGTTACCAATTAAAAAACCTAAACAGCCTACTTACACACGATCAAGGAAATCAACATGGATAACACCATCTGCATCCCAGAACACTGTGTTCATGATTTTTCCAGCTGAGGGCTGCATCTTGAATTTCTTTTTCTGGGACGAGTCTCTGTGTTGATATACCATAGACTGACGTTTCGTCTCCGGGTCGTAATGGTTCAAAAATGGTTCAAATGGCTCTGAGCACTATGGGACTTAACTTCTGAGGTCATCAGTTCCCTAAGGACAACACACACACCCATGCCCGAGGCAGGATTCGAACCTGCGACCGTAGCGGTTGCACGGTTCCAGACTGCAGCGCCTAGAACCGCTCGGCCACTCCGGCCGGCGTCGTAATGGTGTACCCACGTTTCGTCTCCTGTCACAGTTGAATGAAGCAAGGCGTCACCTTCATTCTCGTAAAGCGAGAGGAGTTCCTGGCAAATTTCAAGTCGGTACACTTTCATTTCAGGAGTCAGCTTCCAGGGCACCCATCGTGCACAGATCTTCCGATAGCCAAGCAAACCAATAATGTGACCCCCACGTTCTTGTGAAATGCCGATTGTGATTGCAATTTCTCTCTGGGTGATACGATGGAAGGTGGAAGCATTACTTTTCAGTCAACCGTCGTAAATACGTCGGTAAAGGTGTTGCCCCGTATTGTCGCTGACCCGATGGGTGCGTAAGGTACAGCTTAAAACGTACCTCATCATGGTAATTAACTCTACTCGAGACGGTTTCTCTTCCGCTCCATGTGAAACGAAATCCAAAGAGGTTTCAGCAAACGCGGAAGAATACATAGTGTAATGTCTACGTGAGATTAATTCTTATGATGAACGGAGTATAGGCCGGGCGAGCGGTGTACTTGACGGATGCTTCGTGCAATACGTTAGACATGCTCTCTGTGAATCTGAAGAAGTACTATTAAATGCAAATCGATCTTTTTCATACTTTGTATGCCAAATTCTATGAATAACAGAACCATACTGCTAAAATTTCAAATCAATAATTTCAGTACTTTCGAAGATATAAATTTTTACCTGAAACAAATAACTGTACTGGCATTGTGATACCGATTGAGGGACTGTAATGGATTCATCAATAGCATCAATTGAAACTACAGTCAAGAGGATAGGTACATATAGTCTAATTTTCTGGAATTTTCTTTAGTTTCATTATCGCAGATTTCTGACGTAATTAAAAGGACGTTGGAAAATTACTACTTCATTGTGTTTTGATGTATGAGTGTTTTGGAGAGACTGAGAGAGTGAATGGAGGACATACGTCAAGTGAGAATGAGATATTTTATTAAAGCTATGTAAATGTATGCGTGTGAAAGCTGTTGTCTAATAGGGGAATTTGTGAAGTATGTCCGAGTGAGTTTGATTTTGTAACAGGCAGCCAGAAGGGATGTTGAGTATTAAATTTATTAGTAATTGATTTTGTAGAAAGGAATAGTATCTTGTTTTCATTAAATTTTATCTAATTTCGGAATTACGAGACTTCTAATGTAAATTACGTGTGATAATCTGCTTGGCTGACATTAGAAATACCGCGAGCATAGAAGTGCTCGAGATGATCTGATTGGCTGCTTAACATGCTAGCCAATAAGAATTAAGCATTTCCTGCGCGTTTGACTAGGGCTTTAAGCGTTAGCTCTGTGAGTCGACAGAATCGCTCGGGAACCGTGTTCTGGTAAATCGCGCTGATCAGATTTGTACGAAAGTGAAGAAATGCGCGCGTTTGATCGGTTCTGGTATCGGTGACGGAAGGCGACTACAGTGTAGAGTATTTTGAGACAGTTTAAGATTTGTGAGTGATTTATTTTAGGAGATATCGCGTGTGAACATTTCAAGACGTACATAAACTCCGCGTGGCGTGGTTCCTGCAAATTACGAAATAATATGACGAGCACTTCTGTATATGAAGACTACTGAACGACTGACTGTGTCAACTTGCAATAGTCGTGCGTCAGTGACTGTTTAAGACGTTTAAAATATCGGGTCGTACTAAATCTTCTGGCTGCTTTTGGGTGTGAACTTGTTACAGAGACAGTAGCATTGCATAATTAGTGTCGGGATGTTAAGTGCGGACTTGATAGCCATTCTCCTTGTTTTAGAGACAATAAACCAACTAAAAGAAAACGAGTCGTGTTAGAAAACCGAACACTCGATAGTTTAACTATCAGCTACAGCCTATGGACTGGAGTTGTGTGGCCTTTGCGTGGCAGGTATTTAGTCGAATTTTTGTCAACGCTGCTTTTGTCGGCTAAAGCAGTATCTACCATCCCAGAGTGAAGGAGCAGACAACCTATCCAGGCAGATGGACAGATTGTTTAAGGGGCCCCGGAAAGGCTCAAAATCATGAAAAGTTAAATTTTTACTTTTTTGCGTTTTCTGAATCTGCAGACTATTACCTTTTAATAGATATATAATTTATTCAATTCCGAAGACTACAACTATTTTTAAATTTTTTTTGAAATGTGTTCTACATGGGCGTGACCCACTGTGGCGCTGTTAAACTGCTGTCAAATGGTGTTATTATTAACGTCCGTGTTCATCAGGTACATTTTAGTGATGTGAGATAAAGTATGTGTTGTGGCTAACCTGTGATGGTTCAATATATATCGCTGGTGTGATTGTCGATTGTTTCATGATTATTTACTCTGTCGTTATCTCGAAAATATTCGTAATGAATTCTGTTTCTTGAGTCTCTGTTTTGTTGAAGTATAATAATGAGTAAAAGTAAAGTTATTAGAAATCCTCTGAAGGCTTTTAAGAAAAGGAGAAATGTTGGAAAGCCAAAGGTATTTAGAAATATGGGAATGAAGATAGGTTCTAACATGGTACGAGCGATGCTTGCTTTAGACAAGGAACGCCTTCGGGCTGCAGACAGGGCTGTAAAGAGTCTAGAAATACAAGCAAGAGTAAACAGGAGGAGGAACAAGAGGAAGCTGGAGGAGGAGTTTGCAGAGGATGAAGATAATCCATCCTATGGACCTGGAATGCACTAAAAAGTTAATCCAATCTTTGTCGCTCGATTCCCAAAACTTTTATTTTCTCATACTAATTACATGTTTTCCAAGGATCTTCCAAACATATTTGTTTCAAACTTTCAGTAAATGTTACACAGTACCTTCTGCATAATTTAACACAGCCTTTTTCCAAAAAACTGTATATTTTTGAATATATAAATAAAAAATTGCAAAAAAATGTTGTGAATTTTCATTACAATTGAAAAAAAAACATATTTAATAACTCAACTAAAATTTTGTAAAATCCCTGTGCTAAGTTGTAGCCCATATTCCAATAAATAATCTGTAAAAAGTTCAACTTCCTACCTCAAATACTTTGTGAGGAAAGATGTAATTTATAAGCGTTATTTTAACATTGCAAGTATAGGGCGTTCCGGAGCCCCTTAAAGGATAGTGAGAGAGCAACCCACCCAGCCGCAGTGTGTTCTCACATGGTTTAGGAGATGGTGAGCTGCTCACTGCTGAGGAGGTTATTCGGAGAGTGAAGGTGATTAAAGCGATCTACTCTGTTGGATAGCCTCTAGTGGGAGAGGCGTAAGAAGAGGTTAATATGGTAAAGAAGATAGTAAAGACTGAGAATGAATCGTTCCTTTCGTCAGAGTTTCGGAGCTTCCGTTACGTCGCGCGAAATGCCACTTGCCGCCACGGCCATGAGTCACGCACTCACTTACGTGCCACACGCGAGCAAATTACGCTACGTAAAGCTCCGCAGATTTTGTCGGAAACGTTTATTGGTGGACTCGGATTAATCTTCTGCACTGCTACACCTATGAAACACTGTGTATACTGTATGAGTCGCCACCCTCTTTTTGACCCGCGAGGCAGAACGACACTTCTCACTAACGCAAAGTCAATGATTAAAATTCCTGTAGCTATCTAGCTACGCTGAGGTAGATTCCAAGGTTTATGTACTACGCTAACAGTTTAAGCGCCGTCTCCAAGTGGCTCTTAGCAACGTCTGCCAACAATATTCACAGAAAAAGGAATGAACATAAATACTGTTCCAAGTCAATAGGTCAATAGGCACACAAAAATACCACACTCAAATTTCCACGCTAACAAGTGGAGTTTAGTTGTTTATTTTACACCAAATTTCGAGAAATCTCGTAAAAACCGCCGATTTCGCGTTATATTTCGCGTTATCGTCTCTAGTTATGCGGAATATATGAGACTGGTGTAGTCCAATCAGACATCAGGAAAAATGCAAAAATTCATATTCCAAAGAAGGCAGCTGCTGACAGATGCGAGTATTACCGAACTATCCGTTTAACAAGTTTTTTTACAAAACACTGACAAGATTTGGATTGGATTAATAGAAGAGATAGACATGATCCAGCGAAAAGCAGCGCGATTCGTCATGGGGACATTTAGTCAGCGCGAGAGCGTTACGGAGATGCTGAACAAGCTCCAATGGCGGACACTTCAAGAAAGGCGTTACGCAATACGGAGAGGTTTATTATCGAAATTACGAGAGAGCACATTCCGGGAAGAGATGGGCAACATATTACTACCGCCCACATATATCTCGCGTAATGATCACAACGAAAAGATCCGAGAAATTAGAGCAAATACGGAGACTTACAAGCAGTCGTTCTTCCCACGCACAATTCGTGAATGGAACAGGGAAGGGGGGATCAGATAGTGGTACAATAAGTACCCTCCGCCACACACCGTAAGGTGGCTCGCGGAGTATAGATGTAGATGTAGATTTACAGAAGACAAGGTAACTGGTAGAAACGGACCTCGGCGAAGATCAGTTTGAGCTCCTAAGAAAAGTTAGGCACACTTGGGTCAGTTCTGACCCTATGCCTTATCTTATAAGATAGATTAAAGACAAGAAAATCTACCACTTTCGTAGTCCTGTCTCCCTCAGTTGCGTGTAATATTACGGTATATGGATAATTTTTACTTATGGACCCTCTGACAGCAACTGAATAAAACACAAATTTAGTGCCACACGCGTTTCGCCTTTATTTTCTGCAAGGCATCATCAGTGGCCTGGAATATGTACATATGTTAGCTATTTAATTTACATTTTTTGTCACAGTGCCTATAGGTCATAAACAGTTCTGGTGGTTGGTACTTCCTATTAAGTAGTAATGTTTTGAACTGTACTTACAGGTTGCGTTGACAATTTCTTACATATTACGCTCCTGTTGCATTTTTGGTGTTGTTCTTCTTCTTATGAATGCCAATTTGCGTTTTTTTCCCCACATTCCACAGCACTATGAACTGAACGCTTGTTTCAATGCAATGTTTTGGTTTCTGTTGCCGACTGTCAAATGTTTTTGCCAAAGATCGAATGTTATTGCCAAACCTTCGAGTGTAATTATTGAAGTATCTGTGATCTGTTCGTATATGCATTTGTGTGTGTGTGTGTGTGTGTGTGTTTTATGGTGTGCTATTTTTTTTTTTTTGCTCTGTGTGTGTGTGTGTCTGTTTGTGTATTTTGGTATATATATATATATATATATATATATATATATATATATATATATATATATGTGTGTGTGTGGGCTCTGTGTGTGTGTGTGTGTGTGTAATTATGTGAAAATTCTTTAAATAAGACAAACTTCATTGACATTCTACATGTTTACTCTTCATGTTTGCATATTCATTTCTCAACATAGTCAACCCGCAGGCAAACACATTGCTCCCGAGACGCCAGTTTGTTGAGCCGTCGCTGTAGAATGTTTCACTTTGTTGAGGGAATCACAACCTCACCTCTGCTTGTGCCGCTTCATCGCTATCAAAGTGAAGTTCTCGAAGGTGTTCTTTAATTTCTGGAAACAGATGAAAATCGGTTGGGACCAAGATGGGACTGTACGGAGGATGATCGATAACAATGAACCCAAGGCGAAGGGTAGTTGGAGATGTAAATAACGAAAAGTGTGAGGTCATCCACATGAGTGCTAAAAGGAACTCGTTAAACTTCGGTTACACGATAAATCAGGCTAATCTAAAAGCCGTAAATTCAACTAAATACCTAGGTATTACAATTACGAACAACTTAAATTGGAAAGAAAACATAGAAAATGTTGTCGGGACGGCTAACCAAAGGCTGCGTTTCATTGGCAGGACACTTAGAAAATGTAACAGACCTACTAAGGAGACTGCCTACACTACGCTTATCCGTCCTCTATTAGAATACTGCTGTACGGTGTGGATCCTTACCAGATATGACCGACGGAGTACATCGAAAAAGTTTAAAGAAAGGCAGCACGTTTTGTATTATCGCGAAATATTGGAGAGAGTGTCACAAAAATGATACAGGATTTGGGCTGGAAATCATTAAAAGAAAGGCCTTTTTCGTTGCGACGGAATCTCCTCACATGCCGGCCGCGGTGGTCTAGCGGTTCAGGCGCTCAGTCCGGAACCGCGGGACTGCTACGGTCGCAGGTTCGAATCCTGCCTCGGGCATGGATGTGTGTGATGTCCTTAGGTTAGTTAGGTTTAAGTAGTTCTAAGTTCTAGGGGACTGATGACCACAGATGTTAAGTCCCATAGTGCTCAGAGCCATTTGGACCATTTTGGAATCTCCTCACGAAATTCCAATCACCAACTTTCTCCTCCGAATGCGAAAATATTTTGTTGACACCGACCTACATAGGACGGAACGGTCATCACGATAAAATAAGGGAAATCAGAGCTCGTACGGAAAGATATAGGCGTTCATTCTTTCCGAGCGCTATACGAGATTGGAATAATAGAGAATTCTGAGGGTGTTTCGATGAACCCTCTGCCAGGCACTTAAATGTGATTTGCAGAGTATCCTTGTAGATGTACATACAGATGTAGATGTCGCGGTGCTCGTGTATGGCCTTGCGCTGTCATGTTGAAGGAGAGTGTGTGCACCGTGTGTGGACGGACTTTTCGAATTCGTAACTCGTTTACAGCATGCTGTTTCTCACGCACTGGCATACACAGTGTGTCCCAATTCTGTTAAGACTGCGGCTATGATAAATTAGTCATGTATTGTGTTCTCAAAATATTCTCCCACTGAATCAAAAGTTAGCTGAAATCATTTTAAAAATGTTTTGAAACAGTCACTGTAATCCTTTTTTAGAGTTACATTTAGTACTTCAGTACGGATTTTTTGAATGTCATTAATTGCGTCTTAACGGTGTCCTTTCATTGCCAAATTCTATATGGGGAACAACCAGAAGTCGACTGGTGCCAAATCCGACGAATGTGGTGGATGATCCAGGACTGTGATCCATATGCTGGCCGAAATCTCGTGCACAATAGTCGCTTTGTAGGCTGGGGTGTTGTCGTGGAGGAGCAACGAGAAGTCTGCCCCTCGGTATTCGGATCGAATTCGACGAATTCTCGCCCAAAAACGCTGGAGGACCCTAAAAATACGATGTTGTGTGATGTGTGTGACGTCCTTAGGTTAGTTAGGATTAAGTAGTTCTAAGTTCTAGGGGACTTATGACCTCAGATGTTAAGTCCCATAGTGCTCAGAGCCATTTGAACCAATTATTTTTCAGCACCCACGTGTGTGAATCAAACAGCGGAAAAAGAAATTCAGGCCACAACTTGACTAAAGAAGGGATCCGTTGATACGATGTATCCTAAGCCATTAAGAAATCTCAATTTGGTAAAGGCCCCTGTACACGCACCAGTTTATCGGCCGAACAACCGATCAATTTCGTGACAGCCTACACACGTCCCAATCGATCACAGTCAGCGATTATAGGGCCGCCCTGTTATGATTTATCGTAAGTTCATTGTGTTTATGTTCTACGAAACCTCGCTTAGATTTTCACAGAACCAAAGACGGGGGTTTGCTTTGGCTGTTTTAAGAAGTAATAAGGCGAAAAACAAAGCCAAGAGAAAATTGTGTCAAAGAAGTGACTAATGCAAGGAAAGAAATTCACCCACGTTGCTTGAGCGGCTGAGAGCCTATGATTTACTTAATTATGTAATAATGGATGAATCATGCATTTCGGAGCTGCTGGACATCATCAGACGGTACAGTCATGAGAGACGCTGTAAGGTTTGAGGAGAGACTGCAAGCTACAATATGTTTCTAGCGACTGTCGGAAGTTAACAAGACCTCAAATTCAGTGCTGTTGTACTCTCGCAATTATTAACTACAACGATTCCTGAAACGTGCAACGCGATTTATATTTGACACAGGAAATACATCATCTTAATCCAAAATATAAAGAAAAAAAAACAAACTACGTTCATATAAATGTTATTAATTTATTTACATATGTAGCATAAAAAATGACTAGTAAGTTTAAGAAACTCACTTCAAATCCGAAGAAGAAAGACTACAAATGGTTGTGGCGCACATCATCCAATAAATACAAAAAAACTTGGAAGAATAGTCCGTCGATCTTTTGTATTTCTTTTTTAGGTTTTATTTTCCATGCTTCTCGGAAATGAGGTCTAAAAGCCGAGATATATTTACTTCAATTTTATAAGTGTTGAAACAGTCCAGCCTATATCCAAGCCCTTTGCTATGAAAGCCAAATCATGAGATTTTTTTTACAGGTCTAACAGTTGATAAATGCTTGATTTATTATGTATCTGTTGTTGTATTTAATGGATGATGTGCGCCACAACCTTTTGTAATCTTTCTTCTTCGGATCTGAAATGAGAAATGAGTCATCTTTTATGCTACATATGTAAATAAATTAATTGTAATAGCAGATTTATTTGCTCAGTGCCTGTTTAGTTCTTTAGGTGTTACGTTTGCTTGTCTTATGTATCGATGTTGTCATAAAATGTCACATATCCTTGTACAGGAAACTTTGTACAGCTATGAAGTCTCGCTGAAGATGTGTAGGCTCTCTGTTTAGCATTAAGTTATCTGATGATGGCCTAAGATGCCGAAAGGCATTTCATAAAGTACTGTTAAATGATTACTATTGTGGGACATTAATACTGTGTATTCAAGCTATTAATATGTCTGTGTTCCTCCAAGAACCGAGGGAATATTCCATAAACTTTATGGATTCGTTAAAAAAATGACAAAATGCTTCATTTCTTGCATCTACATTGCTATACTCCGCGCACGAGGTGTCCCACAAGTACTTGTAGTCTTTAAATTTCTCCAGAAACTCTGCATTTAAGGTTTCGACCGCTTCGCACCCTGTCATGTATATTAGAACGGCATTTAATGCCGCGTGGAATGATAAAATGCGAATTTTTGTCCAGAGGTTGGTATGACAGCGCTGTGGTCGACTGTCGGGTGGTCCTACCCACCCCACATACGGACAAGGAATGTTTGTCGGTCAGTCGCCCAAAACACCTACACGCATCCAATATGTCGGTCGGTCGGTCGGTTAGTTAGTCAGTCGGTCGGTCGGTCAGTCGGTCCGTGCGTTGGGCCCTTAAGGGAGGGTACAATAATGCCGCGTGACTAGGGCCTCCCGTCGGGTAGACCGTTCGCCAGGTGCAAAGCTTTCGATTTGACGCTACTTCGGCGACTTGCGCGTCGATGGGGATGAAATGATACTGATTAGGACAACACAACACCCAGTCCCTGAGCGGAGAAAATCTCCGACCCAGCCGGGGATAGAACCCGGGCCCTTAGGATTGACATTCTGTCGCGCTGACCACTTTTTTCTGTTTTTTTCTGTTATTATTATTATTATATATTTTTAAAAACAACCGATGTTGCAAATTAAGTTTTTATCTACTGTGTCCCCTCCCTCTACTTCTTCCAGCTCCACCCCCAACCCCAAATGCCCGCGAGTATTGTTATGCAATGCCTTCCCCCAGGATCGCCAGTACCATTTGGTTATAGCTCTCACATACACGCCATATTTGGTACACCTTACTTGTGGTTTGACTAAACGGATACGTATGATTTTCGTAATGTTAAGGGCTCTAATTCTCGGTGCTTTGCGAAACACAACTTCACGGTTTTATGTCTGTTTTTACCTGGGAAATATCAAAAAATTGGTTTATCTTTATATAAGTCTGTAAGGTTTTTTATGGTAAAGTTTTTACTCCTGTAAAGGACTGGAAGTGATGAAGATGTTTTTAATGTCGTATTATTTGTTTTCTTTTAATACGAATGTTGTGGTTCACATTTAGTAATAAATGTCGTGTGACTAGGGCCTCCCATCGGGTAGACCGTTCGCCAGGTGCAAGTCTTTCGATTTGACGCCACTTCGGCGACTTGCGCATCGATGGGGATGAAATGATGGTGATTAGGACAACACAAACACCCACTCCCTGAGCGGAAAAAATCTCCGACCCAGCCGGGAATCGAACCCGGGCCCTTTGGATTGACAGTCTGTCGCGCTGACCACTTTTTTTTTGTTTTTTTATCGTTTTGTTTGGTCGTTGCGGACGTCGCAAGGCATCCTGTTCAAGTTCGGTGGGTGATCCTTTCACTCAGTTTTTTTTATTACAGAGGCCAACCGGCTCTCTGACCGAACAAGCTGAGCTACCGAACCGCCAACCACTCAGCTACCGGGGGCAGACAAGGGAGGGTAAAAATCGTAGAGTGAAACCCTGGGCTCGAAAACAGTAAGCAAGTTCAGACGGATGAAGGCTGCAGCAGTTATGCAGATACGAAGAGTTTTGCATAGGATAGAACAGTGTGGAGAACTGTATCGAACGATTCTTCGGATCGAAGGCGACCACAGCGAGAAGTTTGCGAGCGCCAGTCCAGCTGGTTACGGCGGGGCGCCGAGAGGGGGACGCGTCGCAGCGTCGCGACGCTCGTGGCACCTGGCACAACGGCGCCGCACGCAGCGGAAGCCGGCGCCGCCGCCTCGGCCACGTCACGCACGGGCGCCGTGGCGCCGGCGGCAGCAGCGACGCCGGGCGTCGTCCGTCTGGGCGGCCAGCCCGTCGGCGTCGGCGTCGGCGCCGGCGTCGCCCCGGGCGCACCTGGCGCCGTACGCACCGAGTCGCTCACGCACGCGACGGCTGCGGCGGCGCGCGTAATGTTCTATTCACGGCGCCGCGTCAGTCGCCGCGGCGCTGCCAAACTCCGCGCCGGCTGACCCACTACCGCTGCACTTCCCAAAACCTCCACCACGGGGCCCGCTCAGTGAGACCGAGCCGTGTAGCGCACCGATCAGTCCCGTACTACACTGTAAAATATTGTAGTCCAATCTAATTTGTAAAAACGAATATTAGTTTGTTAGCTTATTCGTCTTCTATACGACCCTGTACCATTCACTCGATTATATATATATATATATATATATATATATATATATATATATCGACTTTTAAACAGTGGATACATTATTTTGGACCCATATATATATACCCTGTACCATTCACTCGATATTATATATATATATATATATATATATATATATATATATATATATCGACTTTTAAACAGTGGATACATTATTTTGGATCCACTGTTTAAAAGTCGATAACTGGCAAACTAATTGAAGAAGTTGTCTCATCTTTGGTAGTGTAATAGTTTGTAGTTCCGGCAATCGCCACACAAGCGTTGTATTGCGTTGTTTTGTTTTGTCAGATGACAGTCGCCAGATTGTCAGTGTTTTGTTCTTAGTTGCACCTAGTTACTCGAGTAAACATGGCTGGCGCAAGGCTTACATTCGACGAAAGGAAGTCAGTTTTGAAGTGGTATTTTAAGTACGAAAACATTAATGAGGTTCAAGGGGCAATGGCGAAATGAGTATCAGAGCCACCGACACGTTTAACGATTCGTCGCATTCCAGACAAATTTGAAGCCGATGGCTGTGTTAAAGATGTACACAAACAACGATCTGGACGACCTGTAAGTCCAGCTAACTCCCGTCGTGTGTTACAACAATTCACTCGCTCGCCACACAAGTCCGTGACAGTGTGCCCGTGAAACTGGAGTGAGTCGCTCAAGTGTTCGACGAATTTTGAAGACAGCAAAGTGGAAGTGCTACATCCCGCGATTGCTACACGCAATGAACGTGGACGACCCAGATCGTAGAATGGAGTACTGCGAGTGGTTTACTAATATGGTGCGCAACGATGAAGAGTTTGCAGAGATGATTGTGTGGTCTGATGAGGCACAGTTCAAACTCAATGGTACAGTAAATCGACACAATTGCATCTACTGGGCCGCCGAAAATCCGAACGTCCATGTAGACAAAGCCGTGAATTTGCCAGGAGTAAATGTGTGGTGTGGGTTGTCTTACCGGGGCTTGATTGGGCCATTCTTCTTTGACGGCACAGTTACCGGTGAGGTGTACCTTCAGAAGCTTCAGACATCCATTTTACCTGCCATCCGAGACTTGTATGGAGACGGAAGAGTTTACTTTCAACAAGATGGTGCTCCAGTCCACTACCAAAATCGTGTTAGGGCGTATCTCGACGAAAATCTACCAGGAAGATGGATATGCCGTAGAGCTGCTGTGGAGTATCCACCACGTTCAAAAAATGTCTCTGAGCACTATGGGACTTAACATCTGTCATCAGTCCCCTAGAACTTAGAACTACTTAAGCCTAACTAACCTAAGGACATCACACACATCCATGCCCGAGGCAGGATTCGAACCTACGACCGTAGCAGTCCCGCGGTTCCGGACTGAAGCGCCTAGAACCGCACGGCCACCGCGGCCGGCTTGTAATTCTGTCAGAGACAGCAAAGGACCTGGAAGAGCAGTTGAACGGAATGGACAGTGTCTTGAATGGAGGATATAAGATGAACATCAACAAAATCAAAACGAGGATAATGGAAAAAATGGTTCAAATGGCTCTGAGCACTATGGGACTTAACATCTATGGTCATCAGTCCCCTAGAACTTAGAACTACTTAAACCTAACTAACCTAAGGACATCACACAACACCCAGTCATCACGAGGCAGAGAAAATCCCTGACCCCGCCGGGAATCGAACCCGGGAACCCGGGCGCGGGAAGCGAGAACGCTACCGCACGAGGATAATGGAAGGTAGTCGAATTAAGTCAGGTGATGCTGAGGGAATTAGATTAGGAAATGCCTACATCCTTCTGAATCTGCTTAGTGTATTCATCTCTTGGTCTCCCTCTACGATTTTTACCCTCCACGCTGCCCTCCAATACTAAATTGGTGATCCCTTGATGCCTCAGAACATGTCCTACCAACCGATCCCTTCTTCTAGTCAAGTTGTGCCACAAACTATTTATCGTCCATGTTTCACTTCCATACATTGCTACACTCCACACAAATACTTTCAGAAATGACTTCCTGACACACAAATCTATACTCGATGTTAACAAATTTCTCTTCTTCAGAAACGCTTTCCTTGCCATTGCCAGTCTACATTTATATCCTCTCTACTTCGACCACCATCAGTTATTTTGCTTCCCAAATAACAAAACTCCTTTACTACTTTAAGTGTCTCATTTCCTAATCTAATTCCCTCAGCATCACCCGACTTAATTCGACTACATTCCATTATCCTCGTTTTGCTTTTGTTGATGATCATCTTATATCCTCCTTTCAAGACGCTATCCATTCCATTCAACTGCTCTTCCAAGTCCTTTGCTGTCTCTGACAGAATTACAATGTCATCGGCGAACCTCAAAGTTTTTACTTCTTCTCCATGGATTTCAATACCTACTCCGAATTGTTCTTTTGTTTCCTTTTCTGCTTGCTCAATATACAGATTGAATAACATCGGGGAGAGGCTACAACCCCGTCTTACTCCCTTCCTAACAACTGCTTCCCTTTCATGTGTCTCGACTCTTATAACTGCCATCTGGTTTCTGTACAAATTGTAAAAAGCCTTTCGCTCCCTGTATTTTACCCCTGCCACCTTTTGTCATCTTTTATCCGTTATCTCTCCCTCTCTCTCTTGTCTTCGATGCGAGTAGTCGGATATCTTGGCGAGTGCTGTTGAATGTAAGCATTATTGTACTTATAGTCAGATAATATGTTAGTTTCATGCTATTATTCACTTTTCATTGTAAGAAGTGAGCCCTATCTCATGTCCGCTTCTTTTGAATATCAGTAATTCAAGTTATTTTCAGCGCAATAATTGCAGCGCCCGTTGCAGCCACAGCCGCCATTAAGTGGCAATTTTATGAAATTAGCGGAAGCGAATTATTTGCCCGCTTCAATTATAATATACATTTTTTCCACAGCCGCCAGCAGCTGCAACGGAAGACATAGCATTAAGATCTTTGTTTTCAGTTTAACGGCCGAGATCCAGAGCCATGACTCAGACTGCAGTGCATTACGAAAGAAAATGGTAAGAAATTATTCTCTCGCGCGTGTGTGGGCAAATGCAAATAATAATCAGAGAGAAACTTTTAGCCGAGGCAAGAACCTAAGAAAGTTTATTTCATTTTTCAACTTACAGGTAACGTGTTACAAGATCAGTGTGTCTTACAATTATTAACGTGATTAATGATTTTGCTAAGGATTAACTTTTATTGAACAAACCGTCTTACAAAAATCAGTTTAATTCAAATCAAAGAAAAAATCAAAATTAAACTAATAACCAAATTAGCAATTAATTTCGGGAAAAGCCCACCACGTAATAACGACATTCATATAAAAAGAAAGAGAAAAATATTTTATATTATCATAAATCACGAGAGAAAGAATATTTTACAAAAAGATTCTTTAACTGTTCGCTGCGTGGCACTTGATGTCCCAAAACTAATACAATGAAATCTGAGTAAGTTTTCTGTCTCTTGACAGACTTGATATTGTCACTACAGTAACAATGATTACAGACTCTCTTGGTTGTCCAGTTACTCTGTAAATAGCGATTGCTAATTTAGAAGATCCCCCCCATGAACCATGGACCTTGCCGTTGGTGGGGAGGCTTGCGTGCCTCATCGATACAGATAGCCGTACCGTAGGTACAACCACAACGGAGGGGTATCTGTTGAGAGGCCAGACAAACGTGTGGTTCCTGAAGAGGGGCAGCAGCCTTTTCAGTAGTTGCAAGGGCAACAGTCTGGATGACTGACTGATCTGGCCTTGTAACAATAACCAAAACGGTCTTGCTGTGCTGGTACTGCGAACGGCTGAAAGCAAGGGGAAACTACGGCCGTAATTTTTCCCGAGGGCATGCAGCTTTACTGTATGATTAAATGATGATGGCGTCCTCTTGCGTAAAATATTCCGGAGGTAAAATAGTCCCCCATTCGGATCTCCGGGCGGGGACTACTCAAGAGGATGTCGTTATCAGGAGAAAGAAAACTGGCGTTCTACGGATCGGAGCGTGGAATGTCAGGTCCCTTAATCGGGCAGGTAGGTTAGAAAATTTAAAAAGGGAAATGGACAGGTTAAAGTTAGATATAGTGGGAATTAGTGAAGTTCGGTGGCAGGAGGAACAAGACTTCTGGTCAGGTGACTACAGGGTTATAAACACAAAGTCAAATAGGGGTAATGCAGGAGTAGGTTTAATAATGAATAGGAAAATAGGAACGCGGGTAAGCTACTACAAACAGCTCAGTGAACGCATTATTGTGGCCAAGATAGATACGAAGCCCACACCTACTACAGTAGTACAAGTTTATATGCCAACTAGCTCTGCAGATGACGAAGAAATTGAAGAAATGTATGATGAAATAAAAGAAATTATTCAGATTGTGAAGGGAGACGAAAATTTAATAGTCATGGGTGACTGGAATTCGAGTGTAGGAAAAGGGAGAGAAGGAAACGTAGTAGGTGAATATGGATTGGGGCTAAGAAATGAAAGAGGAAGCCGCCTGGTAGAATTTTGCACAGAGCACAATTTAATCATAGCTAACACTTGGTTTAAGAATCATGATAGAAGGTTGTATACATGGAAGAACCCTGGAGATACTAAAAGGTATCAGATAGATTATATAATGGTAAGACAGAGATTTAGGAACCAGGTTTTAAATTGTAAGACATTTCCAGGGGCAGATGTGGACTCTGACCACAATCTATTGGTTATGACCTGTAGATTAAAACTGAAGAAACTGCAAAAAGGTGGGAATTTAAGGAGATGGGACCTGGATAAACTGAAAGAACTAGAGGTTGTACAGATTTTCAGGGAGAGCATAAGGGAACAATTGACAGGAATGGGGGAAAGAAATACAGTAGAAGAAGAATGGGTAGCTTTGAGGGATGAAGTAGTGAAGGCAGCAGAGGATCAAGTAGGTAAAAAGACGAGGGCTAATAGAAATCCTTGGGTAACAGAAGAAATATTGAATTTAATTGATGAAAGGAGAAAATATAAAAATGCAGTAAATGAAGCAGGCAAAAAGGAATACAAACGCCTCAAAAATGAGATCGACAGGAAGTGCAAAATGGCTAAGCAGGGATGGCTAGAGGACAAATGTAAGGATGTAGAGGCTTATCTCACTAGGGGTAAGATAGATACTGCCTACAGGAAAATTAAAGAGACCTTTGGAGATAAGAGAACCACTTGTATGAACATCAAGAGCTCAGATGGAAACCCAGTTCTAAGCAAAGAAGGGAAAGCAGAAAGGTGGAAGGAGTATATAGAGGGTCTATACAAGGGCGATGTACTTGAGGACAATATTATGGAAATGGAAGAGGATGTAGATGAAGATGAAATGGGAGATACGATACTGCGTGAAGAGTTTGACAGAGCACTGAAAGACCTGAGTCGAAACAAGGCCCCCGGAGTAGACAACATTCCATTGGAACTACTGACGGCATTGGGAGAGCCAGTCCTGACAAAACTCTACCATCTGGTGAGCAAGATGTATGAAACAGGCGAAATACCCTCAGACTTCAAGAAGAATATAATAATTCCAATCCCAAAGAAAGCAGGTGTTGACAGATGTGAGAATTACCGAACAATCAGTTTAATAAGCCACAGCTGCAAAATACTAACACGAATTCTTTACAGACGAATGGAAAAACTAGTAGAAGCCGACCTCGGGGAAGATCAGTTTGGATTCCGTAGAAATACTGGAACACGTGAGGCAATACTGACCTTACGACTTATCTTAGAAGAAAGATTAAGGAAAGGCAAACCTACTTTTCTAGCATTTGTAGACTTAGAGAAAGCTTTTGACAATGTTGACTGGAATACTCTCTTTCAAATTCTAAAGGTGGCAGGGGTAAAATACAGGGAGCGAAAGGCTATTTACAATTTGTACAGAAACCAGATGGCAGTTATAAGAGTCGAGGGATATGAAAGGGAAGCAGTGGTTGGGAAGGGAGTAAGACAGGGTTGTAGCCTCTCCCCGATGTTATTCAATCTGTATATTGAGCAAGCAGTAAAGGAAACAAAAGAAAAATTCGGAGTAGGTATTAAAATCCATGGAGAAGAAATAAAAACTTTGAGGTTCGCCGATGACATTGTAATTCTGTCAGAGACAGCAAAGGACTTGGAAGAGCAGTTGAATGGAATGGATGGTGTCTTGAAGGGAGGATATAAGATGAACATCAACAAAAGCAAAACAAGGATAATGGAATGTAGTCGAATTAAGTCGGGTGATGTTGAGGGTATTAGATTAGGAAATGCGACACTTAAAGTAGTAAAGGAGTTTTGCTATTTGGGGAGCAAAATAACTGATGATGGTCGAAGTAGAGAGGATATAAAATGTAGACTGGCAATGGCAAGGAAAGCGTTTATGAAGAAGAGAAATTTGTTAACATCGAGTATAGATTTAAGTGTCAGGAAGTCGTTTCTGAAAGTATTTGTATGGAGTGTAGCCATGTATGGAAGTGAAACATGGACGATAACTAGTTTGGACAAGAAGAGAATAGAAGCTTTCGAAATGTGGTGCTACAGAAGGATGCTGAAGATTAGATGGGTAGATCACATAACTAATGAGGAGGTACTGAACAGGATTGGGGAGAGGAGGAGTTTGTGGCACAACTTGACCAGAAGAAGGGATCGGTTGGTAGGACATGTTCTGAGGCATCAAGGGATCACCAATTTAGTATTGGAGGGCAGCGTGGAGGGTAAAAATCATAGGGGGAGACCAAGAGATGCATACACTAAGCAGATTCAGAAGGATGTAGGTTGCAGTAGGTACTGGGAGATGAAGAAGCTTGCACAGGATAGAGTAGCATGGAGAGCTGCATCAAACCAGTCTCAGGACTGAAGACCACAACAACAACAATTTAGAAGATAGTCTTCAGAATCCGGTAATGAGCAGGCTGCAGGCAGCGAACTGACAATCTGTTTGTGTGTCCGCAGCGCGTCGTGTTTTGTGTCTGTCGGTGGAGCAATGTCCATGTCCGCCAGTACATCTCTTGCCTGCTACACAACAGGTGCCCATGTACAAGCAAACAAAAAAATTGCGCTTTAGCTGGCGTCATTGGGGGAACAGTTTAGTACTGCGTCGGTGTGCTGCTCTTCCATTATGTTCAGTGAACCCATCCCAGAGGTTCACATAGGCAAACTGTTAACTGGAAAACGTATCAGTACTGCTGTGTATACCTGTTAACGTACAACTGACACTGTCGAGGAAAAAAGCGCGAACTATAAACAACAGCACCGTAACGTACGTAAGCTTGAGGACGAAGAGTAAAGTGGGCCTTACTGTTTCCAACTGCAGGCTATTGTTGTTTATGTTGTGTATGAAGTACCACTGAGCTGTGCTCGCTTGACACCAGAATGCGTTAGGGAATTTCGTGAAGATGATGGACTGGGATTGTGTGGGTGTGTTTTCAGTGTGGAAGCTTGTGTTTGCTGTTTTGTGTGTGTGTGTTATTGGTCCCTAAAGTGGCGTTTAAGGGTTAATTTTGGGCGTTTGTGAGAAGCTCCTAACGATTCGTGTCCTAAATTTTGAATGATGTGAATGAGGGGCGAAGTTTGTGTTGTTTCGTAAAATTTTTGGATTTGTCTTGAATAACTGTGTAAATGGTGGATTGGCCTAAAAAGTCTCCTATGTGTGTGTTGGGGACGTATCTGCCAGCGCCTGAGATGACACGGAAAACTTTGTTTTGGAGACATTGCAGTCGGGTTAGTGCCGTGTCTGACGTCATAGACAACATCTCCGAGCCATGCATGCTGACCGGAAGTATGAGCTGGCGCCAGAGGAGTTTGCACTGAAAGGTTAATCCGTCACTATTCACGAGGGGACACAACCTACAGAAAAGTACACTACTGGCCATTAAAATTGCTACACCAAGAAGAAATGCAGATAATAAACGAGTATTCGTTGGACAAATATATTATACTAGAACTGACATGTGATTACATTTTCACGCAATTTCGGTGCATACATCCTGAGAAATCAGTACCCACAACAACCACCTCTGGCTGTAATACAGGCCTTGATACGCCTGGGCATGGAGTCAAATAGAGCTTAGATAACGTGTACAGGTACAGCTACCCACGCAGATTCAACACGACTCCACAGTTCATCAAGAGTAGTGACTAGCGTATTGTGACGAGCCAGTTGCTCGCCCACCATTGACCAGACGTTTTCAATTGGTGAGAGATCTGGAGAAAGTGCTGGCCAGGGCAGCAGTCGAACATTTTCTGTATCCAGAAAGGCCCGTACAGGACCTGCAACATTCGGTCGTGCATTATCCTGTTGAAATGTAGGGTTTCGCGGGGATCGAATGAATGATAGAGCCACGGGTCGTAACACATCTGAAATGTAACATCCACTGTTCAAAGTGTCGTCAATGCGAACAAGAGGTGACCGAGACGTGTAACCAATGGCACCCCATACCATCACGCCGGGTGATACGTCAGTATGGTGATGACGAATACACGCTTCCAATGTGCGTTCACCGCGATGTCGCCAAATACGGATGCGACCATCATGATGCTGTAAACAGAACCTGGATTCATCCAAAAAAATTACGTTTTGCCATTCGTGCACCCAGGTTCGTGGTTGAGTACACCATCGCTCCTGTCTGTGATGCAGCGTCAAGGTCTCCGACGTGATAGTCCATGCTGCTGCAAACGTCGTCGAACTGTTCGTGCAGATGGTTGTTGTCTTGCAAACGTCCCCATCTGTTGACTCAGAGATCGAAACGTGCAGTGGTAAGACGCCCGTTCCACGTTAAGCGTCGATCTATTTCAAGGCCCAGGTAAATTACTGTGTTTCTCCACGCCAATTCTGTACCGTCAGTGGTCAACCGACGATCAGGGAGCTTGATTTTGGAGGTGAAATAGATCGCCTGCACTTTGTGGGGTTGATTTTTATCTTCCATCGACTACTCCACTGTGTAATCTTGTCGAGGTGTTGTTGTAGGTGGCGGTGAGTATGGAGGAGTCTGCGACTACTTTTGTATACAGCGGTATCATCGGAATAGAGAGCAATCTTTCCGACGATCTGGTTAGGAATGTCACTCGTGTATATGGTGTAAACGATGGGACCTAAAACCGAGCCTTGTGGGACTCCTGCCGCAATCTGCCGTGTCTGGCTGGACTTGTCTCCGTTCCTTACGAAGAACTGTCGTCTTGTAAGGAAGGAGTCAATGATCCAGACAGATTATGTGTACTGGGCACCCTGTCCGATCTAGCTTATAAATTAGACTACTGTGCCAACTGCAGTAGCAGCTCTACTATGTCGTATTTTAATGGCTGGAACAGCAGGAACAGAATCCGGTGACTCCGTAACACAGTCCGTTTCTTTCCCTTACATAATCATCTATCGGGTCCAAGAAATGTCTCTCATCATTCACAGAGAATGCGAGTTGTTTGTGCGGCAAGGAGTTACTTAAGAAAGAGAGAGATGAGTCAGATCCGAATCGACCTCACGGGCGCGATTAACGACCTTAGGCGTGGCCAGCCCGTCGGCAGTCTCTCCGCGGTGTGTGTCACGCCCATTTAACCGGCGCGGTTTCCCAGTTCTGCCGCGTATCGGCTTCCGCGAGTTCGGGGTTGCGTCACTGCTTCTGATATAGATCCGCTCTGTCGCCTAGAGAAAGAAATACGAGCTTGCCGATTCAGTATTTCCTTGCGGGCAAAACTCAACATCTCATTCTTGACGACACGAAATCATCGCACGTGGACAGACAGACGGATGGATGGACGGACGGATATAGTTTTCATTCCATAGATCCAAAATAGGGAAAGGATGCAAAACATGTCATAAAAATAAAAATACGTAATACATATTTACAAAAGAAAAGTTATGCTAATGCTCCTTCCATAAATCCTAAGTGGTCCACAATGATGTGCAATAAGTAAAATATCTTAACCATATTTTCACTCAGAAATTAATACCAAACTTATTACTAACATTTAAATGTCCGTTAGATTTTTCTTCGGCTGTTGTAGTGAGGAATCGTAAGACAGAACTCTGTTTAAAATGGTTCAAATGGCTCTCAGCACTATGGGACTCAACGGCTGAGGTCGTTAGTCCCCTAGAACTTAGAACTAGTTAAACCTAACTAACCTAAGGACATCACACACATCCATGCCCGAGGCAGGATTCGAACCTGCGACCGTAGCGGTCTCGCGGTTCCAGACTGCAGCGCCAGAACCGCGCGGCCACTTCGGCCGGCGAACTCTGTTTACCAAAGTTATTTACAGTGCTCACATTTAGCGCACTCGAGGTGCGCAGAACTCAGATTCTAAGTAAAAATAATGTTATTTGATGTTATTGATGATATCAGGTGGCTCTACCACGAAATTCGTCAGTAGAGGAGAAGCAATTGGCCTCTAATGATTTTTAAGCTCTTTTTAAATTTTATTTTAGTGTAGCTACACTTTCATGGCTAATGATAATTTTTCGAAAATGTGTATTCCCGGCTAATGGACACCTAGAAGTGCCTCTGAGCACTATGGGACTTAACTTCTGAGGTCATCAGTCCCCTAGAACTTAGAACTACTTAAACCTAACTAACCTAATGACATCACACAGATCCATGCCCGAGGCAGGATTCGAACCTGCGTCGTAGCGGTCGCGCGGTTCCAGACTGTAGCGCCTAGAACCGCTCGGCCACCCCGGCCGGCACACCTAGAAGTGACTAAATCTTTATGTAAAATGTTGTTCTTCCTATTACTGATTCCGTGAACTGAGCTGGTGACTTGAAACAAAGATATAATTTTTACGACAAATTTCATTAAGGTTTCTCTGCAGGTTGTTACTGAATTCACGCAATAAAATAATTCGTTTTACACATCTGTGGCCTAGAAAAAATTACCTTGGTTTAATTAGTGATACCAAAATATCATCTCGTATGACATTATCAAAAAAAAAAAAAAGTAAATGGAGTGTGCTAGGTATATCACCTGTCTGACAAGAGCCGCATTGCAAACAGATTTGTTTAGAGGCTTCCGTAGTTCTGTGGCATGCCACTCCCATGTTCTAGTATCAAGAATTTGATACTGTCAACTTATTCTATCCGCATGTTATCGTATTTTAGACATACGCTGGGTGAAAAACTCTTAAAAGTTCTGAGATGCATATGGTGAGTCTTATCAACGTTCACGAAAGTACCATTAAAGGCTTCCTAAAGCTACCTGATATACTTTCGTTGTAACGTTTTTATAATTTCCATACAAAATAAAGAAGGCATCCGGTAATGTTACTGATGAAAGGGTTATTAATATACGTAAGAAAAATATGAGCCCTAATATGGAACCTCGCGGATTATCGTGTGTAACTAGTTCTCTATAAAATCATTGAAAATGCTATGTATGTAAGGATAATTGATCATTTTATATCACACGATTTGCTATCAAATGTACAGTTCGGCTTTAGAAGTCGTTTAACTACTGTAAATGCTGTACTCTCTTTTCTCTCTGAGGTACTGGATGAGTTATACAACGCATGGCATATTTTTTGATTTAACTAAGGCATTTGATTGTGTTGATCACAAAATATTGCTCCAAAAGATGGACCATTACGGATTACGGGGAGTAGCTCACAATTGGTTCACCTCTTACTCTAGCAACATGCAGCAAAAGGTCATTATTCACAAGGGTGATAACGGCTGTGATGTGGGGTCTGAGTAGGGTACTGTCAAGTGGGGGGGGGGGGGTGCCCCATGGATCAGTGTTGGGGCCACTCCCGTTCCTTATTTATATAAATGATATGCCCTTTAGTATGACGGGTAACTCTAAAATATTTCTGTTTGCTGATGACACTATCTTGGTAGTAAAGGATGTTGTGTGCAACATTGACTCGGTTTCAAACAGTGCAGTACATGACCTCAGTTCATGGCTTGTAGAAAATAAATTAACGCTAAATCACAGTAAGACTCAGTTTTTACAGTTTCTAACACACAATTCAACAAAATATGACGTTTTAATTTCACAGAATCGGCATATGATTACAAACAGAACAGTTCAAATTTCTAGGAGTTCAGATAGTAAGCTGTCATGGAAAGCCCACGTTCAAGATCTTGTTCAAAGACTTAATACTGCCATTTTTACTATTCGAAGGGTATCAGAAGTGAGTGATCGTTCGACACAAAAATTAGTCTACTTTGCTTATTTTCATTCGCTATTGTCGTATGGTATTATATTTTGGGGTAACTCTTCTCATTCTAAAATGATATTTTTGGCTCAGAAACGGGCGGTTCGGGCAATAAGTGGTGTTAGTTCACGAACCTCTTGTCGGCCCCTGTTCACAAGTCTGGGTATTTTGACATTGTCCTCTCAATACGTATATTCCGTATTGTCGTTTCTTGTTACCAATATTAGTTTATTGCCAAGAACAAGCAGCTTTCACTCGGTTAATACTCTGCAGAAATCAAACCTGCATTTGGATCAGACTTCCTTAACACTTGCGCAAAAAAGTGCGAGGTGCCGGGGCTAGTAGTGTATTTATCACTAAATTCTACTAGAATCCACATGTGTAAATCATGCTCTAAGCCCCCCCTATTCTAACTCCGACTTTTGCTGTTGCACAAGGATAAAACAAATACGCGAACTGACTCTAATCAACCCTGCTAGTGGAGTAGAAGAGAGTTTGGCACCTGCAATAATTTAATTTGATAAATAAGTTAAATAAACAAAGGTTTCATTAGCATAGTGAGGAATGATAGGGTTGCTCTATTGATTAACAGAAAGAAAGTTCTGTCCAAAATAACAATATGATTTATTAAGATTAAACGCAGAATAGTAAAAGAGACACAGGAAATATAAAACATCAAATTGGCTAAAATTGGAGATTCATACAAACACAGTAAAGGTGAAGTTGTCCCTAACTTAGATCGTGAGGTTTAAGACGAAGTGGTATGTGGAGCCAATTCCTTTCCACTCAAATCTCAAGAGAGACACACAGCTAACCCAATAGTAATTGCTGCTACTCGAAACTGAACAAAGTTAGAAAAGGATGAACAGGCGCGCTCTGCTGAGCTCTGATTATCACCTAGGAAAATCCCTATCTGCCGGTGCTGCGGACGTACATTACCAACAGTCTTCTTATCTCCCAGAACACGATCTGGCGTACTGCAGGCGAGGGCTGGTAGCTCCGACGTCCTCGACCGAAAGGCGACTGCCGACTACCAGAGCACCCGCACAGGCCGAACACCGAACATTCCCGCCCCCACGACAGTGGCCGTGGTTACGTTCCAATCAGCAACTCGAAAACCGGCGGAAATTCCACTCCATTGCCGGAGCACTACCATTCCACCAATGGAGATTCTTGGCGCCAATTTCTGTGCTGATTTTGCAGAAAGTGCGGGAATTTTCCCGCCACAACTGCGTGGGTACACAAGTCATTCCCACGCCTCGCTGGTAGCCCGCCAGAAAGTGTTTTCGCAAAGTTTCTCTGAAGTAACGGAACCTCTAGCCCAGCCGCTACTTCACACCCCAGCGGGCGTGTCTCTTGACAATGTCGGCGTCTGAAAAGCATTCACTCGACTGCCTCACACACGTCGGCTTAACTCTCTCCAGTTCCACAGAGCCCGCCTGTCACCGGCCCACCCGGGTGACGAGAGACGCTGCGTGGGAAGTACGCGTGTTAAGGAAAAGCAACCCTCCACCGCATGCAACTAGAGAGGAGAATCGTAAGATAGAAATATGAGAGGGGGCTCATGCCACCTCTCATTGCCCCTACGCCATTTTAGATTGTAATTGGTGAGCGGTTGGCTCACTTAGGAGCAAGGTAGTGAGTCAATCGCCCAAGAACAATCTTACAAAGTGACTCCACATACCGCACTCTATAAAAAAGATCATTGCAACTGAAAAATGCAACTCATAGAGGGAGGATTATTTATGATGTAGCCAACTTCACCTTCTTAATATGGAACACTAACACTCACATCACACATCCATACCCAGGGAGCCCCTTCCAAACACCGATTCACGCAGACATTCACGCTCTAAACATGGCCCGGGCATCTGAGCCAAATATGGAGCAGTTTATTCTTTACAATCAGAGTTGGAGTGCTCCGCAATTAAATGCCCAAGATGTTACAACAATTTTAATCATTAAACTAACCTGACCTCACTCACACATGATAATATTTAAGTTAACAATCTCTTTGTGAGTTTTCAGAATCTAGTTACAACCTCCGATTCATTCTGTCTCCCTGCAGCAAGAATAACCTTTACAAAATGTTCCCTGAACTGATGGTCCATTCACAATGACAGTGGTGGTATCTGCTTCAGTTTATGGGGACTTCAGGCACACTGTTAGCATACACACAACAATAAACACAAAATACAAAAAAACATGATGTGGAGAACAATACAGTAATCTGTAATAAGAATTACAGTGTAAAACACAAACGCATACAAGGTATAACATACATTACAGAAACAACATAAGAGAAAGAAATTTAAGAAAAACAAAAAAAACAAGGTTCATGGGGCATCAAATTGTGCGTGCACATTGCACAAAGTTCACGACTGTGCTGAGAATGAGGCACTAAATCACATTGTTAGAAATATCCGTGGCACTTCACTGATTCCACTGTACTGACATCACATAAGGCTAAACGTCGGTTGTAGTTGCTACGTTGTGGCAACAGCAATAGGGAGTTCTGGAGTGTCTGCAGTACGCTGTTGAGATTGTAGTCAGACCCACGCATATGATCACGGCCGTATGGTAGGAAGACACAGTGATAGGCTCTCCTCACGTCGATTAATTGTCTCTGAGGTCTACTCGTTGGGATACATCACTAGTCTAGGTCTCTTCTCTCGCTGGACAGAACTTTATGTTTCCCAATATTGCAGTTCGACGAGGGATGATGGCACGTGGAGTGACTCCACAAGTGTGTGAGGTCATCCATACAGGATCGAACTAGGAGCGACTATTGTTAAAAACTGCTCTCTAATAGAGAGGAGAAGTAAGACATGAGACCATACATTTGTTAGTGTGGCATGATACTGCTTTGTGTATGCAGATCGGCCAATGCTAGTGAGTTGTAAAAACCCAAACAGGTGAGTATAGAGCGTCCCTTTCTGTCCTGAGGCACATGAGGCGCAGGTTCTGACACGATATGTGATCTTCTTCGTGTACTCACGACAACGTGGTCTGCCGCAGGGAATCCCTCCAAGCGGCTGCCGCGTCCGGAGAGCTAGCAGGCTGTCGAGTGTCAGGGTCAACGGCCAGCCCCACTTTCGCTTGTGGCGGGGCAAGGGTCCCGTGTAATCCCTCAGGTAGGCAGCCGGGTGACTGTCAGCGTGTAGGACGGGACGCTCGCCCTCTAGCAGGTAGCCGAAGACCTCTTGTTTTTGCGCTGGCTGGCCTCTGCATTGCCACGTTCCTCGTCATCTGTACAATTCTTACAAAAGTCTTATGCCTAACTTTTTCCCATGACCTTCTATGTTATAATAAATTTACCTAATGAAACATTGATGGTCTGTCATTTCAGACACTCTTATTTTACTTTTATAGTTATTAATCTATGGCAATCATTATTACATCTAATCTAGACATGGAAATAATTTATTTTGATATACGTGTAGAGACCGATCTCAGTAAGTACATGGTGTGTGATAACTGATGCTTTGTAATGGATGAACAACTAAATGTGCGGGCCCGCACTAATATTACTATTAATTATACAGATCGACAGTAGACATGCTTCAAGAATTAACTACCATATCCCAACGATCTACATTCTACGTCTTTTAATTAAATTATGTTGTTATGCAGGTCTAAGTTTTACTGTGCTATAAAGAACATGCAACTACGCTACTTTCGCTCGCCCGTCGTCCCTCCATCTCGGGTCTGTGGTTTGGTGACCTGAAAAATAGCAACTCAACAGGCGCGCGCCACACTTGTGGTAGAAAACCCCCACAATATTAATCTAGTTATTGTTAAATCCTACAGTTTAACTTATCCTAGTATCGTACTTTCCCTTTTATTTATTTATTTATTTATTTTATTTTATTTATTTATTTATTTATTTATTTATTTATTTATTTATTTTTTTATTTACCTTATACAATACCCTTACATAGTTCCTGTTACGCTGAGATGTCTTGCTGCTCGCCGCTATTGACGACAGTGATGTGCGCGCCGTACGACATGACCTCCGAGTTTTCATTACGCCTCACTGAAACTCCGGAGACTGGGTTAGCCATGGCTATACACGACAATAAATTTATAGTTGCAACTTCCTTCTCTATGTGAAGCGGTTTTCGCGATCGAAGTACATCTTTCCAGAAGCAATGTAATATGACCAAGCCAGGACTGGTTCCTGTTGAGGATTCAGACACCCAACACACGCCAGCTACACAGTATGTCACGAATATCCAAGTACAATTCCTTGGTGATTCATCTGTGACAAAAACGAGCAGCACGCTAAATCCCCAACCAGCACATTAGCATGGTAGGCTTTTATGCCCTCATTTCTCTCGTCTAGGGCACCATTAGAGTCAAATGCTCACAGGTTCACCCCGACTTGCAAGACAACGATACCGGCGCAGCTCTGCAAAAACTATACTGCCCATATTCACCCTCGAAATCGCGCAATATACCACAATCGTGCAGTGCACTGACGCGTGCCTGCAAGCATTGGTATGAACGTCTCACGAACTGGTTGTGGCCGCTATGGAGCGTATCACGACCTCTCAGAACGCTTCTAAGAGCACGTTCTTGTATGCGCCCGTTTGTGCGACGTCTCGTCACTCATCCTTATCCCTTAACATGGACACCAGATAGGAAAGGACAAAAACATTGCTCATGAAAAGGTAGTGTCTCCTACTCCATCGACATTGGAGATCGCAAACATAAACAAAAAGAGGATAGCAGCAGTAAATTCTTATGCAAGACAACGCAGCGTGTTAACACTTTAGCAATCTTAATCTATTAATGCAACGGTTATTGTTCCCCGAAAAAAGGTTCATATCTTTGCCTATTCTACTATGTACATTTCTTACACTACTACTATTCTACGAACTCCTTTATGTGAGAGAAGTGGTGGAGTCCTATGGACTAGCGTCAATCCCTTCTTAGACTCCCCCTCCTCTGACGTGCATTAGGATTTGGAGGTCTAATTTCAATCTCCTGGCTCTCCTGTTGTCCTTGATTTCGCTCCCTCCAATTACGGTCGCTTTGCCGTTCGTCATTCCTCCTGTCCCAGATTGCTTGTCTGGATTGACCCTGTTCCCTGACGTTCTGGTTTCCGTGTCTCTGGTTTCCATAACCTTGAATAGCGTAACCTTGATCTCGGTAACCCTGGTTTCCTAACTGACCAGTGCGATTATGCGATCTGTTGTCGTCTTCCCTTGCTGGCCCGTGGTATTTGTTATTTTGCGCCTTCTTCCTGTCCTTTGCGTCTTGTTTATCGAAGACTACTTCGAGTTCGCGCAGTAGACTCTTGAATGCATCTATGTCAGATCCACACTTCCCGACAAGTGTCTGTTGATACCTAACTGGCAATTTCGAAAAGCAAAATTTAATAATTTCTCCGTTGCTGTATGGACTATCTAAAAACTGATTCTTCTTGAGTAAATCATCAAAAAATTTGGTTGCGCTCTTATGCCCGGACACTTCCAGTTCAGGACAAAATATTATTTCCTCTTTAATCCTGTCTTGCGTTTCCTTTGACCAGTAGGTCCGCAGGAATGCACCAACAAATTCCTGATAAGTCCGACACGTCGCTGCCACGCCCCGCATCTTTTCCGCGGCTTGGCCTTCGATGTGTCCACACATGAATTCTAATTTGGCCTGGGTTGGCCATGACGACGGTAATGAATTAGTAAATTGCATCACCCAGCTCTTCGGATGCATCGACCCTCCATTATCTTTGAACTTCTGGAATTTGAGTATCGACAGGAAGTGATTGTGATCAAAATTCTGTCCGATCCTCGCACTGGTGTTGTCAGACGTTTCCGATACTTGCACGTCTGCGGAGTGTCCTGATCTATCTTGCTGATAACTGTGATGTGCTACGTCTGTATCACAGTGGAAGTGGCATTCAGCATTCACTCTTCTAAGTGGGCTGCAATTATTGGAGCTATTACTCGCTGTTTCTGCGTGTGCATTGTTTGTTCCGCACGCTGTCACTGGGCTAGAGCACGGCGGGCTTTTTCTCGGAGACACAATCCTGTGTGCTCCATCATTGGTATCCGAACGCGCAGTGCTCGTGTGCCCATTTCGCTCTAGTTTTGCTATCCGACTCTCTACTTCTTTCATTCGTTTCGTGATGTTCGTAACCGCAATATTACCTTGAGTCTTTAAGGCCGCTAGGGATTTCGAGTGGACTTGTGTCGCACGTCGCAAGCGCCCTGCGAGTTTAAGAGTTACTCTTGCGATTTTCATTGCCCCTGTTGCTGCAGTTTTGGCTAGGCCTGCTACTTTTTGTGCTACCATTGACATTTGTTTTGCTTCTCCACATTCTTTCTTTATTGTTAATAATTCCCCACGAATTTCCCCTATATGCGAAATTATAGTCTGAGTGTCCTTCTTACGCTGTTTCTCATCTTCTTCTTTCATGGATCGTAGGAAGCTCAGTATTGGGTTTACGTCATCTTTTTGATCCTCTTCAAACGTGGGAGATGTAACTCTGGACACCTGGGCGCTAGAGCTCTGACGTGGCCGAGCTAGCCCCTGTCTGCTCTCGTTCGTTTGATTATAAATTTCTGCTACCGTCTCGACCTGTGTGCCTGTCTCTGTTTCATCCTCTACTTCACTATCATAATCACGGCCGCAACGCTGCTCTGAGATCGCGTCCAAACCACCTTCCTCATCAATGACCCTGGCGTCCTGCCCTGCTAAAAATGTGCCCATGTCATCTCCGAACCTATTCCCGTCAGTAAGCTGCCCCTTATCCATTATGCTATCCTCTTTTGTTTTAGCTGCGCTCGATAATAGTCGTGCCTTACTTCTCGTTATCATTCATAAAAACAAATTCATCTAAAATGCACAATAAAATTAATCTACTCCATATATTTTTTACACATAAACATAAAATTTCAACAACGCTGTTCCAACGCTGTAATCACAAACACAATTTGATGTGGTACAGAAACCGCACACAAATCCGACAAAGTGCGATGCGGTACAGACACCACATCAGCGAAACACAAAAAAAACAATGAACAAAAAATATATACACTGAAAACAAAAACTGTAGTCATGCGCCGCTACTTAAAACTAAACGCGGAACTACCAAAAAAAACTTGGGTATTAATCATTACAAAAAATAGAGAGAAAAAAAATTGAATGTTCCTACTAAGAATCCTGTTTGTTTATCAGAGATTCACAGGAAAGATCCGAGGCCAAGGGTCGCCATATTATGCGAGGTGCCGGGGCTAGTAGTGTATTTATCACTAAATTCTATTAGAATCCACATGTGTAAATCATGCTCTAAGCCCCCCCTATTCTAACTCCGACTTTTGCTGTTGCACAAGGATAAAACAAATACGCGAACTGACTCTAATCAACCCTGCTAGTGGAGTAGAAGAGAGTTTGGCACCTGCAATAATTTAATTTGATAAATAAGTTAAATAAACAAAGGTTTCATTAGCATAGTGAGGAATGATAGGGTTGCTCTATTGATTAACAGAAAGAAAGTTCTGTCCAAAATAACAATATGATTTATTAAGATTAAACGCAGAATAGTAAAAGAGACACAGGAAATATAAAACATCAAATTGGCTAAAATTGGAGATTCATACAAACACAGTAAAGGTGAAGTTGTCCCTAACTTAGATCGTGAGGTTTAAGACGAAGTGGTATGTGGAGCCAATTCCTTTCCACTCAAATCTCAAGAGAGACACACAGCTAACCCAATAGTAATTGCTGCTACTCGAAACTGAACAAAGTTAGAAAAGGATGAACAGGCGCGCTCTGCTGAGCTCTGATTATCACCTAGGAAAATCCCTATCTGCCGGTGCTGCGGACGTACATTACCAACAGTCTTCTTATCTCCCAGAACACGATCTGGCGTACCGCAGGCGAGGGCTGGTAGCTCCGACGTCCTCGACCGAAAGGCGACTGCCGACTACCAGAGCACCCGCACAGGCCGAACACCGAACATTCCCGCCCCCACGACAGTGGCCGTGGTTACGTTCCAATCAGCAACTCGAAAACCGGCGGAAATTCCACTCCATTGCCGGAGCACTACCATTCCACCAATGGAGATTCTTGGCGCCAATTTCTGTGCTGATTTTGCAGAAAGTGCGGGAATTTTCCCGCCACAACTGCGTGGGTACACAAGTCATTCCCACGCCTCGCTGGTAGCCCGCCAGAAAGTGTTTTCGCAAAGTTTCTCTGAAGTAACGGAACCTCTAGCCCAGCCGCTACTTCACACCCCAGCGGGCGTGTCTCTTGACAATGTCGGCGTCTGAAAAGCATTCACTCGACTGCCTCACACACGTCGGCTTAACTCTCTCCAGTTCCACAGAGCCCGCCTGTCACCGGCCCACCCGGGTGACGAGAGACGCTGCGTGGGAAGTACGCGTGTTAAGGAAAAGCAACCCTCCACCGCATGCAACTAGAGAGGAGAATCGTAAGATAGAAATATGAGAGGGGGCTCATGCCACCTCTCAAAAGTGTGCAGTATACTGCTGCATCCATTTTCAATAAGCTGCCACTCGAATTCAAATATCTTAGCAGTAATCCACGCGCCTTCAAATCGAAACTGATGAGTTTCCTCATGGGTCACTCCTTCTATTCTGTCGAGGAGTTCCTTGAAAAATTAAGCTGATTTTTATTGTATTGCTGATAGCGTTTACTTAAACTTATGGACTGGCTTTTTTAAGGTTGATGAACATTTATTTTTATCTGTTATTACGTTAATGTTGTAATTTCATGTACTGACGCGTTCCATGACCTTGGAGATTTGCTCCTCAATTTGGTCCTACGTAACTTGACGAGTAAAAAAATAAAAATAAAATAAAATAAAATAAAAAATAAAATCATAAAATCATAACTGATCATTTAACGTGGGGCTGCTTGCTGTTGACAGCTTTCCTTTCCTGAAAGAGATATGATTTGTGTCATTTTGTGGGATTTCCTGTAGCATCACAATAACTTACTTAAATGCGTATTACGAACAAGCAGTCAACCACCTTTGGCTGATCTCACAATATACGAGTAGCTTGAAATTAACTGCCCAACGAAATATGTACGTTTTCACTGTATGTCTACACTGTTGAGCTAATGCAAGACCACTGGCCACCGCGATGTTAGATACCGCGTGGTAGCGTAGCGGCACGTGACGTAACAAAAGTACGTAAGCGGGACAGACACGGACAGGGGGTCACCCTGTCAAAGATACTGGCTGCAAATAGGGAAATCCGTTGATATAAGCGACTCTGACAAAGGGCAGATTATTATTACGCGTAGCTTGTGAACGAGAATCTCGAAAGCGGCGAAGATGGTCGAATGTTCACGTGCTACTGTCGTGAGCATCTACGGAAAGATGTAGATGGACAACGAAACTACCAATAGGCGCCAAATGGTTGGACGTCCACGACTCTTCACAAACCTTGGGTTTAGAGGCTTGTCTGCTCTATAAGGTAGAATAGATGGTGATCTGTGGCAACTCTGCCGAAAGAGCACTTCTGTTGCACGCGCAAGTGTATCGAACCACATCCTTCATCGTACACTGTTGAACACGGAGCTCCACAGCAAACCACCCGTATGTGTTCACATGTTGACCTAACGACATCGTCAGTTACAGTTACAGTGGGCACGTGACCATCGGGATTCGACCGTCGATCAATGTAAACCTGTCGGTTCTTCGGGTGAATCACATTTTTGCTATTAAAATTTTAGGTATTAAAATTCATGGAGAAGAAGTAAAAACTTTGAGGTTCGCCGATGACATTGTAATTCTGTCAGAGACAGCAAAGGACTTGGAAGAGCAGTTGAACGGAATGGACAGTGTCTTGAAAGGAGGATATAAGATGAACATCAACAAAAGCAAAACGAGCATAATGGAATGTAGTCAAATTAAATCGGGTGATGCTGAGGGGATTAGATTAGGAAATGAGACACTTAAAGTAGTAAAGGAGTTTTGCTATTTAGGGAGTAAAATAACTGACGATGGTCGAAGTAGAGAGGATATAAAATGTAGAATGGCAATGGCAAGGAAATCGTTTCTGAAGAAGAGAAATTTGTTAACATCGAGTATAGATTTAAGTGTCAGGAAGTCGTTTCTGAAAGTATTTGTATGGAGTGTAGCCATGTATGGAAGTGAAACATGGACGATAACCAGTTTGGACAAGAAGAGAATAGAAGCTTTCGAAATGTGGTGCTACAGAAGAATGCTAGATAAGGTGGGTAGATCACGTAACTAATGAGGAGGTATTGAACAGGATTGGGGCGAAGAGAAGTTTGTGGCACAACTTGACTAGAAGAAGGGATCGGTTGGTAGGACATGTTTTGAGGCATCAAGGGATCACAAATTTAGCATTGGAGGGCAGCGTGGAGGGTAAAAATCGTAGAGGGAGACCAAGAGATGAATACACTAAGCAGATTCAGAAGGATGTAGGTTGCAGTAGGTACTGGGAGATGAAGAAGCTTCTCAGGATAGATTAGCATGGAGAGCTGCATCAAACCAGTCTCAGGACTGAAGACCACAACAACAACAACAACAAGTTCTAGGGGACTGATGACCTCAGATGTTAAGTCCCATAGTGCTCAGAGCCATTTGAACCATTTTTTCTTCCGCGGCGGCGATGCCATCTTTCAGCAGTATAACTGTCAGCGACTCGGAGCTAGAACCGCGCTACACTGGTTTGAGGAGCATTATAGTGAACTCACGCTGATGTCTCGGAGACTAAATTCGCCTGATGTAAATCCTATGGAACCCATCTAGGTCGCTACCGGGCGCCGTCACCGCATACGCAGATCAGCGGCCAGTTATTTAGGTGGATTACATGGCCTATGCGTAGATATATAATGCCACATGCTTCCACAAACCTACCAAAAAACTGTCTGATCCCTGATACGCAGAATCAGTGACGTAGTTCGTTTCAAAGACGGGCAAACAAGCTACTAAGCAGGTGATCATAATGTTTTAGCTTATCACTGTAAATAGTATTCTCAATGCCGAAACACTTCAGAACGCGAACTGTGATTTCGACGTTACTTTAGTTTTAGTCACATGATTAGCATTTTAAATATTTCCAAAATTTTTGAGAAAGCTGGCAAAAGGGAAACTGGACGAAAGTTTGATGTTACCTCTTTACCTCGTTTCTTGTACAGAGGCTTCCCTTCAGCATGTCTCAGCGTTAGGAAACTGGGCACCATTCAAATAGGAAAAAAAAACCTTCTGTGCAACTTTGACAGCTTTGCAATTTAACTGAATCATGAAATGAGCGTATGATAAGTGACTGGTCACACAAATAACTTAATACGTCGCTAAACTTAGCAGAACACCCGTTTAATAACTTCGCTGATGTTTTACGAAAACCATTTTTTTATTTTAAAGATTTTATTTGGACATTACTTCTTCTGGCGTAGTGAAGGTCATACTCATGTTCCTAAATCTATTTGTAATGGTTAGTTTCAGATAATGCATAGTAGCATTTAGCCATCCTTACAACCTCATCTTTCTACTAACAGATATAAATGCTCGTTAAATTGTTTTGCAATATTGTACACATATGTTATCAATTATCATTTACCCTTAAAGCTATCTTCTCCTCCTGATCTCTGGTTCTTTTTTTATCTGTCTTCACTATCTCCCATATTGTGTTTCTTTTTGTGTCTGATATGAATATCTTTCCCTCGTAATGCATTTAATCCGATGTCTTCATTACGTTCCTCAATGAGTTGTAGTTTGGCTGGTAATTAACTGTAGCATCTGAAACGTCCCCTTTGAACAGTTATACATGACTGTGCTTAAACAGACACACAATATTCTTTAGCGCAACGCAATCTGACTTTAAATAATCCCTACAAAAGAATGGCCCTGACTAACATTAACCTATACCTTTCACAAATCACTTACCTCACAAAAATCTTCGTTACTCGAACTACTGCAATACAGCGAGCGCCACTACCGCCAGCTAAATAAAAGATTCAAACTACGGAAGGCACTAGCTACTGATAGGCATAGTAAGCAAATGAAAGATTTTGATAGAGAACCAACAATGTATTTACCTTAATAGTCATAACTGACATCCAGTCTTACAAATTTCCAAACTCCGCCATCTCTCTCCCCACATCCACCACTGCTGGCGGCTCACCTCCAACAGCGCAACGCTACGCGCTGTTAACATCCAGCTGCTGCTGCCCAACACTACACTGCAAACTAGCCACAGACTGCACACAGCACAGCCAGTGATTTTCATACAGAGCGCTACGTAACGTTGCCAACAAGAAAACATAAACAGCCTACTTACACATCATCATCAGAGCTGCTTATGACTGATGGGTATAATTTTATTTCTGTCCTAAGAGATACTGTCATTCCTTGAGAAGTTTTTTTAAACTTTGGTGCAATCTGACTTGCCTTTTTGGGTTAAAACATCTTCCAAATAAGGCGAGGTTATTTGATAGAAAAGTACTCTACCTTTCATTCTTGACATAGGCACTGTATACATCATTCTAGTTTATGTGTTCGGATAGTTTCCTAATTTTTGGCTTATTGGTTAACCCCCTGACGTTAGATTTAGTAGCTTTTCTTAGGGAACCGCGTGCCTTTTTCCGAGAGGTCACTGACTACTGACTTTGTAAGTTTGTACCCTCGTAGGAAAGTTTAAAGTAGTTGAATGACAATACTACTAACTTCAGTAAACATTAAATTACGACCCCCCCCCCTCCCCCTCCTCAGATATTCTTCCAGTTTACAGGAAAGATGGAAATCACATGGTACATGATCGCAGAATCGAGAGTGAGCATAATTTCCAATACTGCAGAGGATATAGGACCGTGGGACGAGCATTGACGATTGAGAACTTGCCCCCCTTCTGACAGCCGTGTACCGCAAGTCTCTAGAGGAACGGAAGGTTCCAAATGATTGGAAAAGAGCACAGGTAGTCCCAGTCTTCAAGAGGGGTCGTCTAGCAGATGCGCAAAACTATAGACCTATATCTCTGACGTCGATCTGTTGTAGAATCTTAGAACATGTTTTTTGCTCGAGCATCATGTCGTTTTTGGAAACCCAGAATCTACTCTGTAGGAGTCAACATGGATTCCGGAAACAGCCATCGTGTGAGACCCAACTCGCTTTATTTGTTCATGAGACCCAGAAAATATTAGATACAGGCTCCCAGGTAGATGCTATTTTCCTTGACTTCCGGAAGGCGTTCGATACAGTTCCGCACTGTCGTCTGATAAACAAAGTAAGAGCCTACGGAATATCAGACCAGCTGTGTGGCTGGATTGAAGAGTTTTTAACAAACAGAACACAGCATGTTGTTATCAATGGAGAGACGTCTACAGACGTTAAAGTAACCTCTGGCGTGCCACAGGGGAGTGTTATGGGACCATTGCTTTTCACAATATATATAAATGACCTAGCAGATAGTGTCGGAAGTTGCCTTTTTGCGGATGATGCTGTAGTATACAGAGAAGTTGCATCATTAGAGAATTGTAGCGAAATGGAGGAGGATCTGCAGCGGATAGGCACTTGGTGCAGGGAGTGGCAACTGACCCTTAACATAGACAAATGTAATGTATTGCGAATACATAGAAAGAAGGATCCTTTATTGTATGATTATATGATAGCGGAACAAACACTGGTAGCAGTTACTTCTGTAAAATATCTGGGAGTATGCGTGCGGAACGATTTGAAGTGGAATGATCATATAAAATTAATTGTTGGTAAGGCGGGTACCAGGTTGAGATTCATTGGGAGAGTCCTTAGAAAATGTAGTCCATCAACAAAGGAGGTGACTTACAAAACACTCGTTCGACCTATACTTGAGTATTGTTCATCAGTGTGGGATCCGTACCAGATCGGGTTGACGGAGGAGATAGAGAAGATCCAAAGAAGAGTGGCGCGTTTCGTCACATGGTTATTTGGTAACCGTGATAGCGTTACGGAGATGTTTAGCAAACTCAAGTGGCAGACTCCGCAAGAGAGGTGCTCTGCATCGCGGTGTAGCTTGCTCGCCAGGTTTCGAGAGGGTGCGTTTCTGGATGAGACATCGAATATATTGCTTCCCCCTACTTATACCTCCCGAGGAGATCATGAATGTAAAATTAGAGAGATTCGAGCGCGCACGGAGGCTTTCAGACAGTCGTTCTTCCCGCGAACCATACGCGACTGGAACAGAAAATGGAGGTAATGACAGTGGCACGTAAAGTGCGCTCCGCCACACACCGTTGGGTGCTTGCGGAGTATCAATATAGATGTAGATGTAGATGTAGAGATCCGCTTCTGCTGAGTGATTGCTACGAATCAATTCCACGATCGCCTGAACACTGTCGTTTGCTGTCGATGACGATAGCCTTCGCTCCTGATCACCGCCACCGAAGTACTGCGTCTTTGGTCAAACTGTATGCACCATGTTATTGTGGTTGTCCGTGAAATTGTATTTGGTCCATATAGCGCCAGAATTTCACGCTGGATCTTTTTACAATTTCGTTTTGCTCACAAGACTCGTATTTTCCCGCGTTCTTCAATTTTAGAGTATGTTTCCAGTTACCGTGCCATTTCAGTCGCAAGTGCAATGTATCTGTTACCTGTATCACAGCAGAACTGTCTGAACGAAACCCAGTACCTGCACTGTCTTCTGACGAGCGACACTATTATTAGGCAATGATCTTAGCCTGGGACGAAGTGTGTAGCTTACATTCTGAGGTCCTTGTTGTTGTTGCGGTCTCCAGTCCGAAGACTGGTTTGATGCAGCTCTCCACACCACTCTATTCTGTGTGAGCATGGACCCATGACCTCGTGTTTTGTGCCCTCTCCGAAACTAACTTACCAACTGTATCTGTCTATAACCTGTTAATTTGCGTGTTTTATAATTTAATTTATATTTCATTTTTATTTTTAATTTGATTTTGGATTCCACTGCAAATATATGCGAATGAAAGGATCGTTTTTTGATTTTACTGACACAAAAATGTAGCGTGGGGTCCTCAACAATTATTGAAATTAGTTACACGAATCCATGCACAAAAACAGTTCATCATTATAGGCTATACACACATACGAAAAAGTATTTCATCATTTTCAATAGGTAAATACCTACGGGTGATTTAATTACGTCTTAGTGCAGGCCAAGTCTGTGACCTATTGCACGTAACATAAATCGTCTGAAAAAATCGTTAAGTACTTTGAAAACGTCAGTTTCCTAAAGATCATGGATCAGCGTCGCCTGTGGAAATAACGGGATAATAATTACGATAATTTGAAATTGCCGCTTAATGGCGGCCAATTGTCGCCGTCCAGCGATGTTCAGCTTGCTGCCAGCGCTGCGCCTGAAATTCTTTTAAAAATGATGGAACAAGCAAACGGGATATGTGGTGCAGGTTACAATTAAAATTAACAACAGCGATATTTTATACATATATTGGAGCTCACTCATCAAATAATAAAACATGTACACACCTTATTACGTAGACGGCGCACAATGGTGTCCCGTCCGAACAAGAACAAGCAAGAGAGAGTCTGGCGCTTTTTGTTTCACGCCGGTACCAAAAAGGACAAAGATAATAACAATACTTATGTTATAGATAATAGTTTTTCTTTGTAATCGCATTATTCCTTGACTTTCAGTAGAGTTTCTTTTACATATGACAAACATAATTGCTCAATATCGTGGAAAAATATTTCAGAATTTGTAGTTTGCCTAATCTGTGCCATGGGACGTCATACAACCAGCTAACAAACCCTCTGTAAGCCTCTTCACCTGCGACCTCTTCATCTTCACCGTAATTTACATCTTTCTGAATCTGCTTAGTGTATTCATCTTTTCGTCTCCCTCTACATTTTTTACCCCACAAACTTACCTCCAGTACTAAATTGGGTGATCCCTTGAGGTCTCAGAATGTGTCCTGTCAACTGATCCTTTCTTTTAGTCAAGTTGTGTCACAAATTTCTTTTCTCCCCAGTTCTGATCAGTACCTCGTTATAAGTTAGGAGATCCACCCATCTGATCTTCAGCAATCTTCTGTAGCACCACATTTCAAAAGCTGCTATTCTCTTGTTGCTTAAAGTGTTTATCGTCCATGTTTCACTTCCATACATGGCTACACACCATACAAATACTTTCAGAAAAGTTTTTCTGACACCTAAATATATATTCGATATTTACAAATTTCTCTTCTTCAGAAACGCTTTTCTTGCCGTTGCCAGTCTACATTTTATCTCCTCTCTGCTTCGGTCATCATCAGTTATTTCGCTGTCTAAATAACAAAATCTATTTAGTAATTTGAGTGTCTCGTTTTCTAATCTAATTCCCTCAGAATCGCCTAATTTAATTCGATTATATTCCATTATCCTTTTTTTGCTTTTGGCGATGGTCATCTTATACCCATCTTTCAAGGTACTGTCCATTCCGTTCATCTGCTCTTCCAGGTCCTTTGCTGCGTCTGCCAGAATTACAATGTCATCGGCAAACCTCAAAGTTTTTATTTTTTCTCTTTCTCCAAATTTATCTTTTGTTTCCTTTATTGCATGTTCAGCGTACAGATTAAATAACATCCGTGATAGGATAAAACTCTGTCTCACTCCCTTCTCGACCACTGCTTCTCTTTTATGTGCCTCGAATCCCATAACTGTTGCCTGGTTTCTGACAGAAGTACTATGTCATCTGCTAATCTCGGAGTTTTTATTTATTCTCCCTGCAAATTTGTCTTTGGTTTCCTTCATCACTTGGTCAATGTACAGACTGAATAACATTGGGGATAGACGACAACCCGATCTCACTCCCTTCTCAATAATTGCTTCTTCTTCATGCCCCTCGACTCTTATAACTGGCGTCTGATTTCTGTACTAGTTGTAAATAGCCTTTCGCTCCCTATATTTTATGCCTGCTACCTTCAGAATTTCAAAGAGAATATTCCACTTAACATTATCAAAAGATTTCTCTAAGTCTACAAATGCTATAAACGTAGGTTTACCTTTCCTTAACATATCTTCTAAGATGATCGTAGGGTCAGTATTGCCTCACGTATTCCTACATATCTCTGGAATCCAAACTCGTCTTCCCCAAGGTCAACTTCTACCAGTTTTTCCATTCTTCCGCAAAGAATTCGTTTTAGTATTTTTGCAGCCATAACTTATCAATCTGATAGTTCGGAAATATACACACATGTCAGCACCTGCCTTCTTTGGAATTGGAATTATTATATTCTTCTTGAAGTCCGGTGGTATTTCGCCTGTCTGCTACACTTTACACAGCAGATGGAAGAGTTTTGTCATGGCTGGCTCTCCCAAGGCTATCAGTAGTTCTGGCGGAATGTCATCTACTCCCTGGGCCTTGTTTTGTCTTACGGCTTTCACAGCTCTGTCAAATTTTTCTCGTTGATAATATCGCACATCTCATCTTCATTTATGTCCACTTGAATTTCTACGAGGGTTGCCGAGAAAGTAATGCACCGTATTTATTTTTTTCTCTCAGCCGAAAACAATGCTGCGAAAGCGAAACGTTAGGTATGTATTGTCTGAAGTCTCCCGAGCGATCGCGCGAAGTTCCCATCGCTACCGACGGATGGCGTAGCTGCAGCAAAGTTTCAAAATGGCGTCAGTACGTGATGTACGTTATAATATAATTTCTCACTGGAGAGAAAGAAAGTGTGGGGAACGTTCACAAACGCTTGTGCAAAGTCTATGGGGCATCTGCTGTCGACAGAAGTACAGTCTGTCGCTGGGCACAGAGGGTGAGGTCATCAGAAGGCGGTTCGGCGGAGCTCCACGATTTGCATCGGTCGGGGAGACCATCCACGGCTGTCACACCTGACATGTTACAGCGAGTTTCCACTTGTTTGGGCCATTAAAGGATGCCATTCGTGGAAGATATTTTGAGGACGATGAGGAGGTGACCCACACAGTGAAGCACTGGGTCCGCCACCAGGACAAGGATTGGTACCGACAGACCATACACACCCTTGTTTTGCGCAGGAGGAAGGCCTTAGAATGGGATGGAGATTACGTGGAAAAATAGTGTGTGTAGATAACACCTTTCTTTCGTGTGTGTAATTCTCATTTAGTTCAATAAAGAATTGCTGAAGAAAAAAATGCGGTGCATTACTTTCTGGGCAATCCTCGTATAATATTGCCTTCATACCCGTTGTATAGACCTTCTATACAGGGTGGTCCATTGATCGTAACCGGGCCAAATATCTCACGAAATAAGCGTCAAACGAAAAACCTACGGGAACAAAACTTGTCTAGCTTGACGGGGGAATCCAGATGACGCTATGGTTGTCCCACTAGATGGCGCTGCCATAGGTCAAACGCATATCAACTGCGTCTTTTTAAATAGGAACCCCCGTTCTTATTACATATCGTGTAGTACGTAAGGAAATATGAATGTTTTAGTTGCACCACTTTTTTCGCATTGTGATAGATGGCGCTGTAATAGGCACAAACATATGGCTCACAATTTTAGACGAACAGTTGGTAACAGGTAGGTTTTTTAAATTAAAATACAGAACGTAGGTACGTTTGAACATTTTATTTCGGTTGTTCCAATGTGATACATGTACCTTTGTGAACATATCATTTCTGAGAACGCATGCTGTTAGAGCGTGATTGCCTGTAAATACCACATTAATACAATAAATGTTCAAAATGATGTCCGTCAACCTCAATGCATTTGGCAATACGTGTAACGACATTCCTCTCAACAGCGAGTAATTCGCCTTCAGTAATGTTCGCACATGCATCCAGAATGCGCTGACGCATGTTGTCAGGCGTTGTCGGTGGATCACGATAGCAAATATCCTTCAACTTTCCCCACACAAAGCAATCCGGAGACGTCAGATCCGGTGAACGTGCGGGCCATGGTATGGTGCTTCGACGACCAATCCACCGGTCATGAAATATGCTATTCAATACCGCTTCAACCGCACGCGAGCTATGTGCCGGACATCCATCATGTTGGAAGTACATCGCCATTCTGTCATGCAGTGAAACATCTTGTAGTAACATCGGTAGAACATTACGTAGGAAATCAGCATACATTGCACCATTTAGATTGCCATCGATAAACTGGGGGCCAATTATCGTTCCTTCCATAATGTCGCACCATACATTAACCCGCCAAGGTCGCAGATGTTCCACTTGTTGCAGCCATCGTGGATTTTCCGTTGACCAATAGTGCGTATTATGCCCGTTTGCGTTACCGCTGTTGGTGAGTGACGCTTCGTCGCTAAATAGAACGCTTGCAAAAAATCTGTCATCGTCCCGTAATTTCTCTTATGCCCAGTGGCAGAACTGTACACGACGTTCAAAGTCGTTGCCATGCAATTCCTGGTGCATAGAAATATGGTACGGGTGTAATCGATGTTGATGCAACATCCTCAACACCGACTTTTTTGAGATTCCCGATTCTCACGCAATTTGTCTACTACTGATGTGCGGATTAGCCGCGACAGCAGCTAAAACACCTACTCGGGCATCATCATTTGTTGCAGGTCGTGGTTGACGTTTCACATGTGGCTGAACACTTCCTGTTTCCTTAAATAACGTAACTATCCGGCGAACGGTCCGAGCACTTGGATGATGTCGTCCAGGATAGCGAGCAGCATACACAGCACACGCCCGTTGGGCATTTTGAACACAATAGCCATACATCAATACGATATCGACCTTTTCCGCAAGTGGTAAACGGTCCATTTCATCACGGATAATGTATCACGAAGCAAGTACCGTCCGCACTGGCGGAATGTTACGTGATACCACGTACTTATACGTTTGTGACTATTACAGCGCCATCTACCACAAAGCGAAAAAAGTGGTCCAACTAAAACATTCAAGAATATTGTGGTGGATTCTTTTATGTGTTTGTCTATTTTTTGTTTGTCTGTTGTCGATGTATCTTGCTCGCAGCAAAAGGTCGTTACAAAGTGATAAAATTGTCTCTGATAGTGCTGTTAAAAGAATTACTGTTTGTTGCGCGTATGAAGAGTCTTGGGAGAGACGGCTGGATATTTTTAGCAACTATTCATACATGAGATTGCAGGTTCGAGTGCTGTTGTCCACGTCTCTTCGCGTACACGTCGCATTCAATCTGAAACAATTCTGCAATTTCATTACTTCCAGAAACACTAATAAAGGTCGTGACGCTCACCTATGTTCTCATGAAATAATAGCGGTTTATTGTGTCTCTTGTACAATTCTCCACATAACATCAAAAGAAGCGAACAGAAAACTCTAGTTACCCTTAGTTACGAGTAAACCACACACAAAGTAATATTCCGAGTCAACGATATAATTATCATAGAGTCTCTCAGATAACGTCTTTGCCACTTAGCTTTCTCACAGTCGATTCAGTACATTACATATTAATTACACTACAATATTTAATAAAAATGGGGGTTCCTATTTAAAAAAAACGCAGTTGATTCCGTTTGACCTACAGCAGCGCCATCTAGCGGGCCAACCATAGCGCCATCTGGTTTCCCCCTTCAAGCTAGATGAGTTTCGTTGTTTGTAGTTTTTTCGTTTGATGCTTATTTCGTGAGATATTTGGCCCAGTCACTATCAATGGACCACCCTGTATACTCCTTCCATCTTTAAACATTCACTTCTTTAGAAAATTGCAGCCTGGAGATTATCGTCACTTTCTTTCAGACTAGGCTTTTACACAGTTACCTTTGTCTCACATAGCTGTTGTTTATTCCGCATCCCTTCTAACAAATGCGAACCAGCAAGTGGTGGAGACTGTGCGTGCAGTCCGCAGTCGCGGCTGGACTCCCCGCGCCGCGCCGAGGCATACTTAGGCGTGATCGCGCGTTCGGCGAAACGCGACTCCGCCAAAAGCGACGCTGGTCCTAGGTTATGGTCTGCGGCGTGCCAACGCCCAGCAGCCGACAGCCGGGCGCCTAAAAATAGCGGCGGCAGATCCACGCCTGCAGCCGCGAACACAGCTCAGCACACCACGTGCCCGCCCGCCGTCCGGTGCGAAAACAGCGTGCCGCAGTTCACACCGCACGCGAATTCAGGCGCGGCCGCTTCTGCGTTTTCCGGGTACCGGTGAAGAAACGTCTCGGACTGCAACCGATTAGTATCGCCACAGTCAGTGGAAGGTGGGCGTTACGCTCACCTAGACATGCCATCTACGAGGGTCGTTCGATAAGAAATGAAACATGTTTTCTTGGCCAATTTCGGTTGAAAAAAAATGCGGGACGTGGAACGTCGTGCAATAATCCTGCTTCAGTTTCATAAGTACGAATAACTGGCGGCTGTGATGTACGATATAATATCCACGATATATATATTTTTTATTACGAGTGTAATATGAACGGGTCTAGCGGTTCTGGCGCTGCAGTCCGGAACCGCGGGACTGCTACGGTCGCAGGTTCGAATCCTGCCTCGGGCATGGGTGTGTGTGATGTCCTTAGGTTAGTTAGGTTTAAGTAGTTCTAAGTTCTAGGGGACTTATGACCTAAGATGTTGAGTCCCATAGTGCTCAGAGCCATTTGAACCATTTTGTAATATGAACGTGTGGAAAACTACGTAACTCAATAATATTCATTCAATTATGTAATTATTTCTTAAAAATATAATTATGTAAAACAGAGACAATATTTGTTTCACATTCTTTGTTAATCTATGTCATTCTTTTCTTTTGTTTTTCACCCATTGTCGTCTTCTTCTGATGTACGTCGCTGACGCAAGACGCGAATCGATTTGATGTCTGTTGAATGAAAAACATTTAATGTAAAACTATTGTACTTTTATGTTCATTTGCTGGTAAAAACAAATAGAGCCAAATGCGTTAATACTATTTATGATTAATTAATGAAAATTCACTTCCTCTTTTAATTATAATTTTGTATTAATTGTTTTATCATAGCTGCAAGAAGCGCAGCCATTGTTAGTTGCGATTATATAGCAAGTTCGTCTGTACTTCTAGTTGAAAATTGTTGTGGCGTGACAAGCTAGTCACGCCACACTGAGGAGGAAGCCGAAAGGCACGCGTACACACACGCCGACTGGCGTCAAGTCTGGAACAGGATACGTTATGACTGCTATAAAGAAAATACGTAGCTTTGGAATATACTTAACTTTTAATGCTTCCTTTGGTACATCTCTCTTGACTATACAAATGAGACTCGTAAGATACATGCACTGATACAATTGGCGCCTTGCTAAGTCGTAGCCATTAACTTAGCTGAAGGCTATTCTAACTGTCTCTCGGCAAATGAGAGCAAAGGCTTCGTCCGTGTAGTCGCTAGCAACGTCGTCGTACAACTGGGGCGAGTTCTCGTACGTCTCTCGAGACCTGCCATGTGGTGGCGCTCGGTCTGCGATCACACAGTGGCGACACGCGGGTCCGACATGTACTAATGGACCGCGACCGATTTAAGCTACCACCTAGCAAGTGTGGTGTCTGGCAGTGACACCACAAAAATAGCATGGGTTTCTGTTAAACTAATTTGCAAAACAATTTAATAATTTTTTATTGGTGGCATCAATTTAAATGATTAATTATTTATTGAGCAAAGGAAAATCTTAATTAAAAAAGAAATCCTTTATCTTTTGTTGGCCGCCATCTTAACTTTTATCACAGCGGCAAATTTAAATTACTTGAAACTGCAAACAATATTCCGATTTGTAAGAAATAAATGTGCATCGGTGGTACAGAACGCTATTTATAAAAGAAAAAATTAATCGAATCAGACTGCTTTTTCTAAGAACAGTGCTGATGGTATTTATTGTTGAACAAGATTTCATTGCTGATGTATGAGGCCAACATTAAACTACGCACGAATCACGGAGAAAAATATTTCTGCTAGCATACGTCAGTGTTGTGTGCGGGTGGTATTCTGTGGTTCCTTTTCATGATCAATTTGCTAAGAATAATTAAATCCATCGAAGACAAAAATTATAAAAGCTCTGATGTACGATCTGTAATTTTAGTGGTATGAACACAACTTACAGGCAACATTATTACACTACGTCAGGTGGAATTCTTGTGCAATTTGAACAAAATAATTATCCGGGAGAAGTTATAGTATGAGTAATGCATTATACATGTGTATAATATTGTCAGTATCATTTACAAAATCAAATCAATGCAGCTGCTAAATAACAGAGTGAATTCAAACCGCAAAATACCATAGAGTATCGTATCATCCATATTCATTGCATTTGTCCATGTTGATGATACGCAGAAACCGCCACAACAAGTAATGTATAAAAAGTTGTGCTAGGATGTTCGAGATGATAGAAGTACAGAGGCGGAGCTGAATGCGTTGTTTGTATTAATGTCGCCTGCAAGTGGTCAAAATTTACACTAATGTCAATTTAACACTTTCTCAGAGTAAATGGTTCATATTTTTTAGCATCTAATAAAAAAATCACATGCGTAGGCTATACTGTTGCACTTGGAATTCGTGGGTTCTGTAAGTAACACCACAAAACACAGCTACTTATGAGGCAATAACAAGATTTGCAAGAAATGTCGTAAAACGACTCACTCCTCACTACCAGTACAATTGGAACTTAAACATCACTTACTTAAAAAACACTCCTCGTATGAACTGCGTAAGTAAGTACCGTTGTGAATTTTCAAAAAGACGTGCCAAGATATCCCAATAATTTTATTTTTACATGAAAGCCTGTACCTTAATCTACTTTTCTACATAATTTCCGTCAATATTGAGGCACTTGTGATAACGTTGTACCAGTTTTTGAATACCATCCTCATAGATGTCTGCATCCTGACTTGTTAACCACTGCATCACCACTGTTTTGACTTCGTCATCGTCTTGAAGACGCTGACCGCCCAGGTGTTTCTTCAAGTGCAGGAACAGATGGTAGTCACTGGGCGCAAGATCGGGGCTGTACTGACGATAATCTAGAGTTTCCCATCGAAAAGATGTGATGAGATCTTTGGTCTGATTCGCCACATGCGGACGGGCAATGTCTTGCAGCAAAACGATGCCCTTGCTCAACTTCCATGGACTGTTGCTTTGATTCTGGTGTGACTTAGGCCACCCATGTGTCATCGCCCGTAACAATTTGGCTTCAGAAATCGTCACCGTCGTTGTGGTACCGCTCAAAGAAAGTCAATGCACTGTCTAAACGTTTCGTTTTGTGCACATCCGTCAACATTTTTGGTACCCAACGTGCGCACAATTTTCAGTAATTCAAGTGCTCAGTCACAATGCCATACAAAACACTACGAGAAAGATTAGGAAAGTCATCCCGCAAGGAGGGTCTGTTTCCTCTCACATCATTGTCCACTTCCTGCACCAAACTTTCATTAACGACCGAAGGACGCCCACTCCGTTGTTCATCGTGCACATTTGTGCGGCCATCTTTAAATGCTCTCACCAACTTTCTTACCATTCCATCACTCACTCATAATGTTTTCTCCGTAAACTGCACAGATCTCACGACGAATATCGATCGCTTTTAGGCCTTTAGCACTAAGAAATCTTTTAACAGTCCGTACTTCACAGTCGGCGGGACTCACGATTATCGGAGGCATCTTAAACACTCAGTAAAGGAAGAATCTGACTGTAATGGCGTCAGTGCGTAGATTAAGTTACAGGAGTTCATGTAAAAATAAAATTATTGAGATATCTTAGCACGTCTTTTTTTTTTTCAAAACGGTACTTACTTAAAAAACAACCCTCGTAGAATCAAGCAAGGGTCGTATGTTTTACCCTTTTCTACTTACGTCAAGTTCTGGTATGTAAATCAAGGTTTTTGTGCTAAAATACTAGCCAGGAACATTTATTCAGTATTTTAAGCATCTATTGCATCTTAGAGTACGCTGTTCGTTTTAAATATACTGAAATTTAAAAAGTTCGATTAATGGCGGATCAAATGGCGTCAGCGATAATCCTTTTCGCCTCTGCAGTAGCTGTGCTAAGTCCGCAGCTCGTGGTCGTGCGGTAGCGTTCTCGCTTCCCACACCCGGGTTCCCAGGTTCGATTCCCGGCGGGGTCAGGGATTTTCTCTGCCTCGTGATGACTGGGTGTTGTGTGCTGTCCTTAGGTTAGTTAGGTTTAAGTAGTTCTAAGTTCTAGGGGACTGATGACCATAGATGTTAAGTCCCATAGTGCTCAGAGCCATTTGAACCATTTTTGAGCTGTGCTAAATGGCAAATGGAGGTTATTATCTAATAAACGGATACACGTAGCTCAATGTTGCTTTGCAATGTATTAAGAAATATAACCATTATACAGTTACCACAGTACCGACCTATAAGTCCAGACAAGAACAATCGCTCTTATAACAAATGAAAGAAAAGTAGCTCAATACGTCGTACGAGCAGCAAGACCAAACCCAAAGAAGCAATAAAGGCCAACAGATAGAGACTCTAATTGTGAGTTGCTTTTTATACACTATTTAGAATGGCAGCGATTCTTATATGTCTGCTTGCATCTACATCTCTTTGATTGTCCTTCATATTATTAACATCTCACTTAACTATACAAAATATCGCTACATCAAAGTTTGTTCATTTTTATAAGTTTAAAAATATTGATTGTTAATTTTTAATGTCGATTTTTCTATATTTATTTATTTATTTTCGTTACAGCCATCTATGGGCTACGTTTACACAACTTCCCTCACTTTCTGAAGTTCTCTTTCTTCCTCTTTCGCCAGTACCCCTTCATCCGTTGGCTCACTCGTGCACGTTCTTCTGCCGAGAATACTCTGTTCTTCCCCATTTTCTCCTCGAAGAAATCCTTCACCTCCGCACCCTTTTCCCTAATGATCTGCCTGTTCACAATTTCTTCTGCCGTGATGCCGCATCTTTCTAGATCCCAGTGCACTTCTTTCACTCATGGAACTTGTGTTTTCCTGTTCTCCTGCAAGAGAATAATCTTTTTTGGCGAGCCTCTCTGATTCCATTCTTTTAACATGTCCATAGAAAGACAGTCTTCTTTTCTTCATTGTGGTGGTGATATTTTCAAATCACTGATAAAGTTCTTGATTTGATCTTAGGTAGAACGTAAACTCATTACATATTTTTCTGGGTCCAAGAATCTTTCTAAGCAATTTCCTCTCTTTCTTTTCCAAGTCTGAAAGTCCATTCCTGGCTATTGTCTCCGATGCATATAAAGATTCAGATTTGACGACTGTGCTGTAGTGTTGGAATTTGCCTGGTATCAGAGTGATTTAGATGTGTATGTGTTCTGACTCAATCTGAATGCTACTTCCATTTTTCTTGCCCGTTCTTGAATTGCTGCCTTTTCATTGTTGTTGGGAGTCAAAACCTCTCCTAGGTACTTGAACTTCTGAATTCTTTTGATGTCGCCATACTTGGTCTTCATTGTCCAGACTGGATCAGTGGCATTTATGTTCATATATTGTGTCTTCTCAAAAGATATTTGCAGTCCTGCTTTCACTGCTGTTTCCTTGAGGACTTCAATATGTTTAGTTGCAATTTGCAGATTCTCTGCAAAAAACACTATATCATCTGCAAAAGCGAGGCATTCTCATGTAAGGCCAGACTGTTGGCGACCTAGCCTGATTCCATTTGGAAAGTTGAACTGAGTCATTTCTGAGTTGAACTGAGCCAAGTTGAACTGAGTCATTTTCGCCATTCCCTGATAACTTTTTATAAAACACAGTAAAACAAGATCGGAGAGAGACTGTCTCCATGTCTCAAACCTGTTTGGATTTCAAAGGGATCTGAAAGTTCTCCTAAAACTTTAATTTGTGATCGGGTGGTCCATTGATAGTGACCGGGCCAAATATCTCACGAAATAAGCATCAAACGAAAAAACTACAAAGAACGAAACTCGTCTAGCTTGGAAGGGGAAACCAGATGGCGCTATGGTTGGCCCGCTAGATGGCGCTGCCATAGGGCAAACGGATATCAACTGCGTTTTTTTAAATAGGAACCCCCATTTTTTTTACATATTTGTGCAGTACGCAAAAAAATATGAATGTTTTAGTTGGACCACTTTTTTCGCTTTGCAATAGATGGCGTTGTAATTGTCACAAACGTATAAGTACGTGGTATCAAGTAAGATTCCGCCAGTGCGGACAGTATTTGCTTCGTGATACATAACCCGTGTTAAAATGGACCGTTTACCGATTGCGGAAAAAGTCGATATCGTGTTGATGTATGGCTATTGTGATCAAAATGCCCAACGGGCGTGTGCTATGTATGCTGCTCGGTATCCTGGACGACATCATCCGAGTGTCCGGACCGTTCACCGGATAGTTAAGCTATTTAAGGAAGCAGGAAGTGTTCAGCCTCATGTGGAACGTCAACCACGACCTGCAACAAATAATGATTCCCAAGGAAGTGTTTTAGTTGCTGTCGCGGCTAATCCGCACATCAGTAGCAGACAAATTGCGCGAGAATCGGGAATCTCAAAAACGTCGGTGTTGAGAATGCTACATCAACATCGATTGCACCCGTACCATATTTCTATGCACCAGGAATTGCATGGCGACGACTTTGAACGTCCTGTACAGTTCTGCCACGGGGCACAAGAGAAATTACGGGACGATGACATATTTTTTGCACGCGTTCTATTTAGCGACGAAGCGTCATTCACCAACAGCGGTAAAGTAAACCGGCGTAATATCCACTATTGGGCAACGGAAAATCCACGATGGCTGCGGCAAGTGGAACATCTGCGACCTTGGCGGGTTAATGTATGGTGCGGCATTATGGCAGAAAGGATAATTGGCCCCCAATTTATCGATGGCAATCTAAATGGTGCAATGTATGCTGATTTCCTACATAATGTTCTACCGATGTTACTACAAGATGTTTCACTGCATGACAGAATGGTGATGAACTTCCAACATGATGGATGTCCGGCACATAGCTCGCGTGCGGTTGAAGCGGTATTGACAGCATATTTCATGACAGGTGGATTGGTCGTCGAAGCACCATACCATGGCCCGCACGTTCACCGGATCTGACGTCCCCGGATTTCTTTCTGTGGGGAAAGTTGAAGGATGTTTGCTATCGTGGTCCACCGGCAACGCCTGACAACATGCGTCAGCGCATTGTCAATGCATGTGCGAACATTACTGAAGACGAACTATTCGCTGTTGAGAGGAATGTCGTTACACGTATTGCCAAATGCATTGAGGTTGATGGACATCATTTTGAGCATTTATTGCATTAATGTGATTTTTGCAGGTAATCACGCTGTAACAGTATGCGTTCTCAGAAATGATAAGTTCACTAAGGTAGACGTATCACATTGGAACAACCGAAATAAAATGTTCAAACGTACCTACGTTCTGTATTTTGATTTAAAAAAAAAACATACCTGTTACCAACTGTTCGTCTAAAATTGTGAGCCATATGTTTGTGACTATTACAGCGCCATCTATCACAAAGCGAAAAAAAAATGGTTCAGCTAAAACATTCATATTTCTTTACGTACTACACGAATATGTAATAAAAAATGGGGATCCCTGTTTAAAAAGACGCAGTTGATATCTGGTTGACCTACGGCAGCGCCATCTAGCGAGCCAACCATAGCGCCATCTGGTTTCACGCTTCAAGCTAGACAAGTTTCGTTCTTTGTAGGTTTTTCGTTTGACGCTTATTTCGTGAGATATTTGGCCCGGTCACGATCAATAGACCACCCTGTATAAATAGAAACCCACAATTAGAATCTCTATCTTTTGGTCTTTATTGCTCCTTTGGTTTTGATCTTGTTGCTCGTAATGAGCTACTTTTGTTTCGTTTGTTTCTATATACAGGGTGTTTCAAAAATGACCGGTATATTTGAAACGGCAATAAAAACTAAACGAGCAGCGATAGAAATACACCGTTTGTTGCAATATGCTTGGGACAACAGTACATTTTCAGGCGGACAAACTTTCGAAATTACAGTAGTTACAATTTTCAACAACAGATGGCGCTGCAAGTGGTGTGAAAGATATAGAAGATAACGCAGTCTGTGGGTGCGCCATTCTGTACGTCGTCTTTCTGCTGTAAGCGTGTGCTGTTCACAACGTGCAAGTGTGCTGTACACAACATGGTTTATTCCTTAGAACAGAGGATTTTTCTGGTGTTGGAATTCCACCGCCTAGAACACAGTGTTGTTGCAACAAGACGAAGTTTTCAACGGAGGTTTAATGTAACCAAAGGACCGAAAAGCGATACAATAAAGGATCTGTTTGAAAAATTTCAACGGACTGGAAACGTGACGGATGAACGTGCTGGAAAGGTAGGGCGACCGCGTACGGCAACCACAGAGGGAAACGCGCAGTTAGTGCAGCAGGTGATCCGACAGCGGCCTCAGGTTTCCGTTCGCCGTGTTGCAGCTGCGGTCCAAATGACGCCAACGTCCACGTATCGTCTCATGCGCCAGAGTTTACACCTCTATCCATACAAAATTCAAACGCGGCAACCCCTCAGCGCCGCTACCATTGCTGCACGAGAGACATTCGCTAACGATATAGTGCACAGGATTGATGATGGCGATATGCATGTGGGCAGCATTTGGGTTACTGACGAAGCTTATTTTTACCTGGACAGCTTCGGCAATAAACAGAACTAGCGCATATGGGGAACCGAAAAGCCCCATGTTGCAGTCCCATCGTCCCTGCATCCTCAAAAAGTACTTGTCTGGGCCGCCATTTCTTCCAAAGGAATCATTGGCCCATTGTTCAGATCCGAAACGATTACTGCATCACGCTATCTGGACATTCTTCGTGAATTTGTGGCGGTACAAACTGCCTTAGACGACACTGAGAACACCTCGTGGTTTATGCAAGATGGTGCCCGGCCACATCGCACGGCCGACGTCTTTAATTTCCTGAATGAATATTTCGATGATCGTGTGATTGATTTGGGCTATCCGAAACATACAGGAGGCGGCGTGGATTGGCCTCCCTATTCGCCAGACATGAACCCCTGTGACTTCTTTCTGTGGGGACACTTGAAAGACCAGGTGTACCGCCAGAATCCAGAAACAATTGAACAGCTGAAGCAGTACATCTCATCTGCATGTGAAGCCATTCCGCCAGACACGTTGTCAAAGGTTTCGGGTAATTTCATTCAGAGACTACGCCATATTATTGCTACGCATGGTGGATATGTGGAAAAAATCGTACTATAGAGTTTCCCAGACCGCAGCGCCATCTGTTGTTGAAAATTGTAACTACTGTAATTTCGAAAGTTTGTCTGCCTGAAAATGTACTGTTGTCCCAAGCATATTGCAACAAATGGTGTATTTCTATCGCTGCTCGTTTAGTTTTTATTGCCGTTTCAAATATACCGGTCAGTTTTGAAACACCCTGTATTATGTACGATTTATTGTTTTCATTACCCAAGGGATGCAACACGGCGTTATACGTAGGTTGTAACGAAGAGCTGTCATGCAGTTTGTTTTGGTGAAAAACCAGAGCACCACAGGCGCATGCAGAATGTCTACAGAGACCTGGCAGTGAACAAAAGCGCGGCGAGTCGTTGTGCGAGGCGTCTGTCATCACCGCAGTAGGTCGCGCCAACCTGTCAGATATCCTGCGTGCCCGCTGGCCGCACACAGCTGTGACTCCGGCACTGTTGCAACGTGCGGACACTTCCGTTCGAGGTTATCGACGGATCACAGTCAAACATCTCGCTGCTCAACTGGACGTCTCTGTTGGTAGTTCTTACACAGTCGTCCGGCAGTTGGGTTTCCTAAAGGTGTGAGCCCGCTGGGTTCCTCGCAGCCTGATAGACGAGCAAAAAGAACAAAGAAGAACAATATGCGCGTAAGTCCTTGCGCGTTACGAGGCTTTCTTTCTTAATTTCTTTCACTGGTGCCATGTCCCGCACTGACGCGGCATTGTTAGGAACGGATTTGGCAAGGTTAGTGGAAAGGGGTGGCCGGATGCCCTTCCTGCATCCACCCCGAACCCCCTGGGAAGGAATTAGTGTACCGCAACTGTCTGCGTCAAGTGTAATTAACGGAATAGTGCGAGCGTGTTCAGACGTCTGCGAGTCGTGTAACTGAGGCGGAATGTGGGGAGCAGCCCGGTATTCACCTAGAGGGATGTGGAGAACCGCCTATAAAGCCCCATCCAGGCTGGTGGCACACCGACCGACGACGGTAATCCGCCGGGCGATTTCGATCTGGGGCCGGTGCGCCTACCCGAGTCCAGGAAGCAGCGCATTAACGCTCTGGGCTAACCTGGCGGGTTGTGCGTTACGAGGCTGATAATGACAATTTTTTGTCGAACATCGTAACAGGCGATGAAACTTGCGTTCATCAACTTGAACGGGAAACGAAACAGCAATCCGCGCAATGGCGCCAAACCACCTGAGCCCGTAAAGTCATGGCGACGGTCTTCTGGGACTGGAAGGGGTTATTCTGTCTGACGTCCTCCCTCACGGAGCAATGATCAAGTCAGAAGTGTACTGTGCTACCCTCAGGGAACTGAAGAAAAGACTCCTGCGTGTTTGCGAGGACAAAAATACACACGAACTTCTCCTTCTCCATGACAAAGCAAGGCCTCTCACACGTCTGTGCACCCGAGAGGAGCTCACAAAACTCCACAGGACTGTTCTCCCTCATCCACCCTACAGCCCGCATCTCGCACCTTCCGAATTCCATCTGCTAGGCCCAATGAACGATGCATTCCATGGGAGGCAGTACGTGGATGAAGGAAAGGCTATTGATGCAGCAAAACATCAACCAGTAGAGTGGTACAATGCTGGCATACAGAACGGAGATCCGTACCTAAAGACTGGAAAATTGCTCAAGTCACACCAGTACACAAAAAGGGAAGTAGGAGTAATCCGCTGAATTACAGGCCTATATCACTAACGTCGATTTGCAGCAGGGTTTTAGAACATATACGTGGATGAAGGAAAGGTTATTGATGCAGCAAAACATCAACCAGTAGAGTGGTACAATGCTGGCATACAGAACGGAGATCCGTACCTAAAGACTGGAAAATTGCTCAAGTCACACCAGTACCCAAAAAGGGAAGTAGGAGTAATCCGCTGAATTACAGGCCTATATCACTAACGTCGATTTGCAGCAGGGTTTTAGAACATATACGTGGATGAAGGAAAGGTTATTGATGCAGCAAAACATCAACCAGTAGAGTGGTACAATGCTGGCATACAGAACGGAGATCCGTACCTAAAGACTGGAAAATTGCTCAAGTCACACCAGTACCCAAAAAGGGAAGTAGGAGTAATCCGCTGAATTACAGACCTATATCACTAACGTCGATTTGCAGCAGGGTTTTAGAACATATACTGTATTCGAACATTATGAAGTACCTCGAAGAAAACGATTTATTGAGTCATAATCAGCACAGACTCAGAAAATATCATTCTTCTGAAACACGACTAGCTCTTTATACTCATGAACTAATAAGTGCTATCGACAGGCGATGTAAAATTGATTCCATATTTTTAGATTTCCAGAAGGTTTTCGACACCGTTCCCCACAAGCGTGCCGGCCGCGGTGGTCTAGCGGTTCTAGGCGCTCAGTCCGGAACCGCGCGACTGCTACGGTCGCAGGTTCGAATCCTGCCTCGGGCATGGATGTGTGTGATGTCCTTAGGTTAGTTAGGTTTAAGTAGTTCTAAGTTCTAGGAGACTGATGACCACAGATGTTATTCCCATAGTGCTCAGAGCCATTTGAGCCATTTGAACTCACAAGCGCCTTCTAACCAAACTGCGTGCCTACGGAGTATTGCCACAGTTGTGCGACTGGATTCGTGATTTCCTGTCAGAAAGGTCACAGTTCGAAGTAATAGACGAGTAAAGCAGAAGTAATTTCCGGCGTTCCCCAAGGAAGTGTTATAGGCTCTCTATTGTTCCTGATCTATGTTAACGACATAGGAGACATTCTGAGTAGCCGTCTTAGATTGTTTGCAGATGATGCTGTCATTTATCGTCTTGTAAAGTCATTAGATGATCAAAACGACTTGCAAAATGATTTAGATAAGATATCTGTATGGTGCGAAAAGTGGCAATTGACTCTGAATAAAGAAAAGTGTGAAGTTATTCACATGAGTACTAAAAGAAATCAGATAAATTTCGATTACGCGATAAGTCACACAAATCTTAAGGCTGTAAATTCAACTAAATACTTAGGGATTACAATTACAAATAACCTAAATTGGAACGATCACATAGATAATATTGTGAGTAGAGCAAACCAAAGACTGCGATTCATTGGCAGCACACTTCGAAGGTGCAACAGGTCTACTAAAGAGACTGCTTACACCACGGTTGTCCGCCCTATTCTGGAGTATTGCTGTGCGGTGTGGGATCCGCATCAGGTGGAACTGACGGATGACCTCGAAAAAGTACAAAGAAGGGCAGCTCGTTTTGTATTATCGCGAAATAGGGGAGATAGTGTCACAGACATGATACGTGAATCGGAGTGGCAATCATTAAAACAAAGGGTTTTTCGTTGCGATGGGATCTTCTCATGAGATTTCTATCACCAGTTTTCTCCTCCGATTGCGAAAGCATTCTGTTGGCACCCACTTGCACAGGGAGAAATGATCACCACGATAAAATAAGAGAAATCAGGGCTCGCACTGAAAATTTTTCCCGCGTGCCGTTCGAGAGTGGAACGGTAGAGAGACAGCTTGAAGGTGGTTCATTGAACCCTCTGCCAGGCACTTTATTGTGAATAGCAGAGTAATCAAGTAGATGTAGTTTCAAAATTCTGTACAAAAAAATAAAAAATAAAAAATAAAAAACACTGCTCAGAATGTCGTCAAATTTGAAAGGAACATATCGAAAAAGGGGGAAACGTTATGGAAAGAAAAAAAAATTGACGAAAATTTTACCACTAGACGGCGGTATAAGCGGCAGAATGTAAAGACGCAGGGTATGCGGCTGTTCGGTGTGCGTCTTGACTGAATGCACCACCGTGCAAGGCTGGTAAAGGTCTTACACAATAACGGTGACTGTGCACCAGTAGCTCTGCGGAAGTTCCGGACTTTCAAGTGTATGAAAAAGGTGTTGGTCCGATGTCTGCCGAGGGTCTGGAGAAAATGATTACAAAATTTGAAACTACACGTTCTTTTGAAGTGTAATGGACAGAAGTTGCATCATACTGACCTGCCAGTAACACGAACGTTTGCTCTAAAATTTCTTGCTCACATGGAAGTGGACAACGAGTGTCCAACATCCTGTGGCCAGACGAAGTCCCTTTTCCTTTCCAAGGACATGTCAATACGCAGAATTTCAGAATATGGGCAACGGAATACCTCCTTGTAAATCCACTGCTACCATTTCATTCTGCAAAGGTAACTGTGTGGTTCAGGCTGACTGCATAGTTTATTATAGGGCTATATTTGTTTGAAGAGATGTGTCCTGGCGGTCCTGTTACCTCTAGTGCAGGGCTTCACAACATACGTGCTCGCGGAGCAAGCTGTGAGCAGCAAGGCGCGAGCACGGAGCAGCGCGAGCACGCTACCCCCACTACCGGACCAGAGCGGAGAGTGGGGAGAGTCACGTGGGGCACACAACAGCTGCCGCCAGTTAATGTAAATCCGCGGCCACCTGCAGGGATATCACTCACGAATTATTACTGCGACAAATGAAACAAATAAAGGAGAATGTACACATGCCACATAATTTTATTAGCGTAGTGTATGCCTCTACATTCGCATTAATTTGAGAACTGTTACACAATAAAAGGTGTCACTGAAGTGTGGGATTCTTGGTTATCTTGTACTTTTTGCCTTTTACAATTGCGTCTATGTTCGGAGTAATTGTTCTTGTGCATTTTAGGCGCAGCGTGCAGTTTAAATTTCGATCAGACAATGCGTTTCTCAGGCGTGTCTTGTTACATTTCATTGCAGAGAACAGTTGTTCACAAACATACGTGGAACCGAACATTGATATTATTGTTGCCGCCAGTTTGTGCAAATGAGGAAATCTATCCTGAGGGAAGTGTCTGTAGAATTCCAAAATGTTTTTCTTGTTCTGAAATTTGTCTCTGTATTCTCTGTCACACTGCAGGTCAATAATTTCTTGCTGCAGCTCAGGACGAATCTCTTAAATATTCGCTGAATATGGAGAGAACAGATCAAAATCACTGTCTAGTGCTGTCAGATCGTGAAAGTGCTGATCAACTAAACTATGTGAATAACGTTCACAGTCTTTGTGAACATCTTGCATGGATGATAATTTAGGAAAATGAGCTAGGTTTCCTGTTTCCAGCTGACTCACCCAAAGTGTCAATTTCATTTTAAAAGCTCGTATTCGATCTATGAAATGAGTAATTAGCAGATCTTTACCTTGTAGTAAAATGTTCAAAGCATTCAGATGGCTAGTTATATCTGCTAAGAACGCGAGATCACATTCAAATATGCGCGCGCATTTCCCCTCCCTCCCCTCCCTCCCTACTCCGCGACGTTGCACCTGCTCGCGAGCACGTGCCTGAGCAGACGCGAGTACTCGCGCTCAAAACCGGCTAGTTGTTAAGCCCTGCTCTAGCGTAAATGTTGTGAGAGTCTGTTGCGCACCAACGTCACTCCTACCTTTCGACAGCACGGATGTGTGTGGGTCATATTTAAGCAAGATGACGCTTCTCTGCGCATTGCACAGCCAAGGAACCAGCTGGTGCAGAGACATTTTGGAAATGCTAGAATTATCGTCTGTCATTTTCCCTACTGCATACCAGTGCAGATCACTTGATCGTAATCCGTGTGACTTCTGTCGGTGGGGTTATGTGATGCGATTACGAACGAAGCTAAATTGAAAACACGCGTTGCGCAACCCATTCTGAACGTAACCCCTCACACACTGATCTACTGTTGAGCTTGCTGTTTCTCAGTTTCAGTTTGTGGCAGAAAACGGCGGAGAGCATATTGAACACGTCTAGCGCCAGTTTCACTACAGTTAAAAATCGATTTCATTGTAGTTTTTATGCGGCTTTTGTCGCCAGGGCGCTTAAAAATCGATTTTTCCCATCCGATACGGTACGACCTTTGGATGGGCGCACCAAACTTACACTGGCACGACTGTTAAATGCCATACTTGTGGGGTCATGCACGTTGCACTGTACGGTCGGTTTCATTTGCACCTCACACAATAGCCGTCGCATTGTAACTCTGACGTTCGTAGACGTATCCATTTGCGTTATCACACTTACAGTGCCATCTAGTGGGAAAATTTTCGTTAAGAGTATTTTTGTTTCCATAATGTTTCCCCCTTCTTCGATAATACTCCGTTCACATTAGACATTCCAAGCAGTGGTTCGCTTTTTTCAGTGTTTTGGAACTGGAGCTTTAACTGTACTCACCCTGTTCGATAGCAATGGCATTTTTCTAGTCTGATTGTTGTACAAAGTTTCAACGTAGGTTTTAACACCAAAACCCAAAATGCAATTTTACTATATTCCCCCTCCAAAAGCATCCGACCTTTAATAAACCAAGGCCCTAAAAGTGATAAAGAGATTAATGTCAACAATTTTTCCAACTCTGAAGTCCAATGCGTTACTAGTAATTCTGTTTCCAGTCATACCTTAGAAAGTTGGTGTAAATTAAATTCTTAGGTAATCATTTTAATTTAATTTTAGAGTTTCATATGAAATACTAAGCCCATGTTTGACCGCCATATCACCTGATTATGAGAGAAGATAACGCCGAAGACACTCCGGTCTTGTAAGTACCTAACCACTCTCACCTTAAAGGTACCAATCTGGGTACTGGTTTTTTTGTTTTTTTCGGGAAACATTTATTAATAAAATATTAGGTTATAATTTTGAAGGGAATTCTGTGAGGTCTGAAGTGAAATATCAAACTTCAGTATCTATTAGCCAATTTGTACCATAATTACATTAGTTTAATTATTATAATTTAAACGGTGCCTGGGCACATACCATCGGCAGAAATTACTCACTAATCTGTAGACATTGATTCAGGTAACTCAAAAATTATTCAATAACAAATTTTAAAAACTTTAATGATTGGTGTTGCTAAGTAGCATAGCATATTAATATAACTCCAGAATTAATACACTAAATGAAAAATTAAAATAGCAAATGTGAAACACTAAAAGATTTAAAGTTAAAACTTAAAATCAGAACGTTCTCGGAAGTCCTGGGATTTCCTCGACTGGTTTCTTATGATGACTGATAACGATAGCCGGCCGGAGTGGCCGACCGGTTCTAGGCGCTACAGTCTGGAACCGCGCCACCGCTACGGTCGCAGGTTCGAATCCTGTCTCGGGCATGGATGTGTGATGTCCGTAGGTTAGTTAGGTTTAAGTAGTTCTAAAGTTCTAGGGGACTGATGACCTCAGCAGTTAAGTCCCATAGTGCTCAGAGCCCTTTTTTTTTATAACGATAACAAGCAAAAATTGTCGAGATTATCGATTCCCGACATGGATGAACTGTCTACACACTTAATTAAATTTGTACGGAACCCTCAGGGCACAAGACTTACTCGCACTTGGCCCTTTTTTATCTTTTATAATTTTCGTAATCGGAAGAGGGGAAAAAAGAGGGCAACAACGATTGATACCTCGCGCGCAGAGCGTCTACGAATTCTTACGACAGCTACAGATGGCTCTGAGCACTATGGGACATAACTTCTGAGGTCATCAGTCTCCTAGACCTGAGAACTACTTAAACCAAACTAACCTAAGGACATCACACACATCCATGCACGAGGCAGGATTCGAACCTGCGACCGTAGCAGCAGCGCGGTTCCGGACTGAAGCGCCTAGAACCGCTCCGCCACTCCGGCCGGCGTACGACAGCTACAGCAAAGATTACTATTAACATAGACTACGAATGAAGGAAGGTTGGGTTTAACATCCCGCCGACATCGAGGTCATTATAGAGGGAGCACAAGCTCGGAATGTGTCAAGGATGGGGAATGAAATCGGCCATGTCCTCTCAAAGGAACCATCCCGGTATTTGCCTGGAGCGATCTAGGGATATTACAGGAAACCCAAACCTGAACGGCCAGGCGCTGGTTTGAACCGTCGTCTTCCCAAATGCGAGTGCAGTGTGCAAACCACTGCGCTACTTCCCTCGGTGCAGATTGCGAAATTCTACTCACTTGCTATTAGACTATCCGGTTGCATCCAACCTAACGGAGTGTAGTAAGGTTTGATGTGGTCATACAGTGGAATGTTGTACGCATTTCTTACTCAAACATTCGTAGGTATCTCGAATTGTGTGGAGTTTTCGTTATGCGTGTGCTGTTGGACTGCACCACAATACTAAAGATTTTATGCATTTTAATATAGCCTACATACATTAACATTTGAGACAATTATTGTGTTAATATCTGTATGAATATGTGATCAGTTTGCTTGACTTGTTACATACACTATTGGCCATTAAAAATGCTACACCACGAAGATGACGTGCTACAGATGCGAAATTTTACCGACAGGAAGATGATGTTGCGGTATGCAAATGATTAGCTTTTCAGAGCATTCACACAAGGTTGGCGCCGGTGGCGACACCTACAACGTCTCGATCCCTGTGTCAACAGATGGGGACGTTTGCAATACAACAACCATCTGCACGAACAGTTCGACGACGTTTGCAGCAGCATGGACTATCAGCTGGGCGAACATGGCTGCGGTTACCCTTGACGCTGCATCACAGACAGGAGCGCCTGCGATGGTGTACTCAACGACGAACCTGGGTGCACAAATAGCAAAACGTCATTTTTTCGGATGAATCCAGGTTCTGTTTACAGCATGATGATGGTCGCATCCGTGTTTGGCGACATCGCGGTGAACGCACATTGGAAGCGTGTATTCGTCATCGCCATACTGGCGTATCACCAGGCGTGATGGTATGGGTGTGCCATTGGTTACACGCCTCGGTCACCTCTTGTTCGCATTGACGGCACTTTGAACAGTGGGCGTTACAATCCAGATGTGTTACGACTCTTGGCTCTACCCTTCATTCGATCCCTGCCAAACCCTATATTTCAGAGGGATAATGCACGACCGCATGTTGAAGGTCCTGTACGGGCCTTTCTGGATACAGAAAAAGTTCGACTGCTGCCCTGGCCAGCACATTCTCCAGATCTCTCGCCAATTGAAAACGTGTGGTCAATGGTGGCCGAGCAACTGGCTCGTCACAATACGCCAGTCATTACTCTTGATGAACTGTGGTATCGTGTTGAAGCTGCATGGGCAGCTGTACCTGTAGACGCCATCCAAGTTCTGTTTGACTCATTGCCCAGGCGTATCAAGGACGTTATTACGACCAGAGGTGGTTGTTCTGGGTACTGATTTCTCATGATCTATGCACCCAAATTGCGTGAAAATGTAATCACATGTCAGTTCTAGTATAATATATTTGTGCAATGGATACCCGTTTATCATATGCATTTCTTCTTGGTGTAGCAATTTTAATGGCCAGTAGTGTAATTCTGAGAAAACTGAGAATCGCTTCACTTGGGATCATTGAACTCAACTTTAAAACTATGCATATGATTTCAGATGTAAAAAATAAACTGATTTCTGATGAGTTCCCCATACAGAGTATTTCTGTTCCTGGGTACATGGAACGAACAATGTGTCTAACACACTGTCATTCACATTAATGTTATCTCGTGTCAAAAGCCTGAATAACCACCTTTTGCGGAGTAGACCGCCGCCAGACTTGCAGGAAGAGGTTCAGTGAGGCTGCAGAAGAAGTCGACAGGCATGTGGAGCCCTGCCAACTCCAGCGCTGTGGCTAGATGCGTTAGGTATCTTGGTCGAAAATCCACGGCGCGAACAGCCCGACCGAGGTTGCCCCAAGCGATTCTCGATTGGGTTAAATGCGTGGAGTTTGGTGGCCAGGGGAGTACAGTAAAGTCATCCAGTTGCTCTTCGAACCACGCACGTACACTACGAGCTGTGACACGTTGCGTTCTCCTGCTGGTCGATGGCATCATGCCGAGGAAAGACATACTGCATCTAGAGATGGATGCGTAGTTGTGTTGATCCACTGTGTCTTCCAGAATGACGAGATCACCCAGGGAATGCTACGAAAGTATTCACCAGACCATAACGTCCCTCCTACATCCTGAACCCTTCAGACGACTATTGTAAGGCCGTTCATGCCGAAGGGCGTCTGCCCGATGGATCATAAAAACGTGATTCATCTGAAAAGGCCACCTGTCACCATTCAGTGGACGTACAGTTGCGGTATTGGCGTGCAAATTCCAGCCTTCGTCGCCGACGGACAGCAGTCTGCATGGGAGCACGAACCAGGCACCTGCGGCGGAGGTCCATACGCGACAACTTTCGCTGAACGGTCGTTGAGGAGACACTGTTGGTAGCGCCTTAGTTGATGTAAGCGGTCAGTTGCTCAACGCGCGTCTATTCGCCAGTGCACATCTCCGCAGCCGTCGTTCGCTCTGTAATCTGTGGGCCGTGGTGCACCGCAGATGCCTCGGCGCCTGTTCTGGATAGCGCCATTTTGCCATGCAGGATATACACTACTGGTCATTAAAATTACTACACCAAGAAGAAATGCAGATGATGAACGGGTATTCATTGGACTAATATACTACGATAGAACTGACATGTGATTACATTTTCACGCAATTTGGGTGCATAGATCCTGAGAAATCAGTACCCAGAACAACCACCTTTGGACGTAATAGCCTTGATACCCCTGGGCATTGAGTAAAACAGATCTTGGATGGCGTGTACAGGTACAGCTGCCCATGCAGCTTCAACACGATACCACAGTTCATCGAGAGTAGTGACTGGCGTCTTGTGACGAGCCAGTTGCTCGGCCACCATTGCCCAGACATTTTCAATTGGTGAGAGATATGGGGAATGTGCTGGCCAGGGCAGCAGTCGAACATTTTCTGTATCCAGAAAGGCCCGTGCAGGACCTGCAACATGCGGTCGTGAATTATCCTGCTGAAATGTAGAGTTTCGCAGGGATCGAATGAAGGGTAGCGCCACGGGTCGTAACACATCTGAAATGTAACGTCCACTGTTCAAAGTGCCGTAAAAACCAACAAGGGGTGACCGAGACGTGTAACCAATGGCACCCCATACCATCACGCCGGGTGATACGCCAGTATGGCGATGACGAATACACGCTTCCAATGTGCGTTCACCGCGATGTCGCCAAACAAGGATGCGACCATCATGATGCTGTAAACAGAACCTGGATTCAACCGAAAAAATGACGTTTTGCCATTCGTACACCTAGGTTCGTCGTCGAGTACACCATCGCAGGCGCTCCTGTCTGTGATGCAGCGTCAAGGATAGCCGTAGTCATTGTCTCCGAGCTGATAGTCCGTGCTGCTGCAAACGTCGTCGAACTGTTCGTGCAGATGGTTTTCTTGCAAACATCTCCATCTGTTGACTCACGCATCGAGACGTGGCTGCACGGTCCTTTACAGCCATGCGGATAAGATGCCCGTCATCTTGACTGCTAGTGATACGAGGCCGTTGAGATCCAGCACGGCGTTCCGTATTACTCTCCTGAACCCACCGATTCCATATGCTGCTAACAGTCATTGGATCTCGACCGACGAGAGCAGCAATGTCGCGATACGATAAACCGCAATCTCGACAGGCTACAATCCGACCTTTATCAAAGTCGGAAACGTGATGGTACGCATTTCTCCTCCTTACACGAGGCATCACAACAACGTTTCACCAGGCCACGCCGGCCAACTGCTGTTTGTGTATGAGAAATCGGTTTGAAACTTTCCTCATGTCAGCACGTTGTAGGTGTCGCCACCGGCACCAACCTCGTGTGAATGCTCTGAAAAGCTGATTATTTGCATATCACAGCATCTTCTTCCTGTCGGTGAAATTTCGCGTCTGTAGCACGTCATCTTCGTGGTGTAGCAATTTTAATGCCCGGTAGTGTACTTTAAGCACGGCGGCACACGATCAGTTTACAACCTAGTCGTTTTGGAACTTCTTGGATCCTTGCCCCGAAACCAATGATCACGCCCTTTCGGACGCAACGGAAATCGGTCCGTTTACGCATTGCGACAGCGAAAGTTTCCCCCTCTTTCTCCGACACGATCTACTCTCCACTGCTAGTGCTACCACCTGCCGATGTTGACGTCGAACATAGGCGGTGGTCACGTTAATGGACAGTTACGTATTCTCGTTTTAATACGACTTTTCTTGGGCCGTAAGCAACTTTATTTCCTATTCTTTTTTTTTTTATTTACACTGAAATGAACTCGTACCCATTAGAGAATACAAACCTGTTACCCAGGAAATTTATGGCTGGGGGTCAAGTTCTGAGCTCGCCTGCGTACGTTGTTTTGAAATCGAACAGTTTTATCTTTCACGGAGTGGAAGTTACAGGCTTAATGCCGCAGCTTAAGTCGGGTCACGATTCTCTTCTATTCTGGGATTGGGCTTAGCTGCGCCGCGGGAACCCGGAAGTGGCTCCGAGACTCACGCGATATACGGAGCAGCTGTGTTTGCTACGCGCTCACTAGATTCTCGTCTACACCGGAACGAACCTCCGAGACGTAAACAGAATTAAAGCTGTGGGCCGAAGCTGCACCGAGTAAGACCGATTAGCGATGCGACTTGTCTTCACAGAAACGCACTCGTTCTTTGTGTATCGTGTGAGTCAGCGCCGCGGATTTAAAACAGCAATGCGAAACGCAGAGACACGCCGTTAACTGTGTTGGCTTGTAGGTCCGTACAACATCCAGGTACTTTAGCAATCTTTTTTTTTTACAGTCGGGAGTGATTGGATTAAATAAACAGCATTTTCTCGGCCAGATGTGATGAAATTAACTAACATCACCTTGTGGCCGAAATTCGACAAAGTGTGCCGTTGTCATAAAAGTATGACTCCACATAACATGGAGAACGATCGTACGTAAATGTCATTGGACCTGATCTAAGATACAACAAGTGCACTTGCCCGCGAAAGACAAGGGTCTCGAGTTCGAGTCTCGGTCCGGCACACAGTTTTAATCTGCCAGGAAGTTTCAGATCGACGTTAGTACTACAACCTGTAAACACAGACTGCAGTTTACAACAGTAATGACGTTGTATACCAGGATCGTTCATGTCAGTACACAGTACGCTATCTGCGTTGGATTAGTTAGTATCCCAGCCGTTCCACTTAAGTGTTCGTCGGGATTGACTATCCTGCAGTCTTACTAACAACACTCAGAGATATCAGACCGATTTTCGCTTTTAACTTTCCACTCAATCGTTTCCGGACCAGGGTGCCTCAGTGCCTTACCTCAAATTGATACATTTCTTCTTTTCCATCATCCCCGAAAGATTGTAACACCATCACGGAATCACCCTGTATGTTTCACAAGACACTGTACAGCACTTGTCGGAGGACACATCGTACCAGTATTATCGATTGTTTTTCCTATTCCATCCGCGATGTAAAATGAATGACTGCATGTCTCTGTAAGTGCCCTAATTTCTCTAATCTTATTCTCATGATCGCTACGCGGGATAGACGATGGTGGCAGAATACTGGACGCTTAGTCTTTTTTCGAATAAAGGTTCTTTGATACACACAACAGGTTTTCGCGAGAACTACGTCGTCTCTCTTCCAAGGTTTCCCATTTTAAGTTCCCCGAACATTTTTGAGGTACTGGCAGAAGTAAAGCTGTGAGGACGGGGCGTGAGTCGTGCTTGGGTAGCTCAGTTGGGAGAGCACTTGCCCGCGAAAGTCAAAGGTCTCGAGTTCGAGTCTCGGTCCGGCACACAGTTTTAATCTGCCAGGAAAGTTTCACATCAGCGTGACTCCGCTGCTGAGTGAAAATCTCATTCTGGAAACATCCCCCAGGCTGTGGCTAAGCCATTTCTCCGCAATATCCTTTCTTTCAGGAGTGCTAGTTCTGCAAGGTTCGCAGGAGAGCTTCTGTAAAGTTTGGTAGGTAGGAGACGAGGTACTGGCAGAAGTAAAGCTGTGAGGACGGGGCGTGAGGAGGAGGAAATTAGTGTTTAACGTCCCGTCGACAACGAGGTTATTAGAGACGGAGTACAAGCTCGGATTAGGGAAGGATGGGGAAGGAAATCGGCCGTGCCCTTTCAAAGGAACCATCCCGGCATTTGTCTGAAGTGATGTAGGGAAATCACGGAAAACCTAAATCAGGATGGCCGGACGTGGGATTGAACCGTCGTCCTCCCGAATGCGAGTCCAGTGTGCTAACCACTGCGCCACCTCGCTCGGTACGGGGCGTGAGTCGTGCTTGGGTAGCTCAGTTGGTAGAGCACTTTTCCGCGAAAGGCGAAGGTCCCGAGTTCGAGTCTCGGTCCAGCACACAGTTTTAATCTGCCAGGAAGTTTCATTTTTGTTATACTTTCGTATGGGCTACACCGACATGTTATTATCTTGGCAGTGCACCTGTGAATTAGTTCGACGTCTGTTATCGTACCTACTTACTACGGTCACAGCATTGGAACAACACACTACAATTGGTCGCATTTGAGGGTCACACAGACGAATGACGGATTCCAGGGATTCGTTGCATGTGATTTGCTCCAGTGGGTAGCTCGCATGGACACCGTCACACACGAGCAATTTGCTAAGCGATTTCAGCCAGTATTACGAATGCAACTGCGTCGAGAAGTTCTGCTGTGCGTTTAGCAGCAGTCGCAGCTGACCTCCGTATCCTTACGAACACTTGCAAAAAAGAAAAAAAGAAAGAAAAAAGGGAGGGTAACTGTAGGCTCCTTTACAGAATGTATTACATTTTTCATTGATGTCAAGAGGATCGTGTATGTCCTTCCAGTGTGCTAATGAAATTCGTTTTTCTTTTATTAGCCCTCAGTTCCTTTTTCGCAAGTCCCACGTCTTAACTTCAAGTATTTCCAAAATTTATTTTCCAATCTCGATGTGTGTATAACAGCGCTACTGATTACCATAAGTCTTGCTATAAATTGTAAAGGGAGAGTTAGATCAACAGAAATAACAAGGGACTTGAATAAAGCTGTACAATATATTTGCCTGAACATTTAAATTAAAATGTCCATTTAATATTACAGTATGTCATTCTGTTTGGAAGTTAAACGCTTTAACAAAGCGTATGATTCCTTTAGAAATAACTCAACATTTTCACGGGGAGTCAAATGTGTCCTTACTATTACTACGAACTTTCCACCAATTCTACTCCCATAGCACAAGCTTGAAAAATGCTGACCACCACAAAATTGGAGAGTGTATTACTTGTTAATACAAATGACGGAAGGAATTACCAGTGAGTTTCAAACTGCTAGCAGGGAACCTCCATGGTATACAATCACTGTAAAGAAACTTCTAAAGAAACAGAGATTACTTCAAAATAGGTTTAAAACTTCAATGACTAACGTAGCAGAATATTGTCCAATGGCATTTCACAAAATCCAAAAAAATTCTGTCGTATGTAAAGGCTGTTAGTGGCACTTAAGTTAGTGTCCCGTACCTAGCGAATGAGACGGGAAATGAAATTGAGAGTAGCAAAGCAAAAGCTCAGATGCTGAAATCCGTTTTCAAATGTTCCTTTACAAACGAAATCCCACGAGAACTACCCCAACTTAATCCACGTATCACTGAAAAGATGAATGAAATACGTTCTAATGGTGTTGAGAAAATCGTTAAAACTGAACAAAACTCCAGGCCCCGATGTAATCCCTGTCAGATTCTATACTGAATTTGCGGCTGAGTTAGCCCCTCTTTCAACTATAATCTATCGTAGATCCCTTGAACAAAAAACCGTAGCCAGTTCTTGGAAAAAAGCACAGGTCACACCCTTCTAAAAGAAGGATTGTAGAAGTGCTCCACAAAACAATATCCTTGGCATCGATTTGTTGTAAAATCTTAGAACATATTGTGAGCTCAAACATAATGAGGTATCTCGAACAGAATGACTTCCTCCCTGCCAGTCAGCTTGTATTCCGAAAATTTCGATTATGTGGAACCCAACGCGCATTTGTCTCACATGACATACTGAAAGCTTTCGATTAAGGCACCCAGGTAGATGCAGTACTTATTGATTTCCGAAAAGCATTTCACTCAGTACCACACCTACGCCTATTTTCAAAAGTACGATCATATGGAGTATCAAGTGAAATTTGTGACTGGACTGTGAACTTTTAGGTAGGGAGGACAGAGAACGTTATCTTGGATGGAGAATCATCGTCAGATGTAGACATAACTTTGAGTGTGCCCGAGGGAAAGGTGTGGGGACCGTTACTCTTCGTGTTGTATATTAAAGACCTTGCAGACAATAGTAATAGTAAAACCAGACTTTTTACGGATGATGCAGTAATCTATAGTGAAGTGCTACCTGAGAGAAGCTGCATAAACATTCAATCAGATCTTGATAAGATTTAAACATGGTGCAGAGATTGGCAACTAGTTCTAAATGTTCAGGAATGTACAATTTTGCACATCACAAAACCGAAAACCGTAGCTAGTATTATATTTTAATACCTTCAGCAGCTGACAGGCGTTGGGATATATCAATGGGAGCAGGTGAAAATGTGTCCGCCGACCGGGACTCGAACCCGGTATCTCCTGCTTACATGGCGGACGCTCTATCCATCTGAGCCACCGAGGGCACAGAGGAGAGTGCGACTGCAGGGACTATTTCACCCACGTCACCCGCGAGACCCACATTCTCACCTTTTATGTCCATACACTACATTCGTAGTGTCCCTACCCACACAGGAGATCCCGGGTTCGAGTCCCGGTCGGGGCACACATTTTCACCTGTCCCTGTTGATATATATAAACTCCTGTCAGCAGCTGGAGGTACACTACTGGCCATTAAAATTGCTACACCAAGAAGAAATGCAGATGATAAACGGGTATTCATTGGACAAATATATTATACTACGAGGGTCGGTCAAAAAGTAATGCCTCCCATTATTTTTCTACTTAAAGAAATTAAGTTAAGTGAAAAATTTGAATTTGGCGCCATTCCTCAAACCTTCTTCTGCAATCCACTGCAGTAGTAACTTTCTGTGTCAACAGGTGGCAGCACAGCAGAAGTTTGTAAGATGGCCGACATCGATGTTCGTTTGAGACAGCGTTGTGTGATTGAATTCTTGAATGCAGAAGGTGAAACGCCCATACGCATTCATGAAAGACTGAAGAAGGTGTATGGTGTTGTGACAGTGGATGTCAGCACTGTTAGACGATGGGTTCGTCGTTGTAAGGAAGCTGAAGGGCAAACACCGTTGACTGGCGAAAAGCGGAGCGGCAGGCCGGTGAGTGCAGTGACTCCACACAACATTCAGCAAGTTGATGACATCATTCGTGGTGACCGTCGGGTGACTGCAGATGAAGTGTGTCGCATTATTTCTCTTAGTAAAGGCAGTGTGATCACGATTATTAAACAACTGGGGTACTCAAAAGTTTGTGCACGGTGGGTTCCAAGAATGTTAACCGATCAGAATAAAGAGGCAAGGAAAACAATAGCCTCCCAACACTTGCAGTGCTTCCGTTTGGAGGGAGATGAGTTTCTGAAAAAAATTGTGACCGGGGACGAAACATGGGTGCATTTTTTTGAACCCGAATCAAAGAGGCAGTCAATGGAGTGGCGTCACACAAGCTCGCCGAGGAAGAAAAAATTCAAAACTGTGCGATCGGCAGGGAAAGTTATGGCAACAGTTTTCTGGGATACAGAGGGTGTGATTCTGGTTGATTTTTTGGAGCAGGGATGCACAATAAATTCTGTTCAATACGTCACAACCCTCAAAAAACTTAAAGCACGTCTTCAGCGAGTTCGCCCAACAAAATCAATGGCAGATGTTCTTCTTTTGCATGACAATGCAAGACCACACACCAGTCGTCACACCTCTGACAAGTTGGTAAAAATTGGATGGGAAGTTTTGCCTCATCCCCCATACAGCCCTGACCTGGCACCATCAGACTTCCATCTGTTCGGGCTACTAAAAGAAGCTCATCGTGGGATTCATTTTGAAGATGAGGAGGCCGTCAAAACATCCGTGCGTCAATGGCTTAGGAAGCAGAGCTGTGATTTTTACCGTGCTGGGATACATGCCCTTGTTCAAAGATGGACCAAAACTGTAGAGATGGGCGGAGATTACATTGAAAAATGACAAAATGATCCTCAATGTTGTGGTTTTCAACCTATGTAATTACATTTAAATTTCCTGACAATTAAACGTAGAAAAAAAAATAGGAGGCATTACTTTTTGACTGACCCTCGTAGAACTGACATGTGAATACATTTTCACGCAATTTCGGTGCATTGATCCTGAGAAATCAGTACCCAGAACAACCACCTCTGGCCGTAATAACGACCTTGATGCGCCGAGGCATTGAGTCAAACAGAGCTTGGATGGCGCGCACAGGTACAGCTGCCCATGCAGCTTCAACACGATACCACAGTTCATCAATATTAGTGACTGGCGTATTGTGACGAGCCAGTTGGTGAGAGATCTGGAAATTTGCTGGCCAGGGCAGCAGTCGAACATTTTCTGTATCCAGAAAGGCCCGTACAGGACCTGCAACATGCGGTCGTGCATTATCCTGCTGAAATGTAGGGTCTCGCAGGGATTGAATGAAGGGTAGAGCCACGGGTCGTAACACATCTGAAATGTAAGTCCACTATTCAAAGTGCCGCCATTGCGAACAAGAGATGACCGGGACGTGTAACCAATGGCACCCCATACCATCACGCTGGATGATACGCCGGTATGGCGATGACGAGTACACGCTTCCAATGTGTGTTCACCGCGATGTCGCCAAACACAGATGCGACCATCATGATGCTTAAAAAGAACCTGGATTCATCCGAAAAAATTACGTTTTACCATTCGTGCACCCAGGTTCGTCGTTGGGTACACCATCGCAGGCGCTCCTATCTGTGATGCAGCGTCGAAAGTAACCGCAGCCATGGTCTCCGAGCTGATAGTCCATGCTGCTGCAAACGTCGTCGAACTGTTCGTGCAGATAGTTGTTGTCTTGCAAACGTCCCCATCTGTTGACTCAGGGATCGAGACGTGGCTGCACGATCCGTTACAGCCACGCGGATAAGATGCATGTCATCTCGACTACTAGTGATACGAGGCCGTTGGTATCCAGCCGGCGTTCCGTATTACCCTCCTGAACCCACCGATTCCATATTCTGCTAACAGTCATTGGATCTCGAACAACGCAAGCAGCAATATCGCGCGATAAACCGCAATCTCGATAGGCTACAATCCGACCTCACCACAGTCGGACACGTGATGGTACTCATTTCTCCTCCTTACACGTGGCATCACAACAACGTTTCACCAGTCAACGCTGGTCCACTACTGTTTGTGTATGAGAAATCGGTTGGAAACTTTCCTCATGTCAGCTCGTTGAAGGTGTCGCCATCGGCGCCAACCTTATGTGAATGCTCTGAAAAGCTAATCATTTGCATATCACAGCATCTTCTTCCTGTCGGTTAAATTTCGCGTCTGTAGCATGTCATTTTCGTGGTGTAGCAATTTAATGACCAGTAGTGTATTAATATATAATTCCAATTTCGTTCTAGACGGCTGCAGGGTATCAATGGTGTCTGTTCTTTCGGACATGTCCGAAAGATCAGACACTATATCCATATAAATATAAAAACGATAGAATCCTATGACTATAATGTCAATAAGTTGGGATCGGCTGACTCATACAAATACCTGGGTGCAACACTTTGGAGGGAAATGATAGAATACTGAGGAAGCACAACAACGCACAAAAGAGATTGCTTACAAATCACTCGTGCGACCCATCCTAGAATATTGCTCAAGTGTGTGCGACCCGCACCAGATATGGCTAACAGGGGATATTGAACGTATACAGAGGAGAGCAGGACGAATGACCACAGGTTTGTTTAATCCTTTGGAGAGTGTCACAGAGATACTGAAGGAACTGAAATGGCAGACTATCCCGAGAAAGTCTATTAACAAAGTTTCCAGAACCGGCTTTAAATGATTAGTCTAGGGATATACTACAACCCTCTACGTATCGCTCACACAGGGATCGTGAGGATAAGATTAGATTAATTACTGCACGCGCAGAGGCTTTCAAACAATCATTCTTCCCGCGCTCCATATGTAAATGGAACAGGAAGAAACCCTAGTAACTGGTATAATGGGACGTATCCTCTGTCATGCACCTCACGTTGGTTTGCAGAGTATAGATGCAGATGTTGATTTAAAAAGAATGGGACACTATGGTCGAGCAGCTCCTCATAATCCGCACATTTCTGCAGTCAGTGCCAAGCGACGCTTGAAGCGGTGTAAAGAGCGATAGCACTGGACAATAGATAACTGGAAAAGAGTGATTGGAGAGGTGAATCACGCGTTACCCTGTGCTAGTTGCATGGAAGGGTTTGGGTTTAGCGAACGTGCCTGGAGAATGTTGCGCACCATCACGTGTAGTGCCACACTGAAATACGGAGGAGGTGGTGTTATGGTATGAGGTTTTTTTCGTGGTTAGGGTGTGATCTCCTTCCTTGAGGGAACGCTAAAAGCAGAAGGATACGTACACATTTTACTGCACTGTGTACCGAGTACAATAGAGGAACATTTCGGAGACGACAATTGTTTGTATCGGCATGACCACATACCCTGTCATAAAGCAGCATCCGTCAGGCAATGGTTTGTGGACAACAACATTTCTGAAACAGGCTGGAATGCTGAAAGTCCCAACCTGAACGCAATGGAACGCCGTCACTCCAGCCCCAGCGCCCACATCACACTACCTTCTGTGGTTTCGTCTCTTGAAAAAGGATGGGCTGTCGTATCTCCATAGACATTCAAGCACCTTACTGTAAGTGTGTGCGCAACAGAGCTAAAGCCGTAATAAAAGGGAAGGGTGGACACATCCCATATTAAGGTCCAATAAAGGGTGTTGGCTGTTTGGTTGATTAGGTGGAGTGAACCAAACAGCGTGGACATGCGTCCCATCGGATTAGGGAAGGATGGGGAAGGAACCGGCCGTGCCCGTAATTTGCCTGAAGCGATTTAGGGAAATCACGGAAAACCTTAATCAACATGGTCCGACGCGAGTTTGAACCATCCTTCTCCCGAATGGATTGGGTTGTGTGGGGGAGGAGACCAGACGGCGAGGTCATAGGTCTCATAGGATTAGGGAAGGATGGGGAAGGATGTCGGCCGTGCCCTTTCAAAGGAACCATCGCGGCATTTGCCTGGAGCGATTTAGGGAAATCACGGAAAACCTAAATCAGGATGGTCGGAAGCGGGATTGAACCGTCGTCCTCCCGAATGCGAGTGCAGTGTGCTAACCACTGTGCCACCTCGCTCGGTATATTAGGTGTCCGGATTCTTTTTATAACCAAAAAAAAAAAAAACAACTAAACGCCTCCCGATGCCGACCGGCTGCCCTGTCATCCTCTGCCCACAGGCGCCAGTAGATACGCATGTGAAGGGTCATGTGGTCAGCACACCGCTCTCCCGGCCGTATGCCTGTTTCCGCGACCCGAGCCGCTACTTCTCAATCAAGTAGCTCCTCAGTTTGCCTCACAAGGGCTGAGTGCACCCCACTTGCCAACAGCGCTCGGCAGACCGGATAGTTACCCATCCAAGTGCTAGCCCACCCAGACAGCGCATAACTTCGGTAATCTAACAGTGTTACCACTGTGGCAATGCTGTTGGCATTCTTTTTTAAGGTACTGTATTTGTGCTTAGCCTTTGTTGTGGGATCCCGCATCAGACGGGCATCCGTGATATTGGTGTACAATTCTTTGCATCCGACCATTTAGCTCTCTGCAAACGGATGTCAGCTACGCTTTTTTCTTCAATCGTGCGGAATTGTTCATTACGAGATTCTCGATTAGTATGAGCTAGGAAAGAAATCAGTTCTGCAGTGTATTCAGTCCAACTGGAATTATATCAGGCATAAGTGCCTTGTTCTCTTCATGTAGTTTTAAGTGTTTTTCAATTTCGACGGTGCTAATATCGTTTGTGAGTGAGTGCCCAAAGCACTTAGTTTAGGACCTTCTTATCATCCGTATAGATTTCGCCTTTACAACCGTATCTACTTTTTATATACCTTACATGACACAGAGGGCGTTGAATGAGATATGTGGTCGTAAAAAATTTAAAGCATTCGACTTTACCGAGTACTCGATGATCTCGATCAGATGTACAGGCCGAATGTACAGGTTTTAAGGCTTTGCAGCACTTGCTACAATCAACTTACAATTATAAATAATACATTAAATGAAAGACAAACTCAAACAGCTTTTCTTATAAGTGTTCAATGTAACCACCATTCGCCACACATCTAGTCAATAGGCGAGTTCTTCCCAAATACTTGATCAGTGTGTCTGGAGTAATTGTTGCAACAACGCTGTTTGTTCAAATGGCTCTAAGCACTATGGGACTTAACATCTGAGGTCATCAGTCCCCTAGACTTAGAACTACTTAAACCTAACTATCCTAAGGACATCACACACATCCATGCCCGAGGCAGGATTCGAACGTGCGACCATAGCAGCAGTGCGGTTCCGGACTGAAGCGCCTAGAACCGCTCGGTCACAGCGGCCGGCTCAACGCTGTTTCTCGATTCGGGTAGAGCAACTGGTAGCAGAGACACATCTGGCATACATGATCCTGTATGAACCCCTAAAAGAAAAAATGGCGTGGCGTCAAATCGTGTGTGAACGTGGAGGACATGCAAAACAAGCTCTGTCATCCGGCACTCTGCGATCGATCCGTCGGTCGAGTACAACGTCGTTTAACTAATCACGTACTGAGTTATGTCAGTGACGCGGTTCACCATCTTGCTACCAAACAAATTTCTGCGCTTAAGCTTCTTCTAATTGAGAAAAGAGCCATAGTTCTGGCTCATGAAGATGAGAAACAGCAGTTGCAGTTGCTACACAGAAAAAGATAGGCTCATTAACTTTCCGACAGGATATGGCACAAAAAATATTCAATTTAGTGGAGCCTCGTCGCAACTATACCGTATCATCGAGATTTCCTGATCCCCAGAGGCACACAATGTCAAATGTCGATTCACCACAGAAGACGACACGATCCCGAAAATTTTCATCTTCATGCAGCAACATTTCGTTTGCAAAATTGGTACGTTCACTGCAGTCTGTAGGCTTTGGAGCTTGTAACAACTGCGAACGATAAGGACATAGTTGTAAGCGTCTCATTAAAAGTCTCCACACAGACGTCACTGCAACTACTAATTCACGACTAGCCTTCCGAATTGATATCTTGGGGCAACACGTGAAAGACTCTCACACATTCAACAAGTCCTTCAGTCACTCTTGGTTCTTCTACGAGGGTCACTCCAAAAGAAATGCACACTATTTTTGTAAAAATACAGTTTTCATTCTGCATGTGTGAAAGTTTTACAGTGTGTAGATACATCTTTCCCGCTTGTTTTCAAACTTAGTTCAACCTGTTCCCGTGAGAGGCGCCGACACAGCATATCTTAAAAGGTGGCTGCTACACTTGACGTTCGTCAGAAGCAACGTGCTGTCATTGAATTCCTGTGCTGTGAAAACGAGACAGTAGGAAACATCCACAAGAGGTTGAAAAAGGTGTATGGAGATGCTGATGTCGATCGCAGTACAGTTAGTCGGTGGGCAAGCAGGTTACGTGATGAAAGCGGGCACGGCAATATTGAGGATTGTCGTCGCAGCGGCAGGCCTCGTACTGCACACACTCCAGACACTGTGTAGAGAGGGAAGTGTTCGCAGAATACTGAAAGCGTTGGCTATAAAAAAGGTTTGTGCCAGATGGGCTCCCGGGATGCTGACAGGGGCTCACAAAGAAACAAGAGAAACAGTATTCAGCAAACTTTTGGAACAGTACGAGAATGGTGGAGATGAATTTCTTGGAAGAATTGTGACAGGTTATGAAACATGGCTCCATCATTTTTCACCAGAGACGAAGAGGCAATCAATGGAGTGGCATCATGCAAATTTACCCAAGAAAAAAAAAATTCAAAACCACATCTTCTGCTGGAAAAATTATGCCTATGGTGTTTTTCGATTCCGAAGGACTCTTGCTTGTGGACACCATGCCAAGTGAAACCACCATAAATTCTGATGCATATGTGACGACACTGAAGAAACTTCAAGCTCGAATGAGTCGTGTTCGACCACATCGGCAAAAGCAGGATGTTTTGCTGTTGCACGCCAATGCACGGCCACATGTCTGTCAAAAAACCATGAAAGCGATCACAAAACTCGAATGAACAACACTGAAACACCCGCCTTACAGTCCTGAGCTGGGTTGATGTGACTATCATCTCTTTGGGAAACTGGAACACACTCTTCGTGGAACAAGGTTTGAAGGTGATGACTCACTTGTGCACGCTGCCAAACAGTGGCTCCAACAGGTTGGTCCAGAATTTTACCGTGCGGGTACACAGGCGGTGGTTCCAAGATGGCGTAAGGCAGTTGAGAGGGATGGAAATTATGTGGAGAAATGAAAATATTGTTCCTAAAGGATGTATCTAAATACTGTAAAACTTTCAAACATGTAGAATAAAAGATGGATTTAAAAAAAAAATAGTGTGCATTTCTTTTGGAGTGATCCTCGTATACATTTATCTACATGCACAAGTATACAAACAAAACTGTTTCAGTTGCTCTCTCATTTGATGTATTATTCGGAAGTTGAATGTAATAAATGCTAAAGAGCTTTAAAATCCGTTATGTTCAATCTGAAACACCCTGTGTAGAGTTCGGTTCAGTAGTCGCTGGCAGCCTACAGCAGATAGGGACCAACTGTATACCCGTTCATCTCCCAATATCCAGCGTAACGGGCAGCGCTGCAGGTGCGGCCGGGGTAAATAATGAGCCATTGACGGCGCTATTTCGGGCTGTGGGGCCGGCGTGGGTTGCGGACGATGAGGCGGCCGCCTGCCTATCTTATCGCGCAGCAGACCGCGGTGTCGGCTGGGCTCACGCGGCAGCCGGTAGACAAGGCCGGAACTGCAGGTGGCGCGTCGTACGTCCGTCACCATTCGCCACGGCGGCAGCGGCAGCGGCAGCGGCAGCGCGCTCTTCCGCTCCTCTCGGGGCTGCCGCACGGCTCTGTGTTAGGACCGCTGCTCTTACTAACTTGTGTGGCAACCTGGGAGGAGGGGGGAGGAAGAAGGAGGGGGGGGGGATGTCAACACGCTGAAGGAACGTTTCAGTTTTTGTGTCGGCTTTAGGGCAAGCTTAATTTATTACAATGATTCTACAAGAATAATATCTTAACGTTTCATAATCGAATTCTGGCTAGAAATGTGTTTTACGAAAGCTTGTTTGGGCGTCTGCACTTGCCATGCCCCCTCTTTCTATGCTGTGATCCAAACCTCCTCTACTTTAGAGATTTTTTGTGTGTTAATTTTTCGTTTATACAATCGAAACGAACTGTAGATGAGTCTAGAAGGCTGTGAGAAATATTATCTTTGCTTGTTGCTTTGTTTACAACAGGGGGGCGCAGAAAGCGATGCGCAGAAAGCAAGGTGTTTTCTCAGTTGTGCGCATGACGTCACGGTGGAAGCAGCTGTGCCAAACAGTACACAGTCCGAATTGTGTGTGTTGTGTTGTGTTTGAAGGAGTATTTTTGATAGAGTTCTTTCTTCTGAGGTACTCAGTCAACGGCGGAAACATTCGGAATTCGGGAGTGTTACGGTTTCTGCTGAAATTGATATTTGATTTGGAACTGAAATAGTTAGCGATAGTGGACAGCGGGATCAACATTGTGTTCGCCAACTCTATAGTTTATGGTTCGTCCTGTGAAATTCTTATTGGAAAAACTACAAGTGAGTGGGAAAATTAATTTTTACAATGCCAGGCTGTGCTGTTACGGGCTGTTTTTCCTACAACCGGAGCAAAAAGGGAACTGACGTAATGTATCACAGTTTCCCGCGTAATGAAACATTACAAAAACTATGGTTTTCGAAATGTTGTAGGAAAGACAGTGTAAATGTTGCGCATGCACGAATATGCTCTCGACATTTTGCGGAAACAGATTACTTAAGGGATTTACAGTATGAATTGCTTAATTTGCCCCGAAAAAGAATGCTCAAGCCAGATGCAGTTCCTTCGTGCAATTTGACATGCAGTAGTGCGACTGTCAATGTGTCACCCGCAGCAGAAGACAAAACCAAACGGTATAAGAAACGAGAACTACATAAGAGCTCTCTGGAAACTCTGGAAAAGCTGCCACCAAGTAAGAAACATCATAATAAGAGCACATGTACAGATGACAGTTTTTTTTCAGACACAGATAAAGTTACTTTGATGAATACTATAGCGGCATTAGAAAGAAGGAATGCTGTTCTTACAAACAAGTGTGTGCAACTTCGAGCTCTTAAGTAAATTCATTTCAATGCAATTAAATGAATAGTTTCTGATTTACTTGAGCCGAGGTTTCGAATTTCAAGTATATGTCAGTGTCGTTGTGATCTGATATTTTACCGATGTGTAAGGCATAATCTGCGAAATAATATAACTCATCAGTTTTAACTGTAATATTTTAGCAGCAGAAAAGCAGTTTAGACATCTCAATTCTGGTATAAACAAAATCTTCCGCCAAAAACTTGACGTAAACGCGCATACCCTGTCGTGTGCTTGTGAGTGCCTGCTTCCACTAGCCCAGCCAATGGCAGAGCAGAGCGCTTACTGCCCAACCTTATTATTTAGTAACCTTGGTTTACAACATGGTTTTTTAATAGTACATGCAACAAACTTATTTCAGTTTTTAGTTTTGCGTATACCAATCTGTTTTGTTCGAAATGGTTACTAACAGTGGACACATATTCAAAAAACTGTCAAATTTCGCGTATAAAAGGTACAGGAAATTTTAATAACAGTGTTACTCATGCTGCTCCTAAGTGTGAAGAACAATTTTCGAGAAAGTCACAGGGTTCATCGAAGAAGGAAATTAGTGAAGGAATTGAGGATGCTGTGTACAGTGTCAAAGATGAGTTTGCCACTGCTTTTTAGAGGTTTTAAAAGCATCTCAGGTAACTAGCCATTCCTGAACTGCTGAAAAAATGTGTACATCGGACAGAATACAAATGAGAACATGTGATGCCTGTTTAGTGTTCATTAGTGGAAATGTAGGTAGGATTAAGTGCCTGCCAAGAATAGGCTTCCATCCAGGTGCATTCACAACACCGAAGATATTCAGAAGCGTCAATAAAGTGCAACTGGACAAAGCTCAGGCAGCAGAAGAAAAAATGCAAAAGGAGGCACGGGAAGAGATTACCTCAGAAAGATGAGGAAGAGAATAAAGAGTATGGTTATGGACAGTATTAATCACTAGAGGTATAGCAATATCGTTAAAAATTGTAAAAACTTTAGATTCGAATTGCTGTGAATAGACTTTTTTGATGTATAATGTACCTTTTCTCATGAACTTTAAAAGCTAACATCCTTAAATTTGGCATAGTTCTTTAGAATTACTTACTGAATAATCCTGTGCAGCAGTTTTCTGTTATCCTTTCTCTGAGAAAAGTTCTCCCTTAAAATATGAGGAAAATGGAGCAGTCTCAGATAGCAGAAAACCGAAAAATTAATTTAAAAGCAACTATGACCTTGAGCAAAAATCTATTCCACATGTTTTATTAGCCTCTTATCCAGAAGTTAACTATGAAATTCCTGTGTTATTGCTTTATCAGTTTACAAGAGAAGGCACATTATAAAAACAATGGTCATTAAGAATTCAAATCCTTATAAAATGTATATCAATGCGTATTTTCAATCAAAAATTGCACAGAATATCAAGCATTATGTTGTACATAATTGTCTAAATTTTAATATTTTAGCTTAATATTTTTGGAGATGTGCATGTTTAAGTACAAGAATGCACTTTGCCCTTGATCTGTCCTTAAGGATAGTCGTACCACCCAAAATGACCAAATTTTACAGTTTTACTTTTATGCAGTTTATGAAAATATGGATATATATGCTTAATTTGTTGTTTGTTTTAATGAAATATTTTAATGGTTATTTACTATTTTAAATAAATATTTGAGCCGGCCAGAGTGGCCGTGCGGTTCTAGGCGCTACAGTCTGGAGCCGAGCAACCGCTGCGGTCGCAGGTTCGAATCCTGCCTCGGGCATGGATGTGTATGATGTCCTTAGGTTAGTTAGGTTTAATTAATTCTAAGTTCTAGGCGACTGATGACCTCAGAAGTTAAGTCGATAGTGCTCAGATCCATTTGAACTATAAATATTTGAAAAAAAAAGTTGCTCTGAGCACTATGCGACTTAACATCTGAGGTCATCAGTCCCCTAGAACTTAGAACTACTTAAACCTATCTGACCTTAGGATATCACACACATCCATGCCCGAGGCAGGATTCGAACCTGCGACCGTAGGGGTCGCGCTCTTCCAGACTGAAGCGCCTAGAACCGCTCGGCCATATTGGCCGGCTAAATATTTGAAAACAACCATGCACTGACATTTCTGAGAATTTTGTTTTGCATCATTGGTGGGAATTAAATTCTGTGGTGACATAATTACAAAACTAGAGTGCACTGATCACCTGCATAAGAGGATGAGTACAAGACTGCATAGACTCAAACAGCATTGGGAAGTGTTAAGTTATCAGATGGTCTAAACCTAAGGCATCGATTGTCTGGTAAACAAACTGATCAAATTACGCAATATTACAGTATAGCTATTAGAAGTAACAGGAGTAATTTAGACAATATGAATACAGCTCTTAGAGCAATATATTTTCAGAAACTGTCTACAGATAATGAACCAGTCCACTACGTGTGTTCCATTGAATGTTGTAAATGAGTGAAGGCGAAAGAGGAGGATAAACTAGACACTTTCTCACAGAAAATTACTGCAGCAAGTGCTGTTGTGCTTGGCATAAGACCTGTGTTTCAGGATCTTGCCCATCCAGAGCTGTTGAAGATATGTGTAAAAGGCAAAACAGAAAATGTCAACAAATCTTTTAACAATGTTATACAGTCAAGGTTACCAAAAAATGATTTTGTTGGATGGTCAGTCTTCGAACTTGGTGTTTCTGACGCTGCTCTTACTTTTAATTATGGGTATTCCAGGAGGCTGGAGGTTTTGCTGCATCTTGGAATTCATAAAGGTTAAAACACTAATAAAAGCGTGAAGGAATTGGACCAAACTCGAATCATGAAGGCAGATATTGCAGCAAATAATATGTCAAAAGTAGCCAGATTTAAGGAATGGAGGTCACAATAGGGTGAGGTAAATGAAGAAGGAGATGAAGATTACCAGCCAGGAAGATGATAACATATTTTGTATGAATTAGTTGGCTGTCTATTAAATTTTTTCTTTAAAACGCAAATGCATGAAAATTATATTTTCCTGTATAACTGCCCTTTTTTCATAGAAACTTCTAAATCTACACCTATGAACTATGTACCACATAGCATAGAGAGTACCGTGATGTTGTAGGTGTGCTTTTGTAGCATTTACTCTAATAGTTAAAATTGAAGAAATTAAAATTGTGAAAAATTATATCAAAAAATTATACGTTTATGAAAAAAATCATAACTTTTTCCTGTCATTTAAAAGTGATTGTGGAGCAATACATTCACAAAACATGGGAGAATGTGTGGTAAAAATCTCATATTTTTAACTCAACAGTTCCTGAGGAAACAGGGCATTTCTACACCCATTTAACATCATCATGATAAGGTGGTACGAGTCCCTTGAAAGGGAAGGTAACACATTGGTTTCTGAACTTACGAGGAGAACAGGGCAAGGACCATAACGCGGTTTCCCAGAAACTTCGTTTAGTAGAAGAGGAGACAAAAGAAGTGAACACGTGTCTTAGCGTATCCGTAGATGCTCGAGTGATTCTGAGGAAACAAAGTTTTCAATGTACTATATGTGCCCTTTAGCGAGTTAGTAGTTAAACCAAAGTCGCGGCACAGTGCCTAGCGTCGCGGCTTTCCAATTTTGGGCCCCTTGTTTGAAACCTGATCATTTATTTTACGCTGATTTTTATTTCTCATTTATCTGCCCACATCCATAGAAGATTACTACAAGAGTTACACGACTTTTTTCCAATGTATATTGAAATAACATTCTCCTTGTCCACCTAGTAATTGTATGTCTGGTGAATGAATTATTAAGAAAAGCTATAAACGAACGATAAAATTATTTGAAATTGTTTTCGGTGAAATTCTTGTAGTGTATTTTGATACATAATTAACTGCAAGCGCCAGTTCTCGAAAAAGTGATCCGTTATTCGCGGTTTGCCGCGAAATTATTGCTAAGCGCGAAATCTTTTGCAATTTTAACGACGGTTCTTAACCGAGCAAAGATTCATATGAAGAAGTTTCATTGTGGCAAACCTGCTTTCGCGCATTGCTCGAGGTGTTCGGAATTTCTATGTTTCGAATTTTCTTACGATCGGTATCATCCAAGGAATTGCACCAAATCTTCTAAAGATTAAACGTATTAAAATATAAGAAGTGATATGAGAATGGTTTATCAGAACAAAAGAATTTAAAAAGATTATCACCGCTGAAAATACCATGCACATATATATTATACACTCCTGGAAATGGAAAAAAGAACACATTGACACCGGTGTGTCAGACCCACCATACTTGCTCCGGACACTGCGAGAGGGCTGTACAAGCAATGATCACACGCACGGCACAGCGGACACACCAGGAACCGCGGTGTTGGCCGTCGAATGGCGCTAGCTGCGCAGCATTTGTGCACCGCCGCCGTCAGTGTCAGCCAGCTTGCCGTGGCATACGGAGCTCCATCGCAGTCTTTAACACTGGTAGCATGCCGCGACAGCGTGGACGTGAACCGTATGTGCAGTTGACGGACTTTGAGCGAGGGCGTATAGTGGGCATGCGGGAGGCCGGGTGGACGTACCGCCGAATTGCTCAACACGTGGGGCGTGAGGTCTCCACAGTACATCGATGTTGTCGCCAGTGGTCGGCGGAAGGTGCACGTGCCCGTCGACCTGGGACCGGACCGCAGCGACGCACGGATGCACGCCAAGACCGTAGGATCCTACGCAGTGCCGTAGGGGACCGCACCGCCACTTCCCAGCAAATTAGGGACACTGTTGCTCCTGGGGTATCGGCGAGGACCATTCGCAACCGTCTCCATGAAACTGGGCTACGGTCCCGCACACCGTTAGGCCGTCTTCCGCTCACGCCCCAACATCGTGCAGCCCGCCTCCAGTGGTGTCGCGACAGGCGTGAATGGAGGGACGAATGGAGACGTGTCGTCTTCAGCGATGAGAGTCGCTTCTGCCTCGGTGCCAATGATGGTCGTATGCGTGTTTGGCGCCGTGCAGGTGAGCGGCACTATCAGGACTGCATACGACCGAGGCACACAGGGCCAACACCCGGCATCATGGTGTGGGGAGCGATCTCCTACACTGGCCGTACACCACTGGTGATCGTCGAGGGGACACTGAATAGTGCACGGTACATCCAAACCGTCATCGAACCCATCGTTCTACCATTCCTAGACCGGCAAGGGAACTTGCTGTTCCAACAGGACAATGCACGTCCGCATGTATCCCGTGCCACCCAACGTGCTCTAGAAGGTGTAAGTCAACTACCCTGGCCAGCAAGATCTCCGGATCTGTCCCCCATTGAGCATGTTTGGGACTGGATGAAGCGTCGTCTCACGCGGTCTGCACGTCCAGCACGAACGCTGGTCCAACTGAGGCGCCAGGTGGAAATGGCATGGCAAGCCGTTCCACAGGACTACATCCAGCATCTCTACGATCGTCTCCATGGGAGAATAGCAGCCTGCATTGCTGCGAAAGGTGGATATACACTGTACTAGTGCCGACATTGTGCATGCTCTGTTGCCTGTGTCTATGTGCCTGTGGTTCTGTCAGTGTGATCATGTGATGTATCTGACCCCAGGAATGTGTCAATTAAGTTTCCCCTTCCTGGGACAATGAATTCACGGTGTTCTTATTTCAATTTCCAGGAGTGTATATATGGTACTTGCCACTAGTTATTTTATTTGTTTGTTCCAAGTTCCAGAAATACACTACCAAAAAAAAACAACACCCTCAAGGTTGATTGATTGATTTGGGGTGGGGGAGAGGGGACCAAAGTTCATCGGGCCCATCGGATTAGGGAAGGATGGGGTAGAAAGTCGACAGTGCCCTTTCAAAGGAACCATCACGGCATTTTCCTGAAGCGATTTAGGGAATTCACGAAAAACCTAAATCAGGATGGCTGAACGCTGGTTTCAACCATAGTCCTCCCGAAAGCAATTCCAGTGTGCTAACCACTCTGCACCACCTCGCTCGATCGTCCTCAAGGCCAAGTCATATTAATGACAAGTGAATTGACAGCAGGTTCATTTTTATGTTAGTAGATCATCGCAAATTCAGACCAAATAACACTCGTGTGTCACAGGTATGGGTGCCGAACAGTGGCATCAATGCGCAGTGTACCCATTTCTGGCGGCAACGCGGTCTTATTTTATACCAGGCCGCCACAACCGCACGAGTGGTCGACTGTGAAGACTGGACAAATTGAATACCTGGGCGGCGGTCATTAGAGTGGTAAACTGACGCGCGGAGTTCGAATGTTTATACATCGCTTTTGGTTATAAAATGCCTTCCCTTGAGTTAGGTCACAAACATAATGCCTCATTTAAATACGTTACTACAATATACTTTTTAATTTATGAACAAACAGCAACTAGTCACTGTTTATGAATTTATATTACGTATAACATGGAATCTGCCGCAGCTAAAAGTTATGTAATGGACCCCCAGCATTTTTCGTAGTTCATTTACGATAGATGTAAGCAAAATGCATCAAAATACTCGAAGATTTGCCCACTATATTAATAGATATTTTCTGACTCTACCTTGCTTTAGATTTTATGACGAGAAGTGCGTTATATATGGCATAGTGCTTTGCAACTCACGACCAAATTACCAAGTTTCAACCTAACCTAGTCCATGAAAACACTACCGATCAGCCAACTTTCTTCAAAATGATCAGAACATATAAAATGATATTCTGTCGGTCGGAAATCTTGCCCCCTGACAGCGTGTAACCATTTTTGTAACAGCTGTGGTTTTGAGAAAGGAAACCTGCAAATACATGCACAGACATTATGCTAATACCGTGTTACAACAACATTTATTAAGCAAGTGCACAGACATACAAAACAACTTAAAATATCCACATACCTGTGAAATGTAATATTCGTTCCTTTCTCGAATTTATTTGTACAATTAATCGCTGCACAACTCTTCACCATTGTACTTCTTTTGATTGGAAAGTACAGACAGTAGAATTACGAGTAACAAATACTGTATGTACGCCCCATCAAATATACAACGTTAAATCAGGGTCTTCATAAACAACAATACTACACAACACATCAGACTACAACCACTATAATGGCGTCCAGCCGAAGGTTCAAATTATCCCGCGACTGCAGCGCCGAGTCTAGTTATTTTTTACAAGGTCTTTGTTTTATACTCTCGCTTGCAAACAATGATAAAGGTGCCGAACGGCATCCTGCGATAGCTTGTTCCAAGCATCGTGCGTATTTCGTTACAATTCTGCTTTGGTTCTTGAAAGCTCTGGAGAATGAGCGAGTTAGCACCTCATTATGTCCCATACGCATTGAATCGGCCAGAGATCTGGTAATCTTGGTGGCCAGGGAAACTGTCGTACGCCACAGAGAGCACGTTGTGTTGCAGTAGTTGTATGTGGACGTGCACTGTCCTGCTGAAAAAGCGCCTAACCTTCCTTTTGAATAAATGGCAGTAGCACGGGGATAACAACCTGTGCAGTGTAGCAGGTACTGGTCACTTTGTAACGAATAAACTTCAGGAATGAGTACTGAACTCGAATTGTCGTGTTGTGTGTTGTAACTGCAAGTGGTGTGCTTCCTCTATGTTATTCTAAGCAAAACTTTACACGAATTGATTGGGCAGAGCAACTCCCAATACCAATAAACTAATACAGCCACTGCAAAATACATTCAGCACCTTAGGCACTGAATCATGTGGCCCTGTTCAAAACTGATAACTTTGGTCCCCGTGCACATAACAAATAAATTAATTTGCCTTACCTCTAGAGCAGCAACGGTGGAACGCAATACTAGGTGCGGCTAGAAAAAAACCGGACTGATGCTGGAAAAAACATTTATTTACAATTATTTACAATTTCATGTTATCTCCTTCAATGTACTCTCCTCCTCGGTCTCTACACCGCTCCATACGAATTTTCCACTGTTCATAGCAATGCTGCAGATCATTTTCGGTAAGTCCATACATTACTTCCGTCGCTTTTTCTTTTACTGCTTCAACAGTCTCAAATCTAGTTCCTTTCAAAGCTGACTTGACTTCAGGGAAAAGAAAAAAGTCACAGGGGGCCAAATCAGGTGAGTAGGGTGGATGATCTAAGATGGGAATGTTGTGTTTTGCCAAAAACGTCTTCACTGACAACGCACTGTGAGCTGGGGCATTGTCTTGGTGAAGGATCCATGACTTTTTTCTCCACAAATCGTTCAGTTTTCTCCGTACTCGCTCACGTAGGGTAGCCAGGACGCTAATGCAGTAATGCTGATTCACTGTTTGTCCCTCTGGTACCCAATCAATATGCACAATCCCTTTGATGTCAAAAAAAAAACAATCATCATTGCCTTGAATTTCGATTTTGACATTCGTGCTTTTTTTTGTCGTGGAGAA